>NC_084802.1:259515341-259818371 GCF_963169125.1 Humulus lupulus | reverse complement strand
TGCGCCAGAGAAAGAGGCTGGAATTGGTAAAGGATTATGATTGTGATATCCTATACCATCCTGGGAAGGCTAATGTAGTGGCAGATGCATTGAGTCGGAAGGGCCCAGGACAATTGTTCAATTCGAGGGAGATATCTAATAAGTTAGTTGAGGAGATGACTAGAGCGGGTATAGAGTTGGTGGTTGGTCAGTGAACCAACATCACTCTTTAGTCTACACTCCTTAAGAGGATCAAGGAAGCACAGGGGAAAGATCCCCAGTTGAGAGGGCACGAAGTGAGTTTCTTAGTAGGAGCGGCTAAGGAGTTCTCTATTTTGCAGATGAGATTACTGAAGTACAAGGGTCGGATCTGTGTTCTGATGTATTCTGATATCTAGTGAGAGTTCTTGGATGAATCTCATACCACTCCCTATTCTTTACATCCATGTACAACGAAGATGTAGCAAGATTTGAGAGTCTTGTATTGGTGGTCGGGAATGAAGAGGGACGCGGTGGATTATGTGGCTAAGTGCTTAACTTGTCAGCAGGTAAATGCTGAACATCAGAGGCCAGTAGGGTTATTGCAGCCTCTAGTGATTCCAGATTGGAAGTGGGAGGATATCACCGTGGACTTCGTGGTTGGCTTGCCAAAGACCGTGGGACAGCATGATTCAGTGTGGGTGATTATGGATAGTAGGGCTGTGCAGAAATTTTTACAACCTGCCCAACCCGAATAATCCGCCCAAATCAACCCGAAAAAACCGCCAAAAAACGCAACCCGAATAAACCGACCAAAATTTAAACCGCCCAATTGTTACATTGGGCGGGTTGAAAATAATTATCAACCCGCCCAATATAACCCAACCCGCCCAATTAAGAATTTATTATTTTTAATATATTCAAATAGATATATAAATTAATTAAGTTTTGTTTTAATATTTTTACTATAAATTTAAAATATTGTTTTAAGCTTAAAAAGAAACTTCACATTATTAGTGCTGGTATTTAAAAGAAAAAAATTACAAAAATGTTAAAAAAAAAAAAAATACCACTTTTGTTTGGGCGGGTTGACCCGACCAACCCTACCAACTCGCCCAAAAAAAAAATGCAATTTCGGTTTGGGCGGGTTAACCCGCCCAAATTATTGGACGGGTTAAAAAAAAAATTTCTTAATTGGGCAAGTTACGGGTCACTTTTGCTAACCCGATTATGACATTGGACGGGTAAAAATGCCTTGTAACCCGCCCAATGCTCAGCCCTAGTGGATAGGTATATCAAGTTCGCCCACTTTTTACCTATCAGGATGACTTATACAGTAGAGCAGTATGCTGAGACGTATGTGAAGGAAATTGTTCAACTTCATGGGGCTCCGAGGTCGATAGTATCCGACAGGGACCCAACCTTCACCTCCATGTTTTGGGAGAGTCTGCAGAAGGCTTTGGGCATGCAATTGCAGTTTAGTACCATTTATCATCCTCAGATGGATGGACAATCTGAGAGGACAATTTAGATACTGGAAGATATGTTATGAGCCTGTGTGCTGGATTTTGGGGGATCTTGGAGTAAATATCTCCCTCTCATTGAGTTTTCGTACAATAACAGTTACCAGGCGACTATCGGGGTGGCTCCGAATGAGATGCTATATGGGAGGAAGTGTAGATCACCTATTCATTGGGATGAGAAGGGTGAGAGGAGGTACTTGGGTCCTGAGATGGTTCAGAGGACCAATATGGCGATTGAAAAGATTAGAATTCGAATACTCGCCTCCCAGAGTCGCCAGAAGAGTTACTGGGACTTGAAACATTGGAGTGTGGAGTTTCAAGTCGGTGACCATGTGTTCCTTAGGGTTTCACCATTGAGAGGAGTGAAACGGTTTGCTGTTCGGGGCAAGCTATGCCCTAGGTTTGTTGGCCCCATTGAGATTCTGGAACAAGTTGGAGAGGTAGCTTACAGATTGACGATGCCTCCAGCTCTATCAGGGGTTCATGATGTTTTCCACGTGTCCATGCTCTGGAAGTATGTATTAGATTCTTCTCATGTACTGAGTTATGAGAAATTTGAGATGGACCAGGATTTATCATATGAGGAAAAGCAAGTTCAGATTCTCGATTGGAAGGATAAAGTTTTGCGGAGCAAGACCATCGCTATGGTGAAAGTGCGGTGGAGGAACAGCAGGGTTAAGGAGGCGACGTGGGAACTTGAATCAGATAAGGGGGAGCGGTATGCCGAGTTGTTTAGGTAATTTCGAGGATGAAATTTCTGTAAGGAGGGGATAGTTATAGTGTCCCGGATATTCTAATAGCGTGCCTGGAGGGCAATAAGTGATTTATTATATTAATATATGAATTTGATGAGTATGTGATTAGAAATGCATGTTTAGGTGAATTAAATATGCATGTGGGCCCCATTTGGTTATTAGGGGCATGTTTGTAATTTTAGCCCTTTGAGTGTATAAATGTAATACTTGTGAATATTCTGATCTTTACCACGTGCGAGTGGTGATACATTTATGATGCATGATTCGAGACAATCCTAGGGAGCAGTTTAGCTAGGAAGTCACAACGAGACTCAATACCCGACTCGGAGTGAGTCCAGGGGTATTTTGAGTATTATACATTTTACTAGGTTATCGGGTTATGAAAATAAATATTTGGAGATATAATTGAAGTTAGAACATATAGGAGGGAATACCGGGGAAATTTACCATCTTTCCCTCGGGGACGTTTTTGGTACCCCGAGCCTTGGAGGTAACTTAAGTGGCTTAGGCTAGGTAAGACAACACATAGGAAACACTTAGAATTTTCCCAAACTGACCCTATCTCCCTATCACTCGGTTTCTCTCTCTTTGGGAGCTTAAAGGCTGAAGAAAGTTCTAGGGGAATTGAGCTAGGAATTCAAAGGCTTTGATTGTGGAAGGAGTAAGCTTGGGAAGTTGAAGAGCAAGTGTGGCATAAATTTATCTTTGAGGTAAGAGGTCTAGTATTAAAATTATCTGAGTTTATGCTTAGTTTTTCCAGAGTAACAAGTTTCTACGTGTAAGCTGAATGGTGGACTCTTGATTATTTAGATGAGTTTTGGGATTAGTTCTTGTCTAGGTTTTGCTGTTAGGATCATTCTAAAACTACTGTGATGATTAAATTGAGATATAGGAATTATTGTGGGTTAAATTCGCTGAGTTCTTGTTGTGAAAATGGGCGATTTTTTTGGGTTTGAAGGGTCGAGCCGCGACATTGTTCTTGGTGAGTCGCGGCCCTCTAGAACAGATTGGAGGCTAGGATGGAGGGCAGGCCGCGGCGCGTGTCTGCGAAGTTGGGAGGCTGAGCCTCTGGTTAAGGTGGGTCGTGGCACAAGGCCTTGGAGCATCGGCTATTAAGGGTTTTTGGACCCCGAGAAAGTTTTAGGCTTGGGAATCCAAAAGTTAAGGCTCGGGATGGATTTTATAATCCAGATTGATAGAATTTATGGTCCTGGAGACTAAAATTTCATTCCTAAGTTATCTAATGGATTAGAACTTGATGGATGGATATTGTTGATACGTTGTGACTAGGTTTTCAGCGAGGCTCGGACGAGAGGACTGTGCTCGGGATATCGGTGCTCGGGAAGCTCGGGACACAGGTAAGAAAACTGTTGTACACATAGAGCAGGGCGTGGCCCAATAGTTTGTATTGCAGGGCATGGTCCTATGTGATTGTGTTGTAGGACGTAACCCTATTGATTATATTTGTATTTTTTCAAGTATTTGTTAAATTTAAGCTATGTGTTTCATATCAATAAATGTACGGCAAGGGCTGGGAACGGTGAAGGCTGAGAACGGCAAGGCTGAGTATGGCAAGGGGCTGGAAGTAGCGTTAAGCATGTAGAGTGCAAGTTGCTAGGGTGAGACCCTTATCGGGTGCCTGGGACATCCTCACGGTGTGGACCACGAACCCAGGGCCTGGTAAAGCGCCTGGGACGGCATGGCCGTTATGTGTTTAGCCTGTGGGCTGCTTTATTTGTAACGCCCTGGATAGCCAAGACCGCTACACTATGTACTTACAAAGGTGCAGGACTTGTTAATCAAGTCATTTAGTTAAAAATGTGTTTGCTAAAATCATTAATGCAATAGGGATAAAAGGTTTTGGTCTCAAAAGATACTTTTCATGTAACTAAAATTTATTACACATGGGATCCCATAAGGAACAGCGTTTAAAAGTCAGTTTACAAAATTTCCAGAGCACAAACAACCACTAGCCATTCTAAAGGCAAAATAGATGTTTATGGTTCTCCTATCCCTGTCTCCCCTCAATCGTGGCGGCTGAGCAGCTGTTCATGTACATTCTGCTCGAAGAGCTCTCCAAATCAGGGCAGATCAAGCTTGCCCTTGCCTTTACCTGCACCACGAAGCACCCGTGAGCCAAGGCCCAGCAAGAAAGCGTAATACCATAACACAAGTACTGATAATAATCATAAACTCTTTAAGCATGTTTAAACATTTAGCAATCTCTAATAAACATATAACTCAATGACATAAACATGAATTCATAAGCTAACACTTAGCCATTCAACATATCATATTCAACAATCAACCATAACAACCAGATTACACAATAAATAGGGTCGACACCCTTAGGTCACACCCTCTGTTTACCCCACTGACTCAGGCCTGCTTAAACCGAGCTCAGTGTATAATAAGCTGTCCTCAGTTATCAGTGGCCGAGTCGCGCCCTATGTGCTAATTTAAACTCCGGCACTCTTATGTCGTTTGTCTACTATTTTTATGGCATAATACCATCCTCTATAAAGCATACAAAATAGGGAACCCTTAGTCCCATTATGAATCCACAACTGGGTATTGTTTTCTTACCTTTAATTTCCAAACGCTTTGATTACAAGAAATGCCACTTGAGCATGATCCGTCTCCCGAGCCCTAGCTTTTACCTATTCCAAACCAAGATAAGGGATTCCAATAATATTCAAATAAAGGTTTCTGGGTGAAGTTCTAGCTTCTGGGACATCAAATTCCACCAAGCACGATGGTGGAATCGATCCCAAGAACCCTAGGTTAGGTTCCCGCGCTTAAAACCTTCAAATAACCAAAAATGCCCTTAAGGGTTGCGACCCTAAAAACCTGCACCATGGCCCGCCCCCTAAAACAGAGGCTAGGCCTCTCTAATCACAGACACGTGCCGCGGCCCTGCCCTGTGGCGCCGCGACGCTTCCCTACCACAGAGCCCTCTTGGCTCTTATTTGCTCCGCAGGGCCGCGACACTCTAGAACAGAGCCGTGGCCCAGCTCCTCGTGCCTAGAAAATCCACAATTTTTAACATCCCAACCTTGCTCAAAACCATCCTAATTCCAAAACCCATTGATCACATAACTTCTAACATGATTCTAGCAACAAAATCCCGCAAAAATCTAGCTTAGAAACTCATCAAAATCCCATTTTAATTTTTGAAACCCAAAAGCTCAAGAACATAAAAACCAGCCATGAAAACACCAGAATTCAAACATTAGATCATAAATTCAAGCTTACCTTCACTGCAGAACCACTTCTCTAAGCAAATTATGAGCTAACTCCCAAGCTTTCTACCTTAATTCAACCTTGAAATTAAGAACCTAAGAGCTCTTAGAATTCAGCCCCAAAACCTCATAATCAACTGATCAAAATTAAATTCAATGCTTACCTTAGTTTCTAGTTTGATTCCCTAGCTTCCACTGAGTTAATCCTCCAGTTCCTCAACTCAAACCTCTGAATTCCTAGCCAAATCCCTTAGTTTTCAATGATTTCCTTGAGAGAGAAGAAGAGAGAAGGAGAGAGAAAGGAAAGGGTCTGTTCCTAATGTTTCCAATGTTTTCTAAGTTTTATCTATCTATCCTTAAACAATTAAACCAATCCCGAGGCTCGGGGTACCGGAAACGTCCCCGAGGGCAAAATGGTAAAATTCCCCAATATTCCCGCCTAAACTTCCTAACCTCAAATATATCTCCAATTATTTATTCCCATGACCCAAGAACCCATATAATCATCTAGTACCTGAAATACCCCTCGACTTGCCCCAAGTCAAATATTAGGCCCCGTTGTGACTTTCCTGCTAACTAGCTCCCTGGGATCGCCTCAAGTCGCATGCTGCAGATTTACCCACATAATAATGTGGTTCTCACAAATATAACATATAATCATACAAGCATGCTTATCATAAAATCATGCATTAAACTAATAAATTCACACACAAACCAATTATGCTCTCCCGGCACACTAATCAAGGCTCTTAAGCCATATTAGTGATTTTGGGTCGTTACAACTGTTCCCTCCTACTGAGAATTTTGTCCTCGAAATTTACCTGAATAACTCAGGATACTGACCCGGCATCACCATCTCAAGCTCCCAGGTTGCTTCCTCGACCTTGTTATTTCTCAACAATACTTTAATTAACGGAATCGTCTTATTCCGTAGAACTTTGTCCTTCTGATATAAAATCTAAAATGGTTGCTCCTCATAGGACAAGTCTGTCTGTAATTCCAAATCATCATAGTTAAGCACATGCGTCGTATCCAAAACATACTTCCGCAACATAGAAACATTGAACACATCATGAACTCCCGACAACGACGGTGGCATGGCCAACCTGTAAGCCACCTGTCCAATCCTTTCTAGATTCTCAAAAGGTCCAACAAACTGAGGGCTCAGCTTGCCCTTTACTTCAAATCTCCTCACCCCTCACAGTGGTGAAACTCGCAGAAGCACGTGGTCCCCAACTTGGAACTCCACGTCTGTACGCTTGGGATCAGCATAGCTTTTCTGTCTACTCTGCGAAGCAACCATTCTGGCTCGAATCTTCTCGATAGCTTCATTTGTCTTCTGAACCATGTCTGGCCCCAAGTATTTCCTCTCACCCATCTTATCCCAATGAATGGGCGATCTACACTTTCTCCGATATAACATCTCATAAGGAGCAACCCAATCATGGATTAATAACTGTTGTTATACGAAAATTCGATCAACAGGAGATACTTAACCCAAGATCCCTCGAAGTTAATCACACACGCCCTAAGAATATCCTCCAACACCTGAATCATTCTCTTAGACTGTCCATCAGTCTGAGGATAAAAGGTTGTGCTAAACTTCAACTGAGTCCCCATGGCTATTTACAGAGCTCCCCAGAACTTAGAGGTAAAGATAGGGTCTCGATCAGATACAATAGACTTAGGAACCCCGTGTACATATGCGGTCGCTTCAGCACCACGGCCAAGGTGTTTCTCAGAGGAACTAGAGGTTAACCCTATTTTTGCTGCTTAGGTCGGCGGGTTGTAATTTTTAAACTATAATGACCATTTTGGATTGTAAATAACTTTGTAAACACTTTTGTGGGCCCATGTATAGTTTATGTTTTAAATAAAATATATCCATTCCTTTTGATCGAGATTTTTCACCTTAGCCTATTAATAACACCTAGATGCACGTTTATAACCTAATGACTCATTTATCGAGTTAAGCACTGTTTAAAGTTCACAGTAATGGTATTGGAGTAACCAGGGCGTTACAATAAAGGTAGTCATGTTTTGTAACAGTGGAAGGAAAGGGAAAGGATCAAAGGTGACATTTATGATGGCTATTGAATTGTGATTTTCCCACATGGAAAATTCAAAATATTTGTAGCAAATTAAAAGAGAATTGACTCTCTTTGATTGAGATTAATGTATGAAGGTGATGAGTTGATTTCTGGGAGCTCGCTATAGGAAATTTCAAAAATCAAAGGGAAGAGGGAATCAAGTTAGTTAAAATGGAAACTAGGGTATCATTACTATGATTGATTTGATTTAGGTTATGATGGTCATTCAGTGTGATTGGGTGATTAGGCCATTCGGGGACGTACAATGCATAACATTAGGACTAGGTTCAAGAATTGGTAATAAGACTTTGATTTACAATCATAGGAATTAATGAGAATCAATAACCATTAAGGGAAGGGGTGCTACACACCTATATAAAGAGGTGGTTTCCTCACATCAGAAGGAGAAAAGATCTAGAAGCTAGCGTGAAGCAAAGAAAAGGGGAAAGCTAGACGGTGGCGTGAGCAATATAGAAAGAAGGCTAGAGTGACTCTCGTGATTTCAGGAGAAAGAATAGAGAAGTAATCGAGGTTTCGTAAGCGTTTCGTGGTTAGCCTCTTCATGAGTTATTATTATTTATTTTATGGTTACCTAATATATATTCTTTTAATTATTTAGACGTGTTCAGTCTATACTACAAGTGGGTGTGGTTGAGGGTTGGGCTACTAGCAGTCCAAGAGGTGTCAATTGATATAATTTAAGGTTATTATATGCTAGGGTTCTTTTATGACTTTGGTGGAATAGAATTTTGGGGATTTTTTTTTTTTTTTGGCATGGCCCATGCAAACACGTGTTGAGCTTAGATCTTTTGTGGTTATGTTTTCTGGTTATTATTTTAAGAAAATGTTATTATGGTGATAGGTTTGTGACTTGAAGCAGGGTTGTTGTATTTCTCAAAGATTATCTATTTGTAACATGCTCCTAATCCAGGACCCTTACATTGTGTAATTAAATAGTGCTTAACTCGCTAAATGAGTCATTTGGAGTTAAATCGTGTAATTGAAATTAACCACAGGTTTAGGTACTAAAAATTTTGGTCAAAAGTCAACATTTCATTGAAACTGTTTAATCTCAATACATGGGATCCCAACAGTTTAAAATGGTTACAAACCCAAAATGTATAAAAAAGTTGACCTAGGCAGAAAAATCAGATTCCAACCCTAGTTCCAACTGAATAACCTCGGCCGTCGCGGACGAGCAGGCTGCATATGTACACTCTGCCCCTATAGCTCTCCAACTCATGGTTGGTGCAACTTTTCCTTTCCTTTACCTGCACCATTTAGCACCCGTGAGCCAAGGCTCAGCAAGAAAACATAATCATGCTTATAAGCAAGAAATCATCTGATCACAGAATCATAAATAGCATGCCTAGCAGTAATAACCCTACTCAAGCATGTTGTAGTTCCAGATAAGTGTCAATAAAGTTACACTAGGGCCTATTGCCCAATTTCTCATTTAACCAGCCTTAGAGTTGGCCAAGTGAGTCTAGCGCTTAACATTTCAGACGACCTTAGGGTCTTTCAAGCGTATATCTCGCTTCCTGGATGGTTTAACCACATCGGCTGGTGTCTAGCACATTATTGTCGCTCTCGACTCATAAGTCAGATCTTTTAACCTTCGACTGATAAGTCAAGTCCTTTTAACCTTCTACTAATATGTCAAGTCTTTTAACCTTCGACCGATAAGTCGAGTTGTTTAACCTTCAACTGATAAGACAAGTCTTTTAACCTTCGACTAATAAGTCGAGTCTTCTAAAACAATTATGTTCTTCTTGTTAGGGGTTATGCCCCAAAAATTTGTATTAAACATTTTCAATATTAAATAAAGTGAACAACTTAAATATGTTTGATTATTAAATTATTATTTAAATAATTTATAGTATATGAATATGAGAATTTTCCATATTCATTTACGAGGGTATGATCTTGTATGAGTATTAGAGAATTAAGATCATACAACATGAATAAAATTGTCAGCAACATATTAAAGTATGGAATCTTTAATCGCTGGTTGCTAGTACGGTTTACTAAGCAAGTTATTCGGTCCAAGGAATTTAGATGCGGATTGCTGATGTAAAGGTGTTGTATATAATTATGATTGTATATGACTGCACCAATATGAATTAATTTCTTTATAGAACTTCCCGTTTATTATAAAGACTTAATTAATATAACTTAGATGATCAATTAGTAGATCAGTCTAAATCCTGAGTATTCGTGAAATCCTGCTCATGTTTCCTAAGTTCTTTGATTCACTAGTTAAATTTTCTTTATTAATGAAGCTTAAAACTTTTGTTTTAGGAATTTAGTAACGTCAATGGCTGGGAACATGATTTACAAGATGGAATCCTGATTTTCTTAACGGATTGAATATTGGTTCCCTTTTAGTGATAATTCTGGAACTGAAAAGTTGTTCACAAATTTAGATTTGATCTAAATTAACTTTCACTAGTGAATTAATGGAACTAAAGGATAAATAGATAATTAGAGGGGTAAACCGATAATTTTGACAAATTCTAATTATGAATTGATAACAGGAGGACGAACTACTGTTATTGATTATATTAATGGACTATTGCTAATAAACTCAGAAAATATAATTCTATAATAACTAAGAGTGAAATTCCATATTTATAGTGGATTAATAATGGAATTAATAAATAAGATTATTGTATTGATGAGTTCAATAAATAATATAGTTTATTGGAGCTTAGTGTTATAGGTCCATGGTCCTCGAGTCGCCTCTATACCACACTGTCTAGGGTACGGATGTCACAAATTAAAAGAGAAAGGAGAAGTTATTTTGCAAGGGAAAAATAGTAATTATTTATTTTATAATAAATAATTAATATTAAATTTAATATTACATAAATTGGGAAAACACCATTGTCTGGACAAGATAGATGTTGGCGCCACCTATGTCTTTCTGGATAAGTTGGTGAGCCGCTTCTGCTGTTTGGACAACACCATTGGCGCCAATCAATGTGTAAAAACAGTGGTGGGCACCTACATCATAGGGTGGAGCCCACTGGGTTTAATTTTGGATTATTATTTTTATTTAAAAATTAAATATTTATTTAAATTTAAATTTGAAAGTTAGTTATAGATATTTTAATGTGGTCGAGATAATCTCTCCAATATAATTGATAGATTCTCTCCTAGCAGTTGAGATATTCTCTCAAGTGCTTGAGAGATTCTCTCATTCGGTTATTAGATATTTAATTATTTAAATATTTAAATATAAAATAATATCTATAACAGAATCAATTAAAGTTATTTATTTAAATATTTTTAATATGATTATTTAATGTTTAAATAACTAAATATATTTATTAAATATTATTATATTATCCTAAATAATATAATATAGGGTTAATTTAATTATACCGATATAATCCTAAATCTATATATCGATACATTTAGGAAACCTAAAGAGGTTAATCGAATTATTTTCTCTCCTCTCCCATTACTGTTCTTCCTCAGGAGTTGAGACAAAAACAAGAACACATAATTTTGTGAATCCTATTAGCCCACACCAACCCTTGAGTGTTGAGGTAGGCTTGGATGACTACGTTGTGAGTTTTGATCATCATCATTTTCTACCAGCATGGACAGGAAGATCGTTTTTAATACGAAAAGAAAGCAAGGACACTTGATAGGCATCAAGAGGTATTTTTCTGTTACCATTATTGCTTTATGTTTTAATATATGTTACATATGGGGGATCCTTGGGGTCGGTACAATGATAATCACCCTAAATGCTTCCACTGCATACCTCGTTTAGTACCGTAAAACCAACACTTGACTATTAAGCCAAGCTTCTCATCAGATAACAGAGACGAATCCTCGACTTTTAAGCCGAGCTTCACAATTAGATAACCAGATAAGTAGTTATTACATAACACAGGTAAGCACATCGCAATTAACATGTTTAATAAAACATTCTCCACATAGTAATAATCATGTGCTATAACTAGGCCAAGCCATAAACACATATCGGGTGCAGTTTTCTTACCTCAGGTCCTGAGTAAATAGTGTTTAACGACCCCTCGAGTACGGTCCTTTCCTCCCAATCCTAATGGTTCACCTTAGTCACAACCATAACAATGAATAACTAATTGGAAATGAATTAATAAAGAATTACGGACCCAGTCCTAGCCTCCGGGACCATGCATTCTACTAACTCGGTAGTAGAACCATTCCCGAGCCCTTGGATTTGGGTTCCTTGCCCCAATAACCCATTTTTATCATTTCCCCTATTAGAGCCGTAGCGCTCCCCACTAAGGGTTGTGATGCCACAAATCAGAGAACCCCAAGGCTGAAACCATAGGGCACGTGCCGCAGTGCAACCTGCTTGTCGCCGCCGCACCAAGGCAGTTCGAGGTACCTGCTTGTCCATCTGAGTTCATATGGGTCGCGACGCCCAAGAACAGAATCACAGTGAGACATGGCGAACTCAAAAAACTAGCGATTTTCCGAATCGCCAATCCTCCAAAAACCATCCCAAAACATGTTTTTCATCTGTTTCGACTATAACAATGGTCCCAACAGCTCAGAAGTACAATAAACAATCTTAAACTCAATTAAAATCCCTTCAAACTAAGAATTCAATATAACATTAAAAAAAACTATAAAAACCAAAACTAAACTCAAATAATTGAGTTACCTCTGATTGAGTTCGACCCCGGCTATACTTCCTTAAGCTTATAAGCTTTCAATCCACCAAAAACTTGCCTCAAACCTCAAGGTTCAAGTGTTTTTTCTAAGAAATTTTCAATCACTGAGAGAGAGAGAGAGAGAGAAAATGCCTTATTTTGTTTGGTGTTTGCTCAGTTTTTTTCCCTTATCCTCTGAGTTGATAAAATCAGCTGAAAAAATAGTCTAAGGGTCCAAAAGACCAAAATGTCCCTAAGGCCTTTCTTCTCTCTCAAAGCCTACTAAGGGCAAAACCGTCATTCTGCACTCCCCTCTCCCATTATACTTAAAATTCCCAGTTAATTTCGCTAAACTCGGAATATCACTAATTCTTCCAAAATTGACTCATACTCTAGTGAGTCCTCGTAACTCACCAAATTACTGAAATACCCCTTGGCCCATCGCAAGTCGGGTATAAATTCCCCATTATGACTAAACCGCTATCTTGCTCGAAAGGACTGACTCTTGCAGAATAACTCAAATATATTTACATAATAATTTGTTCACAATCACATAATATCATATATTACAATTAGACCAACAACGGGTCAAAATTACAAATATGCCCCTTTAAATAAAAGCGGACATGTTTCTCACATTTAATACACCTAAACATGCATAATCAACTATAAAATAATATAACCATGCGATTCACATAATCACATCAATATCTAATTAAGTCACATAATATTCCAGTATTTCACTCCTGGACCCCCAATCAAGGCACTAAGCCTTATTAGGAATTTTCGGACGTTACACTCTCTCTCTTTCTCTCACATACTAGGTGAGGAAGTAGACATGTTTTATGTTATATGACCTGTAATGGAATTGCATGCGGTATGCTATGTTTCAAGAAACGCGTTCTTGGAAAGATGAAAAGTTTGACATCAGTTGTCATAGTATGACCGAGGCTCCGAGGACCTCTAGTGCTTCCTCCCAATCATCTTTTCCATTTACATATAGTTGTGTTCATAAGTGTTTATATGTTTATGTTTATGTTGTTTTGAGCTATGATTTGTGATATGCTATCCTGTTGGTTTACTTTCCTTACTGGGTTGTTAGCTCACCCCCTTACCTTTTTCCCTTGCAGGTATTAAGTGAAAGCAAGTTACGTGATATATGGCGGGTTGAGATCTTTTCCAAGGGACGTATGTATGATGTGAGGGGCCTTATGAACAAAAGTGATCAAGAACGCCATAGGATCTGTTTTATTATTATTAATTATTTTATTATTGAGCAAACTCTTATTGCATGAAAAATATGATTTCTTTTACTTTTAAACAAGACATCCAGAAGTTATTGCATGTTTTTAAATAAGTTTAAGAATGAATTGTAACGACCTAAATTTGCTATAACGCTTGGAGCCTTGATTAGTGTGCCTGGAGTGCAATAATTGTTATACTGCATTAATTTATGTGAATTTAATGAATATGTGGTTAGAATGCATGTTTAGGTGAAATAAATATGCATGTGAACCCCGTTTGTATGACTGGGGTAAATTGGTAATTTTAGCCCGCTGAGGGCATAAATGTGATAATTGTATTATGTGATTTGTACCACGTGAGTGTGGTGATATTATTGTGATGCACGTGCCGAGACGGTCCTAGAGAGCTAGTTAACTCAAAAGTCACAACGGGATTTTATACCCGGCTCGGGAGGAGCCTAGGGGTATTTTGGGGAATTTTGTGAGTTGAGTTGAGAACTAGTGGTTATAGTTATTGGTGATTGAGTAACCTGGGTAACCATTTGTAACTGCTGTGAGTAACAAGTTTAGATGGAAAATGGTAGAATTGAAATAGAAGTGAAAGGACTAGAGTGCCCTTGAAGGTTTAGTTAGGAAAGGATTATTAGGAGGGGTATAATGGTCATTTGGCAGGGGGTTTAGATAAATTTCAACTTGGATATTGGGGTACACGGTTTAGGCTTAGTCATATTATGGTTTTGTTAAAAAAAAAATGAGAGAAGAAAAGCTAGATGAAAAGCTAGGACAAGAAGAAGAAGAAGAAGAAGAAGAAGAGTAGAAGGGGCTGAAGTGGGAATTAGGAGAAGAATCAAAGAAGCTTAAAGGGTGGATTCTCCACTTGAGGAAAGGATTCTATGCAATTTTAAGATTTGTTCCTGCTGTGGTTTAAGAAATTTGAAGCATGGTTTAAGTTTTTGGTTTATGGGTTTAGATTGATCTTGGGGTTTAAGTATTTGTTTGGGATGATTTGGAGGGGTATTGGCTCGGGGAAATGCAGAGGAAAAACCCAGATTTCTGGGTTCGCGAAGGTGCGCCGTGGCCCTGTTCTTGGGCACCGCGGCGCGAGGCTGTTTCCAGTCAGGGGAACTTTCTGACTTCTCTGGTCGCCACGGCCCTCACGGGTAACGCCGCAGCGCTAGGCTATTTTCAAGATGGGAAATTTTGCAATTTTGGGCATTTGTTCCGGGGGCTCGGGGGATGTTTCCGATGCATTGTTTTAGGAATTTGGAGGTCCCGAGAGTACGGGATTGGTCCCGGAAAGTGGTTTTGGAATTGGTTAGTATTAAAGAGTGTTTTATATGTGTTGTGACTAGGGTTTCGGAGAGGCTCGTGCTAGAGGACTGTGCTCGTGACTTTGGTGCACTGTGAAGCTCGGGATACAGGTAAGAAAACTGTAGCACCTGTAGGACAGGGCATGGAACCATAGTGTTAATGCAGGGCACGACCCTAAATTGTATTACATGTTATGGTATAGTTTTGATTGAATTGTTATATGTTTGAATGTTATTTGAATTGTACTATATGTGATTATAGTAGCGATAACGGCAAAGGTGCCGAGAACGGCAAATGAGCCGAGAACGGCAAAGGTGCCGAGAATGGAAAATGAGCCGAGAACGGCAAGGGAGCCTAGAACGGCAAATGAGCCGAGAACAGCAAGGGAGCCGAGAACGGTAGCGGGGCCGGAAGTAACACTTAGCACATGGAATGTTTGTTTAGTCTAATGGACTACTTGGTTATCTGTGGATTATCTGATAGGTTGATTATATAATATGCATATGCTATGTGCTGTTTGAGTTTTCTTGCTGGGCTTCGGCTCACGGGTGCTTTGTGTTGCAGGTAAGGGCAAAGAGTAAGTCAACCAGCCATGATTCCGGAGAGCATGAAGCGGCGCGTACATGTTCGGCCTGCCCGACTGCTTTGGTTGGGGGCATTTTCTAAATGGCTTTATTAACCTATAATTTGATAGTAATCAACTGTAAACTTATTTTAAGTTGTAAACATTTTTGCAAACCTTATTTTGGGATCCCAAATGATAGATACTTGAAGTTTTCAACGAAGTAAAGCATTTTCAAAAGATTACAGCCTTAACTTTTGCTTAGTCACACTTTTGTTTCAAAAACCTCGGTTAGCGAGTTAATTGCACAATTTTTCGTAAAACTCACTTAGTAACGGCTCTAAGGTAGTAGGGCATTACATGAATGTTCCATTTTCAGTTTAAAGTTATGTTTTGTTTCAAAATATCTGTTATAGTGAGAGTTGTCAAATTAAGGTGTTACATTTTATTATAAAAAATAAACTAAAAAAATGGACTTGTTGATGAAGGTTTTACCTTCAAATTAAAAATTATATACCCTGGAGAATTTTCGGACATAACTCAAATATAGTGATTTAACCCTTAGATTTTAATTAGGATAACCATGAAAAATTGTTGGAATATTTAGAAAATAAAAATGGTTCAAAGCCTTATTTTTACCAAATATTAAATCTTAGTAAATAAATTTCTTTGCGAGCATAATTTTATTAATTAGTAGGAGACTTAGGTTAAATTTTGTATATGACCATCTTAGAACTCTTATCTTAATGAAAATACTAATTCCCAATGTAACGCCATGGATAGCCAAAACCGTTACACTGTGTTTTTAAAATAGTGCAAGACTTGCTATTCAAGTCGTTTGAACATAAATGTGATCCTAAATCAACTAATACGTTAAGGTTAAAAGATTTCGATCATAAACGGTTAATTTTCATTCAAAAAAATATTTGATACATATGATCCCAAAAGCAGGGTATAAGTGGTAAATACAACTCCCAAAAGCTGATACAATAAAAGCCAGTCTAATGGGAAAATACAATTTGGAGCTCTATTCTTGTAATTTTCCCTCGGTCATGGTGGTCGAGCAGTTGACGATGTACACTCCGCCCCAGAGCTCTCCAACTCATGGTTGGTCTAGTTTCCCTTTTCCTTTACCTGCACCACGTAGCACCCGTGAGCCAAGGCCCTACAAGAAAACCATAAACAACAAGCACATATAGTAGCAGTAGCATTCAATTAACTTGAATCCAATTAATTCAATTATTCAAAAGAGTACAAGCACTAAGCTAAACAACAGTAAGAATGTATTCTCAAGCATACATCTCCATTAGTGATACAAATGTTTAGGTGTCGACACCCTTAGGCTGAGCCTTTTGTTTATTTAGAGGACCCCGACTCGCTTAGGCATAATCCTCTGATTATTTAGCCGACCCTGAATCACTTAGGCTGAGTCCTTTGATTGTCAGCCCCGACACCCTTAGGTCGTCCTTCCATATTCCACATAATAGATATACAACCCACAAAATGCATATATTCAATTACAGAGAATCTCAGTCCCAATGACATCCAGATGGTGCAGTTTTCTTGCCTTGAATCCCGAGCGATAAATAAAGTGTGGTCTCAGTCACGATCCTCAGGCCTGAGCCTTAATGGTAATCCTAGTCACAAACAACAATGGATAACTATCAAGTACTAATCCAAATAAATGTTTAGGGAACAAGTGATAGCCTCCAGGATCTCGAATTCTACTAAGCCGGGTAGTAGAATTCATCCCGAGTGCTTAGGTTTGATTCCCCAAGCCTTCCCGAGCCTAAAGCATTTGCTGCCCTTTATTTCCTATTCAGGCCCATGACTTGCCCGTAAGGGTCATGGCCCACCCCTAAGACAGAGACCAATTCCTCCCTACTGGAGGGCACGGACCACGACTTGCACCCTCCTAGGTCGCAGAGCGCCTGGCAGAACAGAAGCTCCTAGCCTCCTAAAGCACGCATGTCGCGATGCTTGAAGAACAGGGCTGCGACCCGAGCCCCCAACCCAGAAAAACCACACTTTTTCAGCGTTTTCCTCAAGCCTATGTTTTGACTACCTCTAATCGTCTAATGATTCAATCCATGCATACTAAATTTTTTTACAATTTCAAGGGCAAGAGGCTTGGGATGCCCTTGAAGATTTGTCTGTCAATTCACAAGAATGGGATTATTTTTCTCCTAGGTCTTGGTCAACTAATTCACCAAAAAGAGGAGGAAGGTATGAAGTAAAAGATGAATTAGACTTAAGGACATACTTAGACAAATTTGCAAGAAAAGTAGAAGCTTTAGCCATAAGCCAAACTATAAATACTCCAATACAACCAAGAAAAGATATTTGTTCTATATGTTCTAGTCCTTGCCATAATGCCCAATCATGTCCTTCCTACCAAGAGGCCATGCTCTTCATGCTTATGGGAAATCAAATGATAGCCCATTTTCATCTACTTATAATCCAAATTGGAGAAAACATCCAAACTTTTCATGGAGACAAAACCAACCTTCAGTTAATCAAAGGCACCAATACAACACGAAAAACCAAACTCATGCCCCACAAAATCAATCATATCCTCAACAAAGGAAACCTTCCTTAGAAGATAATTTACAACAATTTATGCATTCCACTCAACAAATTCTACAAAACCACTCTCAGTCAATTACCAAACTCGAGACACAAGTAGGACAACTCGCTACTGCTTTAGCTAATAGAGAAAAAGGAACATTTCCTAGTCAACCTATCCCAATTCCAAAAGGTCAATATGATATAGGAAAGTCTAGTCATAATGGAGAATCCAAATCAATTTCAACTCTTAGGTCTGGAAAAAACATTGTCAAACTCGATTACATACCCGAGGTTGAAAAAGAAAAAGTAAAGAGTCAACCCTCTAGTTCTATTGTCAATGACTCTTCAAATGAGGATACTCCAATCCATCCTTTCATTCCAAAAGCCCCATTCCCACAAAGATTACTTGCAATTAAGAAAGGCGGCCATTATAATGACATCTTAGAAGTTTTAAAAAAAGTTAGTTTCAATGTCCCTTTCTTAGATGCCATTAAACAAATTCTCGCATACTCTAAATTTTTGAAGGATCTTTGTACTATAAAAAGAAACACTAATGTTCCTAAAAAGGAATTTTTAGCTAAACAAGCTAGCTCCATTATTCAATATAAGAGTCTTGTTAAATATAAAGATCATGGGTGTCCCACAATTTCATGCATTATTGGTGATCATTTTATTAACAAGGCTTTACATGATTTGGGTGCGAGTGTGAATTTATTGCCTTATTCTGTTTATAAGAAACTTGGTCTTGGTGAACTAAAACCTACTTCTATAACTCTTCAATTAGCCGAACATTCTTAGAAAATTCCTAGAGGCATTATAGAAGATGTTTTGATAGAAGTTGATCAATTTTACTTTCCTGTTTACTTCATTTTTCTTGATACTCAACCTGTGGAAAATGTGCATGCTAAAATTCCTATCATTTTAGGTAGACCATTCTTAGCTACATCTAATGCAATCATTAATTGTCGTAATTGCGTTTTGAAATTATCTTTTGGAAATATGACTATTGAATTGAACGTATTTAATGTTGCTAAATCTATTAAGTGTGAGGAAGTGCATGAAGTTAACATGATTGAGAATAATTTTGAAGATGATGAAAATGACTTACTTGACTATTATGAAAAATATTTTGCTACCAGCTTACATGTTTATGTTTCTATAAATTATGTGAATTCTTTGTTCGAGTCTATGCCCTTAAATGATACCATAACTGAAGCTTTTTCACCCCTAGAGCATATTCAATCAATTTTCGAGTCTCCAACGTTAGACATGAAACCTTTACCAGAAAATTTAAAATATGCTTTTCTAGGAGAGTCTGAAACCTTACCTATTATCATAGCATCCGCCTTAGATAAAGAACAAGAAGATAAATTATTAGATGTCCTTAGAAAACATAAAGAAGCCATAGGTTGGACCATTGGAGAGATTAAAGGAATTAGCTCATCCATATGTATGCATAGAATCCATCTAGAAGAGAACTCTAAAACATCTCAGGAATGTCAAAGAAGGTTAAATCCAAATATGAAAGAAGTAGTTAGAGAAGAGGTCATTAAATTATTAGACAAAGGTATCATTTACCCTAATTCAAATAGTCAATTTGTTAGTTCAGTTCAAGTTCTGCCTAAGAAGTCTGTGATCACAGTTGTTGAAAAGGAATAAAATGAATTAATCCCTACTAGAGTACAAACGGGGTGGAGAGTGTGCATAGACTATAGAAAGCTAAATAATGTCAATAGAAAAGACCACTTTCCATTACCCTTTATTGATCAAATCTTTGAACGTTTAGCTGACCATGCGTATTATTGCTTTCTAGATGGGTATTTTTGATATAACCAAATACCTATTGCCCCAGAAGATCAAGAAAAGACTACATTTACATGCCCTTTCTTGACTTTTGCCTATCGTCGCATGCCTTTTTGACTATGTAATGCATCTGCGACTTTTCAAAGGTCTATGATTTCAATTTTTTTTGACATGGTTGAAAGATTCCTTGAAGTATTTATGGATGCTTTTTCTATTTTTGGATCTTCCTTTGATGAATGTTTGGACCATCTTTCTCGTCTTGATTCGTTACAAAGAGAAAAACCTTATGCTTAATTGGGAAAAATGTTACTTTATGGAAAAAAAAAAAAAGGAATTGTTTTAGGACATGTGATTTCATGTGAGGGAATAGAAGTTGATAAAGCTAAAGTTTATCTTATTTGAAAATTTCCCCCACCTAAAACTGTGAAAGAAATTAGATCATTCTCAGGCCATGCCGGTTTTTATAGAAGATTTATAAAAGAAGGTGTGATGCTTGGAAAAGAAGGTGTTTTTGTCTTTCATGATGATTGCCATGTTGCCTTTGATGAAACAATATGGCATTACACATAAAGTCTCAACACCATATCACCCACAAATTAGTGGTCAAGTTAAAGTGTCTAATAGGGAAGTTAAGCACATTTTAGAGAACACTGTTAATCCAACTAGGAAAGATTGGTCCTTAAGACTCACTGATGCATTATGGGCATATCGTACTGCACAAAAAACGCCCATTGGCATGTCACCTTACAAACTTGTGTATGGGAAGGCATGCCACTTACCTATTGAGTTAGAACATAGAGCCTTTCGGGCTATTAAGCAGTTAAATTTTTCTTTAGACAAAGCAGGTGAGAAAAGAAAGCTCCAACTAAATGAGCTAGATGAAATTAGGAATGATGCATATAACTATTCAAAAAGGTATAAGGATCATATGAAATTTTACCATGATAAAAATATTTTGAGAAAAGATTTTTCTCCATGTCAGAAAGTCCTTTTACACAACTCCCGGTGGCATTTATTTCGAGGAAAATTATGTTCTAGGTGGACCGGTCCTTATATTGTTCGAGTCATTTATCCACATGGGGCTATCAAAATTGAAAATCCTAACAATGGTGATATTTTCAAAGTTAATGGACAAAAATTAAAACCCTTTCTAGAATCACAAACCAATGAAGTTTATGAAATCTTCCTTAAGGATACTATTTACCAAGTTATTTGATTGCTTGCGATTACTCTCGGTAACTTGTGTTCTATTTGTTTTAATTTTTGTTTGCTTTTATGTGTGATTTAATCTTTGTTACTTGTATCTATTACTCTTTTGACGATGCACCACATCAAGGTACGACCATTCTAAACTCTAATCTCTTGTAAATTTTAATTTACATTTATATTTTGACACATTGACAATGTTTAAATTAAGTTTGGGGTGGTGAGTTTATATGAACATTATTCTTAGGAGAGTGTGTTTTATTGTGTTTTGTAAAAAAAAAATAATTGTGTTTGTAGACCTGTGAAATTGGCCAATGGTCCTATGTACGATATACGACACCTTTTGAACGATAATTGTAAATATATGATAGAGTACAAATATCTAAACAAAACACACAGAAATTTATAGTGGTTCAGCCCTGTTCTGATGAATAGTAATAACCTAATCCACTTAGTCTTTAGTATTGAATCACTCGATTGACAATTACAAAGATGAACTAAAGAGTTCACTCGTCACAAATTTTCCCAGGGTCTCTCCCCCAAGAATCTCCGTATTTTTTTTAAATGAAGCCCTGGGTCATTTGTTTATAGCACCTAGGGGCTGTTACATGATCAGAAAGACTGGGGATCGTGGTTTGTACATGAGCATTGGGAGTGGAGATACGTGTCCACCTCCCCATAATTATGGGATTGTGGGTCTTTTCGTCGTTTCTCTGGATCGTGGTTTACCATGCACGATTGAAACCTTCGGGATAATGCTAAGTCTTGGTTGGTCTATGAGACTTAGGTGCTAGGCCTGATGACCCTTTAGAACTTAGGTGCTAGGCCTGTTGATCTTCTGGGTGTTAGGCTTGTTGATTTCAGCTTGAACAAGCGTGAACTTTATCCAGCGAAGTGTATTTTGGGTGTTTAGGTCGACCACCCTATGAAGAATAGGTAGGTCGAGCACCCCATGGGGTTCTTAAGCATGCTAGGCCGACCACCCTTAGGGGTTGGGGTCAGGCCAACCACCCCTAGGGGGCCAGGGCCAAGCCAACAACCACTAGGGGGTTTAGGCCTGGTCGACCTTCCTAAAGGTCTTGGAACTATCCATCTTTGTTCATCGATCTTTTTTAATACTTTGTGATGCCACGTGCCGCTCTCTCATTCACCACGTCATCTCTTGAATTTTGAGTGATAACATTTTCCCCCAAGTTTATCGTACTATGTTCATCATTACGATTAACTTGAACTGGCCCGAGAAACATATCGTAGCAATACTCTAATAGCAAAGTCCCTAGGGACATTATGTAGTACTTTATCAACTATCGATAATTTTCTCAGCACGTATTTTTCAAGGATAATTGTAATTCCTAAAAATAATCAAATTTTTCCAGGAAAATTAAAAAAATCTAATATATTTTTCAAGGATATTAATTCCTAAAAATACAAAATATTGTTCAAGGAATTTGAATTCTTAAAAATATAAGATATTTTTCAAGGAATTTTAATTCCTAAAAATATGGTTAGCCTGAGAGGCTATAAGTAGGGACTCACTCATCATATCCATGACCTATGCGCACACTTCAGGGAAGTTCTGAGCAGTGTTATTCTCCAATTCTTCATCAACTCTGCGTATTTGCATATCTTCTCTTGGGTAAGTATTCTCTCCCAATCTTTACGTCTTTGATGAATATGTCTGAATTTCCTTGCTTTGCTCTATATTGATTTAAAACAACTACCTTGTTTGAATCAAAAACTTGTTTTTAATCAAAATATTGGCTTCATCCTTGTTTCTTTTTGCATGATACTTTAGGGTTTAAAGGTATGTAGGTCGACCACCCTTAGTTTTTTCTTAGCCTGGATGATTTCCAAGGCTACAAATTCCTCATAGGCCAACCACCCTTAGGTTTCCATAGCTTGGGTGATTTCCAGGCCTACCAATCCCATCATAGCCGACCACCCCTAGGATTTCCCTAGCCTGTCCAATTTCCAAGCCTACAATTCCAATCATAGGCCGGCCACCCCTAGGATTTCCCTAGCCTGTGTGATTTCTAGGCCTACAGTTCCCATCATAGGCCGACCACCCCTAGGGTTTCCCTAGCCTGTGCGATTTCCAAGCCTACAATTCCAATCATAGGCTGACCACCCTGGGGTTTCCCTAGGCTGGGCGATTTCTAGTCTTTCAGATATAGGCATAGGCCATTTCCAGGGTTACAAATCCAAGCCTAGATAACATTTCCTATGCCCTAGGATGATCCAAAATCTAGGGTGGTCGATCCAATCCTCGGTTGACCACCCGAGACCCTTAATTTTTTTTCTTTTCTTTTTTATTGATCTCCTTAGGATCCTCACCCTCTGGCTCAAAAGTCACCATTTTCTTTCTACAGTCAATGGTAGCTCCATACCTAATAAGCCAGTCCATACCTAAGATCATGTCAAAGTCCTCCATACTCAGCTCAATCAAATCCACTGACAACTCTCTACCATCAACTAATACTGGCAGTGCCCTAACCCATCTCCTAGACACCACCAGCTCTCCCGTAGGCAAAATTGTCCCAAACCCTGAAGCTCTAACCTCACTAGGTCTACACAATCTATCAATCACCCTATCAGAAACAAATGAATGCGTAGCACCAGAATCAATCAAAACAGTAAAAGAAGTGCCAGCACTAGAAAGCTGACCTGTCACTACCGAGGGACTAGCCTCGGCCTCTGCCTGCGTCAAAGTGAACACTCGAGCTGGAGTCAAGCTGTCCACCTTTCCTGCCTCGCCCCTCTTCACTGTTGGGAAATCTTTCCTGAGGTGTCCCACCACCCCGCATACATAACAGGCCTTAGCCTGACACTCGCCCAAATGGCGTCTCCTGCACCTCGGGCATTCTGGGTAAGTCCTCCACGATTCACCGCCTCCCCGTCGACCACCCTGAGTACCCCGACCTCCTCTATCAAACCTAGGAGCAAATGGGGCTTCTGGAGTCTTTCTCTTCAAATCACTAACACCTCCACCTCTACTAGAACCAGAATACGGAGGCACCGGTCTACGGCCCTCCCTTCTTGCTGCATTATCTCTCCAAATTCTATTCTCTGCTTCCTCAGCAGTCAAAGCCCTTTCCACCGCCTGGGCATAGGTAGTCACTCCAGGGACTATGGTAATCCTCACATCTCGAGATACCATAACATTCAATCCTCTAACAAATCTGTCTAGCCTGGCCGCATCGGTAGGCACAAGATCCGGTGCAAACTTTGCAAGTCTATCAAATTTTAAGGCATACTCTGTAACAGTCAAACTGCCCTGAACAAGGCCCACAAACTCATTCACCTTTGCTGCCCTGATGGCAATGTTATAGTACTTCTGGTTGAACAAATCTTTAAACTCTTCCCAAGTCATCGTGGCAACATTTCTGGTCTGCGATACCACCTCCCACCAGATTAGGGCATCCTCTCTCAACATATAAGTGGCGCAGGCCACCCTATCATGTCCTTCTACCTTCATAAAATCAAGTGTGGTGGTAATCAAGGTCATCCACTGCTCAGCTTTTAGTGGATCTGGCCCACCCTCAAAGATCGGGGGCTGCTGCTTTCTGAACCGCTCATACAACGGTTCCATTTTATTACCAATCTCAACAGGCTGTACCCCAGGTACCAGCGCCGGTGGCCCAGCTGGGGCAACACTCCCAGATGGAGCCTGCTGCAGCATTCTGATCAACTCATCTTGGCTCTGAAGCCTAGCTTGCATTTCTGCCATTAACTGTTGCCAGTTCTCAGGGGCTGGCGGAGGGGTTGGGCCCTGATCATCCTCTCTAGCCCCAGACCTGCCGGCTTGTCGTGTTGATTTCCTTGAACGCATAGCTATTCAAGTCAATCTGCAAACAACGACTCGGCAATTAGGCTAAGACAACAGGGTTATAATCTCTCCATCATCCACCACCAAAACTCCAATCATACACAAGCAAGCAAGTATAACAATTATCCAGATATTCATCCACATACACAGCAATGCTAATAAGCACGCCTCAATAACATCATGCAATAGTCAAGGGCCAGGCCCTATCAGAATCTCATGCTCCCTATTCAACAGACTGATATCAATATTCATATCTCACTCAAATCATTGAAACACATAATCATACATATACAGTTACCAAACCCTGAGTTGAGCTTGTCTCCCGCAGCGAATGTACATACCCAGCCAGTCTTCAGGACCCATAAACCTAGGACGCTCTGATACCAAGTTGTAACGCCCTGGATAGCCAGGACCGCTACACTGTGTGTTTATAAAGTGCCAGACTCGCTAATCAAGTCATTAAAGTAAAAACGTGTTATTGAAATAGTAGAGGAACTAGGGTTAAAAGCGTTTTGGTCTCAAAAGATACATTTTCACTGCTAAACATTGTTTATGTACATGGGATCCCAAAAATGACAGTTTAAAAGCCATACTACAAAAGTTACAAAGTTTATATACGTTAACAGCCATACTAAGGCAAAATGAGCAGTTAGGTGATCTCCGTCCTGACACACTTCTCGATCGTGGTGATCGAGCGGCTGGAGATGTACATTTCACTTCGGAGCTCTCCACCTCAGGACTGGTCCATCTTGCTCTTGCCTTTACCTGCACCACGTAGCACCCGTGAGCCAAGGCCCAGCAAGAACACATATCAACAATAGAACATGCACATTTAGCTGTCAAGTCAATCTCACATATGGCATCTCATAAACTTCAAGCATATCAATAGTCAAGTATTTCATATACAAAGCATATCAGCTCATATAACACAATGCACAAATGATAACCAGGGCTAGCGCTCGCAAGCTGCTCCCTCTGTTATCCTATTATTTCTGGCTCCCAGTGGCCAATTCGCGCCCCGTGCGCTAAAAATCATGAACGGTACTCTTAGACCGCTTATACGTGTCCCTTGGCATAATACCAACGATGACACAAAACAGTTCTCGGTAGCACTTAGTCCCATCACAATCATACACTCGGGTGCAGTGTTCTTACCTTTCAATTTACTGATTTCCGATGCCACGTAGCCACAAGCACGGTCCTCTACCCCGAGCCTCTCCAAATTCCTAATCAAAACACAAATATAATATTCTTTGTCATTAACCAATCTAAGACTACCTTCCCGGTACCTAATCCACACTCTCGGAACCCCCAAAACCTTAGAATAACACCCCGGTGGCATCCCCCGAACCCCCAGAGCAAAGACCAAAAATTGCAAAATTTAACTCCCTGAAATTTGCCTTGTGCCGCGGCACCACATTCCTTGTGCCGCGGCACCCACCTCCAGAGACCCCTAGGCCGCGGCAAGCAAAAGCCATGCCGCGGCACACCATCGCAGACCCAGATTTCTGGGTTTCCCTTCGCATTTTCCCGAGCTCCAACCTCTCCAAATCACCCCAAACTCTATCCTAAGCGCCAAAACCAACTCTAAACCCCTAACAAACCTCACAACAACTCAAAGACATCATGCCCAAGCTCACTCACACCTTCAATCCTAAAATTCACTCTTGAATTTCCCACTTGACAACTCAAACCAGAGAAATTATGAACTGCTTGAACTCAAGCACAACCCACACTTCAAACTCCCTATACCTTAACAAAACAAACCTAATAAACATACAGAGACCTTACCTTAAGTGATAGGTTCAACCTCCAGCTCTTGACCTCCTTCCCCCTTGGTTCCCAATTCTGAAATTACATAAAACCAGCCACCAACTCATCTCAATTCACCTTCCTTAACTAAAATTCAGACTTTAAACTTGGATATAACATAATCAAAATCTTACCTCTGAGTTTTCTTTGCCTAAGCTTGGTTGATAACTTCAAACATCCCTTGATTCTCCTTCCAAGAGTTTAGATTTCTGCTTCTCCTTTCTATCTCCTTTTTTCTCTTATTCTAGGTCTCCACAATTCAGCATAACCAACTCCCAAAGTGTTACACGTATATGATATTCCCTCTTCAGCTGAAACTCATCTACTAACTGCCAAAATACCATTTTAACCCTCCATTAATATCACTTACTAACTACACCTCAAGGGCTTATTTGTCCTTTCCCTAACTTTGCAATTCTACCACTTTCCCCAATAAGACCTGTTACTCTCTATAGTTACTAACGGTTACGCAGGTTACCAAATCACCAGTTACCATTATCTAGTTTCCTAGGACCGTCTTGGCACGTGCATCACGTTTGTATCACAACACCCACACAGTACAATTCACATATCATAATTATCACATAATATAATTCACATAGTCATATAACATGCTTAAAATCATAATCATACATCTTAATCATAATAACCACACATAATTCCCATCTTGCCCTCCCGGCACACTAATCAAGGCCCTTAAGCCTTATTAGTGAATTTGGGTCGTTACAACTATCCCCTCCTAATAATAATTTCGTCCTTGAAATTTACCTGAACAATTCCGGATACTGATCCCGCATAGCTATCTCAAGCTCCCAGGTCGCCTCCTCGACCTTACTGTTTCTCCATAGCACTTTAACTAAATTAATCGTCTTATTTCGCAACACCTTGTCTTTCCGGTCCAAGATCTGAACTGGCCTCTCATCATAAGCCAAATCTGCCTGCAATTCCAGATCTTCATGCCTCAATACATGAGTTACATCTGAGACATACTTCCGAAGCATAGAGACATGAAACACATCATGAACTCCAGACAACGATGGCGGCAAGGCTATCCTGTAAGCCACCTGACCAATCCTTTCTAGGATCTCGAATGGTCCAATGAATCTAGGGTTCAACTTGCCCTTCTTACCAAACCTCCTCACCCCTCGCAGAGGTGAAATTCGAAGGAAGACTTGATCACCAACCTGAAACTCCACATCCCTACGCTTAGGATCAGCGTAACTTTTCTACCTGCTCTGAGATGCGAGCATCCTAGCCCGGATCTTCTCTATGGCCTCACTCGTCTTCTAGACCATGTCCGGTCCCAAGTATCTCCTCTCACCCATCTCGTCCCAATGGATAGGCGATCTACACTTCCTCCCATACAACATTTCATAGGGAGCCACTCCAATTGTTGACTGGTAACTATTATTGTACGAGAACTCAATCAACGGAAGGTACTTACTCCAAGAACCCTCAAAGTCAATCACACAAGCTCTGAGCATATCCTCCAGTATCTGGATTGTCCTCTCAGACTGTCCGTCAGTCTGAGGATGAAAAGCTGTACTGAACTTCAACTGAGTTCCCAAAGCTTTCTGCAAACCTCCCCAAAACTTGGAAGTGAAAATTGGATCTCAGTCTGACACAATAGACTTAGGAACCCCATGGAGACGTACGATCTCTTTCACGTACAACTCAGCGTACTGATCCACAGTATAAGTTGACCTCACTGGAAGGAAATGGGCTGACTTGGTATATCTATCCACTATCACCCATATTGAGTCATGAAACCCTACTGTCCTGGGTAGACCTCCTACGAAATCCATAGTAATATCCTCCCATTTCCACTCAGGAATACCCAAAGGCTGAAGCAACCCTGCTGGTCGCTGATGCTTAGCTTTCACCTGTTGACAGGTTAAGCATCTAGCAACGTACTCTACCACATCCCTCTTCATCCTGGGCCACCAATACAAAGTCCGTAGATCCTGATACATCTTTGTGGTACCCGGATGAAGCGAGTACGGCGTCGTATGAGACTCATCTAGTATCTCTCGTCTGATCCCCTCGTCAGCTGGAACAAAAACTCGTCCCTGATACCGTAGTAAACCAATCTCTGAAACAGAATAGTCCTTGGCTGTTCCTGCTAGGACATCCTCTCTAACCCTCTGTAACTGAGCGTCTGTCAACTGCCCCTCTCTGATCCGCTCTAGCAGGGTCGGCTGTAGAGTAATATTAGCCAATCGGCCCACAACCAATTCTATTTCCGCTCTAACCATCTCATCTGCTAACTCCCTTGAGATCTGAACAGAGCTGTACAGTTGACCTGGACCTCTACGGCTCAATGCATCAGCCACCACATTGGCTTTTCCTGGATGGTAAAGAATATCACAATCATAATCTTTCACCAACTCCAGCCAACGCCTCTGTCTCATATTCAGGTCCTTCTGTGTAAAGAAATATTTCAAGCTCTTATGGTCAGTGTACACCTCGCACTTCTCCCCATATAGGTAATGCCGCCAAATCTTCAGTGCAAAGACCACTGCTGCCAGCTCTAGGTCATGAGTAGGATACCGCTGCTCATACTCCTTCAGCTGTCGTGATGCATAAGCTATCACCTTCTCATTCTGCATCAGCACACAGCCTAAACCCAACCTCGATGCATCACAATAAACAACAAACTTCCCTTCTCCTGAAGGCAAACTCAACACTGGTGCAGTAATAAGTCGTCGCTTCAACTCCTGGAAACTACCCTCACACTTGTCTGACCAAATGAACTTTAAATTCTTTCTTGTCAATTCTGTCATCGGTGCTGCTATCTTCGAGAAACCCTCTACAAATCGCCTGTAGTAGCCTGCCAAACCAAGAAAACTCCGCACCTCTGAGGCGTTCCTTGGCCTCGGCCAATCCCTAACTGCCTCTATCTTAGACGGATATACCTTAATCCCATCTGCACCTACAATGTGTCCAAGGAATGTCACTTCAGGTAACCAAAACTCGCACTTCTTCAACTTAGCATATAACTGATGCTCCCTCAACCTCTGAAGAACCAATCGAAGATGAAACTCGTGCTCTGCCTCTGAACTGGAGTACACCAGGATGTCATCGATGAAGACTATAACAAACTGATCCAGAAAATCTTTGAATACCCTGTTCATTAAATCCATAAAGGCTGCTGGGGCATTGGTCAAACCAAAGGACATGACCAAGAATTCATAGTGCCCGTACCGCGTCCGAAAGGCCGTCTTAGGTATGTCCTCATCCTTGATCCTCAGCTGGTGATAACCAGATCGAAGATCAATCTTTGAGAACACCATCTTACCATGCAACTGATCGAACAGGTCATCAATCCTCGGTAGGGGATACTTATTCTTAATAGTTAACTTATTCAGTTCCCGATAGTCAATACACATTCTCAGAGTCCCGTCCTTCTTCTTAACAAATAGAACTGGAGCACCCCACGGCGAATAGCTAGGTCTGATGAACCCTATATCCAGAAGTTCCTGCAGTTGTATCTTTAACTCTTTCAATTCCGCTGGTGCCATCCTGTATGGTGCCCTCGACACTGGCTCTGTCCCCGGTGCCAACTCAATAACAAACTCAATCTCCCTACGCGGCGGTAACCCAGGAAAATCCTCAGGGAACACATCTAAAAACTCACAAACCAGTCTGGTCTCCTCCGGTCCAACTGATGAAACTTTGGTGGTATCCACCACACTAGCCAAGAAGCCTATACATCCACCCTGTAATAAATCTCTGGCTCTCAACGCAGAAATCCTGGGTACACGAGGTCCACGCACCGGTCCCACAAAAACAAAGGGATCCTCACCCTCTGGCTCAAAAGTCACCATTTTCTTTCTACAGTCAATGGTAGCTCCATACCTAATAAGCCAGTCCATACCTAAGATCATGTCAAAGTCCTCCATACTCAGCTCAATCAAATCCACTGACAACTCTCTACCATCAACTAACACTGGCAGTGCCCTAACCCATCTCCTAGACACCACCAGCTCTCCCGTAGGCAAAATTGTCCCAAACCCTGAAGCTCTAACCTCACTAGGTCTACACAATCTATCAATCACCCTATCAGAAAAAAATGAATGCGTAGCACCAGAATCAATCAAAACAGTAAAAGAAGTGCCAGCACTAGAAAGCTGACCTGTCACTACCGAGGGACTAGCCTCGGCCTCTGCCTGCGTCAAAGTGAACACTCGAGCTGGAGTCAAGCTGTCCACCTTTCCTGCCTCGCCCCTCTTCACTGTTGGGAAATCTTTCCTGAGGTGTCCCACCACCCCGCATACATAACAGGCCTTAGCCTGACACTCGCCCAAATGGCGTCTCCTGCACCTCGGGCATTCTGGGTAAGTCCTCCACGATTCACCGCCTCCCCGTCGACCACCCTGAGTACCCCGACCTCCTCTATCAAACCTAGGAGCAAATGGGGCTTCTGGAGTCTTTCTCTTCAAATCACTAACACCTCCACCTCTACTAGAACCAGAATACGGAGGCACCGGTCTACGGCCCTCCCTTCTTGCTGCATTATCTCTCCAAATTCTATTCTCTGCTTCCTCAGCAGTCAAAGCCCTTTCCACCGCCTGGGCATAGGTAGTCACTCCAGGGACTATGGTAATCCTCACATCTCGAGATACCATAACATTCAATCCTCTAACAAATCTGTCTAGCCTGGCCGCATCGGTAGGCACAAGATCCGGTGCAAACTTTGCAAGTCTATCAAATTTTAAGGCATACTCTGTAACAGTCAAACTGCCCTGAACAAGGCCCACAAACTCATTCACCTTTGCTGCCCTGATGGCAATGTTATAGTACTTCTGGTTGAACAAATCTTTAAACTCTTCCCAAGTCATCGTGGCAACATTTCTGGTCTGCGATACCACCTCCCACCAGATTAGGGCATCCTCTCTCAACATATAAGTGGCGCAGGCCACCCTATCATGTCCTTCTACCTTCATAAAATCAAGTGTGGTGGTAATCAAGGTCATCCACTGCTCAGCTTTTAGTGGATCTGGCCCACCCTCAAAGATCGGGGGCTGCTGCTTTCTGAACCGCTCATACAACGGTTCCATTTTATTACCAATCTCAACAGGCTGTACCCCAGGTACCAGCGCCGGTGGCCCAGCTGGGGCAACACTCCCAGATGGAGCCTGCTGCAGCATTCTGATCAACTCATCTTGGCTCTGAAGCCTAGCTTGCATTTCTGCCATTAACTGTTGCCAGTTCTCAGGGGCTGGCGGAGGGGTTGGGCCCTGATCATCCTCTCTAGCCCCAGACCTGCCGGCTTGTCGTGTTGATTTCCTTGAACGCATAGCTATTCAAGTCAATCTGCAAACAACGACTCGGCAATTAGGCTAAGACGACAGGGTTATAATCTCTCCATCATCCACCACCAAAACTCCAATCATACACAAGCAAGCAAGTATAACAATTATCCAGATATTCATCCACATACACAGCAATGCTAATAAGCACGCCTCAATAACATCATGCAATAGTCAAGGGCCAAGCCCTATCAGAATCTCATGCTCCCTATTCAACAGACTGATATCAATATTCATATCTCACTCAAATCATTGAAACACATAATCATACATATACAGTTACCAAACCCTGAGTTGAGCTTGTCTCCCGCAGCGAATGTACATACCCAGCCAGTCTTCAGGACCCATAAACCTAGGACGCTCTGATACCAAGTTGTAACGCCCTGGATAGCCAGGACCGCTACACTGTGTGTTTATAAAGTGCCAGACTCGCTAATCAAGTCATTAAAGTAAAAACGTGTTATTGAAATAGTAGAGGAACTAGGGTTAAAAGCGTTTTGGTCTCAAAAGATACATTTTCACTGCTAAACATTGTTTATGTACATGGGATCCCAAAAATGACAGTTTAAAAGCCATACTACAAAAGTTACAAAGTTTATATACGTTAACAGCCATACTAAGGCAAAATGAGCAGTTAGGTGATCTCCGTCCTGACACACTTCTCGATCGTGGTGATCGAGCGGCTGGCGATGTACATTTCACTTCGGAGCTCTCCACCTCAGGACTGGTCCATCTTGCTCTTGCCTTTACCTGCACCACGTAGCACCCGTGAGCCAAGGCCCAGCAAGAACACATATCAACAATAGAACATGCACATTTAGCTGTCAAGTCAATCTCACATATGGCATCTCATAAACTTCAAGCATATCAATAGTCAAGTATTTCATATACAAAGCATATCAGCTCATATAACACAATGCACAAATGATAACCAGGGCTAGCGCTCGCAAGCTGCTCCCTCTGTTATCCTATTATTTCTGGCTCCCAGTGGCCAATTCGCGCCCCGTGCGCTAAAAATCATGAACGGTACTCTTAGACCGCTTATACGTGTCCCTTGGCATAATACCAACGATGACACAAAACAGTTCTCGGTAGCACTTAGTCCCATCACAATCATACACTCGGGTGCAGTGTTCTTACCTTTCAATTTACTGATTTCCGATGCCACGTAGCCACAAGCACGGTCCTCTACCCCGAGCCTCTCCAAATTCCTAATCAAAACACAAATATAATATTCTTTGTCATTAACCAATCTAAGACTACCTTCCCGGTACCTAATCCACACTCTCGGAACCCCCAAAACCTTAGAATAACACCCCGGTGGCATCCCCCGAACCCCCAGAGCAAAGACCAAAAATTGCAAAATTTAACTCCCTGAAATTTGCCTTGTGCCGCGGCACCACATTCCTTGTGCCGCGGCACCCACCTCCAGAGACCCCTAGGCCGCGGCAAGCAAAAGCCATGCCGCGGCACACCATCGCAGACCCAGATTTCTGGGTTTCCCTTCGCATTTTCCCGAGCTCCAACCTCTCCAAATCACCCCAAACTCTATCCTAAGCGCCAAAACCAACTCTAAACCCCTAACAAACCTCACAACAACTCAAAGACATCATGCCCAAGCTCACTCACACCTTCAATCCTAAAATTCACTCTTGAATTTCCCACTTGACAACTCAAACCATAGAAATTATGAACTGCTTGAACTCAAGCACAACCCACACTTCAAACTCCCTATACCTTAACAAAACAAACCTAATAAACATACAGAGACCTTACCTTAAGTGATAGGTTCAACCTCCAGCTCTTGACCTCCTTCCCCCTTGGTTCCCAATTCTGAAATTACATAAAACCAGCCACCAACTCATCTCAATTCACCTTCCTTAACTAAAATTCAGACTTTAAACTTGGATATAACATAATCAAAATCTTACCTCTGAGTTTTCTTGGCCTAAGCTTGGTTGATAACTTCAAACATCCCTTGATTCTCCTTCCAAGAGTTTAGATTTCTGCTTCTCCTTTCTATCTCCTTTTTTCTCTTATTCTAGGTCTCCACAATTCAGCATAACCAACTCCCAAAGTGTTACACGTATATGATATTCCCTCTTCAGCTGAAACTCATCTACTAACTGCCAAAATACCATTTTAACCCTCCATTAATATCACTTACTAACTACACCTCAAGGGCTTATTTGTCCTTTCCCTAACTTTGCAATTCTACCACTTTCCCCAATAAGACCTGTTACTCTCTATAGTTACTAACGGTTACGCAGGTTACCAAATCACCAGTTACCATTATCTAGTTTCCTAGGACCGTCTTGGCACGTGCATCACGTTTGTATCACAACACCCACACAGTACAATTCACATATCATAATTATCACATAATATAATTCACATAGTCATATAACATGCTTAAAATCATAATCATACATCTTAATCATAATAACCACACATAATTCCCATCTTGCCCTCCCGGCACACTAATCAAGGCCCTTAAGCCTTATTAGTGAATTTGGGTCGTTACATGAGTACTCAGCATATTGATTGAATTTTTTATTTCCAATGCTTACTAAGTATGTCAACTCATAACCCTCATTGGTTCAGATATCAGTATACTATGACCACATGTATTTCACCCACCATACTAACCTTACTCCTTTACGTTTTTCATACTAACAATCATTGTAATGTGAGTAGTAGGATACTTCACCAAGTACCATGAAAAAAATAGTCAGGTCGACCACCCTATAGAGTTGATGGTTTGGCCAACCACCTTATATGGGACTTGGTTAGGAGTCTCCCTACCAATGCGTTTTTTGTTTCTATTTTTTACACTTTCAGAAGATATGTTGAACAAAAGTCCTAGAAAAATTTGAGCTTGCTTAGTACTTAGGGTCACACCCTCATTGCTTGTGTATACCCCGATCAGTATGTACTATATGCCCCCCAAGTGATCATGGGTTTAAAAGCCTTGGTCACTTGCTACTTGACCATGACTTGCTTCGAGCATTTAGACACATTGTACTATCCTTTTCACCCAATGATGCAAGTAGCAAATGCTTGTCCCTCATTGGTAGTCGGGTGATGGTTTCATACTCAGTAGTAATGATCCCTATACACAGATGCAGATTGTGTAGCATGTGTCGATCATGATATACGTAATCTCTCATGTACTCATTATAATGATTGTAGAGAAAAATGTCTAAGTAGGACCAATCGAGTCTTGATAGGATAATCGAGCCTGTAACGAGTCTTAGATCAAATTACCGATCTATCCCTCAAGGACCAGATTCGATTATGATCCGATGATGGTGACTGGTCTTTCGACCAGTCTCTTTTTTGATCATATGGGTTGATAGGTTCTGCAAGAACCAGGATCGATCATGATCAAATAATGGCGACTAGTCCTCAGACCAGTCTCTTTTGTTGATTGTATGGGTCGATAGGTTCCTCAAGAACCAAGATCAAATATGATCAAATAATGGCAATAGGTCCTCAAACAAGTCTCCTGTTTTGATCATATAGGTCGATAGGTCCCTCAAGCACCAGGATCGAGCATGATGCATAATGGAAAGCTTGGCTAAGGCATTAGCACTGACATTCTACTCCATCGGGATTTGTTTAATCGAGTATCTCTTGAACTGTGCCAACAAGTCTTTTACCTTGTTCATGTATTACACCATCCTAAGTCCCATGGAATGATACTCCCCCAGTACCTGGTCCCTACTAGTTGGGAATCGCTGAATATCTCTATGGAATATGCATCCACATCCTGAGATAAGCATTGTTATCCCTAAAATTAGAAGTGAATGACATGGCAGGCATTAATTACACGTGGCTGACACCTGGCAGAATCTGTGTTCGACTATCGACCAGGAAGACATCCAGTATCATGCGATCGGTTTCTTCATACGACCAGCCTGATCGTACGCATATTATACGCGGAGGAAATCTTAGGCAGTTATGATAGAATCCGAAATTATCTCCCATGATTTCCTGAGTATCCGATTATTTAGGAAAGAATATCTATAACAAATCAAGGTAAATCTTCCCCGAGCTTATAAATAGAGGAAGAGGGCTCAAGGAAGCGGATCCTTTTCTTTTGAGCAAACAAGATCATTTGAGATTAGAGAGAGATTACACGAGAATAATTGTATTTTCTTCTTCAGAGGTTAGTGAAACTCATTGAACCCTAGTTCTTTGATCACCCCTTTGAGTCTTATTTCAATAACAATTCAAGTGGACGTAGGTTATTACCAGATCCTGGGGCCGAACCACTATAAAATCTTGTGTTCTTATTATTTTCGTCATCACATTCTTTTCAACTTATTCATCCATGTCAAGCGTATTTTGACTCCGTGTCAGTAGGCCAAAATCTGGGTCAACATTCTGGTGCTTTCATTGAGAGCTTGATATAGCATCATTGAGAAAACCAATGGCGAAAACTACCAGGAAAACTGGACAGGCGGCCGGCGCTGCACCATCTAACCCGCCTCCTCCTCCTCCTTCAAACGTGGCTGAAGATGAGCCAAATTTGGAATTTGATGAGGAAGAAATGGATGAAGCGAAGCTAAAGAGTACCCTAGGGGCACTGCATGAGGAACTGGCCAATCTGAGGGCCAGCCAGGAAAGTGCCGCTGAAATCATGGCGCGGCAGCAGTAGAAAATTGAGCGGCAGCGCCTGGAGCTGAGTGAAAGGCATGCGGAGATGGACCGACATCAGAGGGAGGCCATGTCAACCCTCAAAGCAGCCCTACAGTTGGCTAGGAATCAGGCTGCACCTGCCTCGTAGCCTGATCAACCCACGGATGGGCCACCCCAGAGGGGTCCCAATCCAAGCCCGCCTATCCAACCCTCGAGCCCACAAAGGCTCAAGCAGCCGACTGTGCCTCAGGAAGATCTCCCACCAAGGGATACTGAAGCACAGCCTATCTCGTAGGCTAGTCGCGGCAATCCCCCACAGCAGAGGCAGAATAGGACTGGGCAGCAGCCTCGTAGTCCTAGACGCCATAGGGGTGATGAGCCAAACCTTCAGAACAAAGGACAGCATCCTCCTGGTAACAGGAGGAACTCAGAGTTAGGCTCTGCAGTCCGAGGCCCCCCACGGCATGATAATACACGGGGACCTAACGACCAACGCAGACCACCCTCTAACGCTCGGGAGGTTCCAGCCCGAGAGGGCAATCGAGGGAACAGTCGATCCTACCATAGCCAATCAAGATTCAGAGATGGCCATGGTTATAATGAGGCCGACTCAGGTAGAGGGAAGGCCGGTCGGAGAAATGAAGAAAGAGGTGGAGGCAGGAGCCAGCTACCTCAGGATGACCAGCCCGACAGACGGGACGCTGGAGGGCAGCCCAGACAAAATAACGTCTTCAATCGGCTCGGAGCTAGCGAGCAGTGGAGGAGAGATGAGGACTTGAGAGATGTACTCAACGATCGCCGCGAGCGGCACGGCGAGTACGTCCCCCCAACAGCAGAGGCCCCGGCAATTCCTAGCGTCGTGCAGGCCGAAATAGATGCCCTCAACCAGGCAGTGCAGCAGCTGGTCGGGGGAAGAACATCTTATATCGATCATGATAGGGGAAAAGGTACTCCTTTCATCCAGAGGATAGCCATGGCGGAAACTCGTAGCAAGTTTAAGATGCCTACGCTTCCAAACTTTGACGGGTATGGTGACCCAGTATCTCATGTCAACAAGTTTGAGATTCAAATGGACATTCAGAAGGTGTCTGAAGACGCTCGGTGCAGGGTCTTCCCTGCAACACTTTCTAACGCTACACAGGAGTGGTTTTTTAAATTCCCTCCTGCAAGTATAATTTCCTGGGAAATGTTCGTGAAATATTTTTACGGGCAGTTCAATGTGGGTCGCGTGCACCCTACCTAGGCAAATCAGCTGGTTGAGATACGCCAGCAAAATGGAGAATCGCTGAAAGACTACGTTCATCGTTTTATGCGAGCAGCCGCCGGAGCAAAAACGGTGGGTGATGAAGGAAAAATGATGGCCATAACGGCAGTAGTTAAGCGACGTACCCCTCTCTGGGAGAGCCTCAGAAAGCATGGGGTTAGAACTACCCAGGAATTCTTAGATCGAGCTGATCGCTACATCAAGCTCGAAGACGCCATCGCCAATGAAGGAAAGGCCCCAGGCAAAGATAAGGAGACAGCCGAGCCCGCCAAAGCCGCCAATGGGTCCAAGCCCAACGCCAACGGCAAAGGCAACAGGAACGGCAACGGCAATGGCAAGAATGGTGGAAAACGGTGACACAACGAGCCTTCCACCTCTGACAACAAAAGGACCAAGGGTAATCGTTATGAACCTCGGTTCACTAACTATACTGCCCTTATTGAGTCTCGGGGAGAGGTATATCAGGCCAAGAGTTCCAGTGTGCCTTACAAGAAGCCTGCCCCCATTCGAAAGGATATTTCAAGGAGAGACACTACCAAGTTCTGTCGTTATCACAACGACTACAGACATGACACCAATGAATGCAACCAGTTGAAGGATGAGAACGAGTTCCTTATCATACAAGGACACTTGAGAAGATATGTACGGGCCTCGGGAAATTCTCAACGAGAAGCTCCAGGTGGCAATGAGCAAGCGCCCACACGCCAACGCTCGCCACCTTTGCAGCCTGATCCCGTAGCCGGCACCCTATTAACCATCTGCGGAGGCCCGCACCTCGCGGGAAATAGCGGCAAGGCCAGGGAACGATATGCTCGGACCCTGTGCCACGACCAGGACATCGAGATGATGGCTGTGGAGGACCGTGCGCCGAAAAAGGCTCGATCAGAAGAGGGCGAGATAACCTTCTCTGATAGCGATGCCCAGCATGTCCGGTTCCCACACTCTGATCCGCTGGTTGTGGACATCCAAATGGCCAATATGATGGTGAAGAGAGTGCTAGTTGATACAGGAATTTCAGTGAACATCCTGTACAAATCTTCTCTGGAACGCATGAAGTTGTCCGTTAAGGACTTGGAGCCTTGCAACCAAACAATAAACGACTTCTCTGGCGAGGGACTCACCCCCGCAGGGTCAATCAGACTTCCAGTAATAGCAAGTACAGTGCCTGCTACCAGGACATTACTCGCTACTTTCATAGTGGTCGATTGTCCCTCGGCGTACAATGCCGTCATTGGAAGACCCATACTGGTTGACCTACGGGCGGTCACCTCCATATAGCACTTAGCCATGAAATTTCCGACAGACGCAGGGGTGGGATGCGTGTTAGGAAACCAGAGGGAAGCCAGGGAATGCTACAACACCTCAATCACAAAGGCGAAGAAGGGAACGTCAAAAAGCACTCCCTCTGAGAGGTTGCAGATGGAAATTGATACACAAGCCCAATTCGGTGAAGGAGTCACCAAATAGGGTGTTGCCCAAAGTGAGGATAGAGATTTAGATCCTCGCTTTGGGGATTTTGAGGAAAATGTTGGACCCGTCGAGGACCTGGAAGAGGTCCAACTTGACGAGAAGGACCTGACCCGAGTCGTGAAGGTCGGGAAAAACTTAGAACCCACTACGACACATGCACTGGTGGAGTTTTTGCGGAAGAACCTGGAAGTCTTTGCCTGGTCGCACAAAAACATGGCCGGGATAGATCCTGCAGTCATAAGCCATGTCCTGAATATAGACAAGAGTTTTCTGCTCGTGCAATAGAAAAGAAGGCTTCTCGATAAGGATCGGTCGAGAGCCTTAAAAGAAGAAGTTGAGAGATTAAAGGAGAATGGGTTCATAAGGGTGGCGTTTTATCCATCGTGGGTCTCCAATCCAGTACTGGTTCCCAAGCCTAACAGCAAGTGGCGAACCTGTGTGGATTTTACAGACCTCAATAAAGCCTGCCCGAAGGATTATTTCCCACTCCCAAGGATCGATCAGTTGGTCGATGCTACTGCAGGACACGAGATCCTCTCTTTCATGGATGCATATTCGGGCTACAATCAGATCAGCATGCATCCCCCTGACGAGGATCACACCAGCTTTCGGACCGATACAGGATTATACTATTATAAAGTAATGCCCTTCGGACTGAAAAATGCAGGTGCGACTTACCAGCGATTAGTTAACCACATATTTAAAAAGTTGATCGGCGTAAACATGGAGGTATACGTGGACGACATGCTGGTAAAGTCGAAAAAGGTGGAAGGACATGTGAAGGATTTGCAAGAGTGTTTTGATGTATTGAACAAGTACCAGATGAAACTAAATCCTCTCAAATGTTCCTTCGGAGTTGGATCAGGGAAGTTTTTGGGTTTTATTGTTAATTCAAGAGGAATTAAGGCCAACCCCGACAAGATAAAAGCCCTGATCGATATGAAATCGCCAGAAAAGATCAAGGATGTACAAAGTATGACTGGGAGAATTGCGACCCTAAGTAGATTTATTTCCAAATCAATGGATAAGTGTGTCCCTTTCTTCTATCTACTTAGGGGCAACAAGAAATTTGAATGGACAGGAGACTGTGAGCAAGTTTTTCAGGCTTTGAAAGCCCATATGGCACAGGCTCCTATTTTATCGAAACCTATGGAAGGAGAAACTTTGTTCATTTACCTGGCGATCACTGAAGTTGCTGCTAGTGCGGTCCTAGTACGAGAAGAAGAAGACGTGCAAAAGGCAGTTTACTATGTAAGCAAGAGGATAATCGGAGCAGAACTGAGGTATCCTCCCATCGAGAGGTTAGCATACTGTTTAATCCTGGCCTCAAGGAAGCTACGTCCTTACTTCCAAGCCCATCATATCACAGTTTTAACCGACCAGCCCCTTCGGCAAGTCCTCCAGAAACCAGAAGCGGCTGGGCATCTATTAAAATGGGCAGTCCAACTAGGGCAGTTCGATATTACGTATTCACCGTGAGCAGTAGTAAAGGGACAAGTCTTGGCCGATCTCATTGCAGAGTTTACCGAACTCCCAGACGACGAGCAATGCAAAAAATCTAATGCGCCTGAGCCTCATGATCAAGCTCCCTCATGGAAGTTGTTTACAGATGGGTCGTCAAACGAATCTCACACGGGAGCAGGAGTGATATTGATGACGCCAGAAGGGCATCGATTTCACTACGCCATTAGGTTTGACTTTGTAGCCTCGAACAATGAAGCAGAATACGAGGCCCTCCTCGCGGGATTACGATTGGCAAAACACATGGATATAAAAGTTCTCGATATTTACAACGATTCACAGCTGGTGGTGAATTAAGTTCTAGGGGAATATCAAGCACGAGGTCTCAAAATGGGAGCCTACCTAAATAAAACTAGAGATCTATTGGCACAGTTCCAGAAGTATACCCTCCAGCAGATACCTCGAGACCCGAATTTGAATGCAGATGCCTTAGCCAAACTCGCAAGCGTGAAAGATGCTGAAACTTTGAACATTATGCCAGTAGAAAGATTGAGCGAGCCGAGCATACGAACAGATGTGACTAGCAAGGAAATCCGGATGGAAGATACATGGATGGCGCCATACTTGGAGTATCTGACCAGCGGTACACTGTCGACAGATAGGAACAAAGCCAGAACTCTTCAAAGGCAGGCCGCGAGATATATACTGGTCGATGGTGTTTTATACCGGAGGGGATATTCCATGCCACTGCTCAGATGTATTACGCCCGAGAAAGCTAAGGAACTGATGAAGGAAGTACATGAAGGATTTTCCGGGGATCATGCTGGGGGGCAAAGTTTGGCGAAAAAGATTCTAAGGCAGGGTTATTTCTGGCCAACTATGAACGAAGACTCTGCGGAGTATGTGCGGAAGTGCAATAAGTGTCAAAGGTTTTCCAAAATCCCACGAGCAGCTCCATATGAATTAAAACAGATGCAGAGTCCTTGGCCTTTTGCACTATGGGGAATAGACTTGATTGGATCCCTGCCAACGGGAAAAGGTGGAGTGAAGTATGCAGTCGTAGCAGTTGACTACTTCACCAAATGGGCCAAAGCTGAACCACTCGCTACCATAACGACCAAGAAAGTTCTTGACTTTGTCATCAAGAACATTGTTTGCCGATATGGTTTGCCTTGAAAAATCGTCTCAGATAATGGCACCCAATTTGACAGTGATCTGTTCACCAACTTCTGCGAAAGACACGGGATTATCAAAAGCTTTTCTTCAGTTGCTCATCCACAAGCGAACGGGCAGGTCGAAGCAGTAAATAAAACGCTTAAGGACACCTTGAAGAAAAGACTTGAAGACGCTAAAGGAGTGTGGCCAGAACAACTACCTGAAGTCCTATGGTCGTATAGAACTTCTCACCGAACAGCGATAGGTCATACTTCATTTTCCTTAACACACGGATATGAAGCCATGTTGCCAGTCGAGTTAGATCCGCCCTCACATCGACGAATTACATACGACCAGGATCAGAACAGCCAATTGATGATGGAGTCCCTAGACTCAACAGAAGAAAAATGAGAAAAAGCCCAACTCCGAGTAGCTGCGTACCAGTAAAAAGTCGCCCGGTACTTTAATTCAAAAGTAAAAGAAAGAAAATTCAACGTCGAAGATCTAGTGCTACGACGAGTTTTCTTGAATACTCGCGACCCCACTGCTGGAGTACTCGGACCAAACTGGGAAGGACCGTACCAGATCAAAGAAGTCCTTCACCCGGGCACCTACAAACTTGCACGCTTAAATGGAGATCTCGTTCCACGCAACTGGAATGGAGAACACCTGCGCAAGTACTACCAATGAACAGTCCTTCTTAAAGGACTGGCTTGTATTAATTCTTACTTTTTACAAGTTTCGAAAAAGGGTTAGCCACGTTGTATGGCTAATCGCTTATAAGTGTAAGATCTTTTTTAAGATCCCTCGTACAGACATGTTTGGTCAATTTTAATACGAGATTATAAGGGACTGTGCGCAGCCAGTCATTCTTGCCAACCTTTGTAAATTTATTTTTACAAGTATTTGTTCATTACGTGTGTTGTTTTGCTGTATTACAAGTGTTGAATTCTATAATGAGCAGTAATGTTCGAACAGGCCGTGGTCAGGGCAAGTGACCAAGGACCTAAAGCTCCTCGATCACTTGGGGGGCATATAAGGAACATCGATAGCAAAGCGTACCATAAGGTATGTAAACACATGAACAAAATGAGTGAAAGCATGCTACGATACTTAGAGCATTTTTCAAAATTTATGTTTTGTAAAATCAAACCACAGTACTATGCTAAGTTCGGTCATGCGAACATATATTATAATAAAAGAAACATTATAATATCAGTAAGGCAATCGTTTACACCGCGAGCAATACTGCTCGGATGTAATCATTCAAGTATAAGTAAAAAGCTGCCCTCGCAGCAATAAAAAGTAAATTGTCTTTACAAATAGACCCGTGGGTCATAAAAACTGTGAGATAAAAAGAGAATTACTGGGGAGCAGGAGGGTCTTCTGGATGAGGAGCGCTCTTATCAGCCGGAGGATCAGCCTTAGCATCAGCAGCAGGGGTCTTGGCCTTAGCTCTCTCCTCTGCCTCCTACCGAGCAGTGCACTGCGCCATCAGCGTCCTTTGCAACTTCTTGGAGAGATAGTAAATTTTGGCCCCCCAGTTGTGTTTCCAGAAATCGTAGAAACTGAGGAAGGTGGCTTCCTTGTACTTCTTCAAATTTCTGGCCCCGTCCTCCTCAAGCTCCTGAATGTGCCCTTCAAGCTCCTGAACGCGCCCCTCAAGTTCCTGCACCCGTCCCTTGAGCCTCTTTGTCTCCTCCCTGCTGCCAGTCAGATCAAGTTTGGCATGCTTACATTCTTGGGTGACGACTACAGCACTCTCCCTCCATGTCTTATGCTCCTCGTTGGCCTTCTTCAATGCCTCTTGGGACTCCTGAAGCTCCTAGGTGAGAGTGGCTTGGTCCTCGCACAGTTGCTCGTTCATCTTGGACAGTTCCTTGTTCTCCACAAGCAGCTTATTGTTATCCTCGAGCATCTTAGTGTTGTCAGCCTCAAGCGCTTGCTTGGCCTGGGCCAGCCTGGAATCGTAGTTCTTTTCTCGGGAGACCAGCGCCCCAGCACGGCGCCAGCTAGCAGTCAAAGACAGCATCCCTTGAAGAAAAAATGAGAAGGTTAGGGAAAGAAGTATAATATAAACCATGATGTAGCAAAAGATGACTTACGCTGGCTATCTCATTCAACCCTCTGTTGATGATTTGGTCGACGTCCATAGTGGCAGTGTCATTGATGGCAGTCTGGCTGCGTCTATTCTTCGAGAGCCGATATATTCTCTCCCTGGCCATGCCAACTATGTGCTGGACTGGGAGCCTTCGGACAAGTGGTCCAAAGTCTCTTTGTCCACGACCTTTGAGGAAGGCTGAGGATTGAGGGGTGTGGGGGTCGTCTGCTCAGGGGCAGGTGGATGTGGTAAGTCCTCCTTGGAAGGGGCGTCGATGGGAGCATCTTCTGTCCAGGCCTTCTTCGAAGGGGTCTTGCTACTTTCCCCTCGAGCTCTTTTACTGTCCTTCTTCGGGACAGACGAGTCAGTGGCAGCTTGGTAATGGTCAAAGAAGTCCCCGGACTCCATACCTGCACAAAGAGAAACAATTCAAACGATGAGATTAAAGGGTCGCGGGAAAACAGAGATTAGAGTAGAGGGATTACAAAAGTAAGGTACCCGAGCTACACCTACTGGTCGTAACATTATCTAATGAACTACCTAGTTCCTGGAAGAAATCTAAATTTAAAGAAGGGGCCTTACTAAAGTTGCCATCCCCATCAAAAAGATGAGAAGGAATTGGCAGATTCTTCAAAAACGAGAATGATGTACCGTTTACATCCGATGAGTCATCAGATGGTTCGTGTAACGCCCTACTACCTTAGAGCCGTGTGAGTTTATAACGGAAATTGTGCAACTAACTGACTCTACGAGGTTTCTAAAACCAAAAGTGTGACTAAACCAGAAGTTAAGGCTGTAATCTTTGAAAATGCTTAGTTTCATTGAAAACATTAAGTACTAAACATCTGGGATCCCGAAAATAAGGTTTAGCAAATATTTACAACTCAAAAATAGATTTACACTTGGTTAACTATCAAAAGAACAAGTTAATACAACCATATTCAAAATGCCCCCAACCAAAGCAGTCGGGCAGGCCGAACATGTACGCGCCGCCCCCACGCTCTCCATACTCATGGCTGGTTGACTTTTTATTTGCCTTTACCTGCAACACAGAGCACTCGTGAGCTGAAGCCCAGCAAGAAAACTCAAACAGTATATAGCATATGCATATTGTATAGTTAACATATAATCCACAGAGAAACAAGTCAACCATCAGACCAAGCAAACACGGCCATGCCGCCCCAGAAGCCTTACCAAGCCTGGGGTCTCGGTCCTCACCGTAGGGATACCCCATGTATCCATTGGGTCCTACCCTGACTATAAGCACTCTATGTGCTAAGTGTTACTTCCGGCCCCACTGCCGTTCCCGGCCTTCGCCGCTCTCGGCCTTGCCGCTCTCGGCCTTAGCCGTTCATTTCACTATAATTACACATATCGTATAATTCGAAATAATCCTTAAAACATATGATAATTCAAATAAGGTTATATCCTAGCATGTAAAACAATCTAGGGCCATGCCCTGCAATAACACTATGGGCCCACGCCCTGTTCTCGAGTGCTATAGTTTTCTTACCTTTCAATTTGATAGCTTTGATCACTTGACTCCTCGAGCACGATCCCACTCGATCCCTAGCGCTCACCTAAACACAATTCATAGGTCAAAGGCATCACCAAACCTCAAGTCCAAAACCTAGCCTCGGGACCAATCCCGAGCCCCCCAGGAAGTCCTAGATCCACAAAACAAGGTGGTGGAATCGAACCCCGAACCCTAGGTCAAAATCCCTCAAAAATAACCCAAAAACCCCTTTCTGGGAACAGGGTAGCGCTACAGCGCTCAAAAGAGGGTGCTATAGCGCTACAAGCAGAACCGAACTTCCCCAGAAATAGGGCCTAGCGCTACAGCGCCCAAGGACTAGCGCTGTAGCGCTAGTTGCAGACAGGCAACACCCAATTTCGTTTTCTGCAATTTCTTTCAACCAATTCAACCCCAAACTTGTCCAAATCTTTCCCAAACCCAAAAACAAACTTATCAACACCTCCCACTCATCCCAAGCATCCCAAGAACTCATAACCCAAGCTCATGCAACCCAAATCTCAAAGTCTACCATAGTTAACCCAAAACCCAGAAATTCAGTCAAACATCAAAGTTAAAGTCTTATAATTCATACTGTGGATGGAAATTCGACCTTGAGTTCAACCCTAGACCTCCTTAGCTTGCTCCTCCTCAACCTTGGCCTGAATTCCCCTAAAATCCCCCATCAATTCAGCTTAAATACACAGCTCAAACCAGTCAAACCCTAAAACTGAAATTTCTAAAAACTTACCTCAATTTTTGATGTGTTCTTGCTAATCCCTTGTCAATCTTCAAGTCTAGCTTAGGGTCCTTGATGCTCAGCCTACCCTAGCTCTACTCTGAGCTTAACTCCAAGAAAAATGAAGGGAAATGGTGGGAGAGCCACAAACCGTTCCTTTGAAACAAAACCCCTCTGTTTTTCTCTCTTTTCTTTTTCTTTCTTTTCCACAGCCTTATAACTCTTTTCTACCAATCCTACTAAGTATAAAGCTTCATTTAACCTATCTCTAAGAAGTCCAATGACCAAAATTCCCTCCTTATTAATTCTAAACCCCTTTGTCCATGTAGGGCCATTTTAGTTATTTTACCCAATTCCCACTAATTCCTCGAGTGTCTCTAATAATTTCCAGCTTGCTACCCAGTACCTGATTAATCACCAAATATATATATATATTCCTCATCACCAAAATTAACCTCAATAAATATTCTCTAAATTCCCATTTAAACTCCCCAGGCTTAACCCAAGCCGGGTATAAATTCCCGCTTTGACTTTTCCGCTAATCCGCTCATTCTAGGATCGTCTCGAGTCACAGATCACAGATATCAATACAGTTGTGCCCAAAATGGCCAAAATTACAATTATGCCCTTTCCACACAATCAGGGCCTACATGCATACTAATACACATAGTCATGCATGTCAAATAGTCATATAACATGCTTTAAATCATAATCATGCATTTAACTCATTAAAGTCACACACATAAATCCCATTATGCCCTCCAGGCACACTAATCAAGGCCCTTAAACCTTATTAGCGAATTTGGGTCGTTACAGTTCGGTAGGCTCAGCAGCCTTTTGTTTCCCCTTGCCCTTAGGGACCAATGATTCCGCTGCTCGGTGGGGAACAGCAGGTTCCCTGATTGTTATCCCGGTTGGCCTCCTCCGAGGAGGGGGTGCCTGAGGTTGCTGCTCGAGTCCCCGCTCAGGTTCCACATCAGCATGGACACCACCCGCCGCGGGTTCGTTAGTCACAGGTTGGGAGCCCCAAAGGCCAGCCAACCTAAGGTTAGCCTCATTAATTAAGTTCTTTACACTCTTAGCAGCATTTGACATACTGGCTAAGAGTGCTTCCCTCGACTCCATTCCTGGAGTGGGGGTCGGGCATAACAATGGACCTGGAACACAATGGAACAGCGAAATATTACGACAAGAAAGAATTAAAGTACAGAAACTTCTGGTTCAAGGATTATTATTTTCTTTACCTCCTCGAGTGAAGGCCAGATTATCTGCGGCAATGTCGGGCGTAAGGACGTACTCTTGATGGTACTTCCCCATGTTGGAGATATGAGTGGTGTCGGACAGAAAAGTGCGTCCGGTCTCCTGGTGGCAGAAATGAAAGAACCCCGTACCATCCTGGTTGGGGTTGGAGTTGAGGTCGAACAGAAAATTGACCTCATGAGGAGAAGGAGCTGGCCATTTCTTGAGCTTGTAGAGGATATAGAGCGCGGCCAGCATCCTATACCCATTTGGGGTGATTTGAAAAGGGGCCACCCCAAAGTAGTTTGCCACCCCTTGAAAGAACGAATGAAGAGGCAGGGTGGCACCCGCCTTGATATGGTACCTCGGCCAGGCGCTATAATCCCCCCTGACAGGTTGGCTCGCTGGTCGATGGAAGGTCTGACCAGGGTCACCCCTGTCAGATTGTATTTGTTTAAATAGTTGGTGATCATGCGAAGTGTCACCGAACTTGGGGAAACGACGTGCCACTCGACAGCTGGCTGGTCGGCATGACGAGGACGGGCACGCCTCTGAACTTCGGTTTCAGGACGAATTCACCTCGACCACTGGTTGAGGGGGCATCAGCAGAAGGCTGACTTGGAGAGTTAAGGTTGCATCTTTTTTGAGCTTTGGTTTTTGTTCTGGCCATTTTCTGATTGGGAATTGGTGGAGGATTTGGGTTAGGACGTGAAAAGGGGATTTCTGGATTCAGTGTGTATGGATTCTCTTCGCCTTCGAGCAGTTGGGCCAACAGTTCATCCTCAATTGGTCTTTCTCCCCCCCAAGGGTCTTGCATATGAACTGCAAACAGACAATGGAGGAGATAAGACACAATCCGCGAAGTAGTGTGGAAGATTGGGATAACGTTGCTCGTGCCTAAATAACCAGCAGCATCCTAATCCTACGCTAACTTCAACGTGGGTAGTTTGAAAGACGGATAAAAACGAAAAGGAAAGTAAACTGTTTTCTGAAAAGAGAACTTTTTCGACTCTTGAGGGGCGGGAAAAAATTTCGGTTTTTTCACCTCGCTTAATGGTTGAATCTTTCGTCAACCTAACGTCCCAAACCAGAGATCCTAACTATCAAACTATAGTCTTAACCTATACAAAGCATAAAAACAGGCTTTTACCAAGCAATATGCAGTTTATACCAAAAAACCCTTAAAACCCTACTCAAGAACACAGAAGTCGTAGAGCATAAAAACGGCATGCATGGCGTAATAAAGAGCTTAAAGAATGGAGTTCTTACCTAGGCGAAGATGGAGATTCGGAAGAAGATGAAAACTTGAACTGGAAGACCTTCGACAAGACGTCAGACTGGTTTTCGAAGCTCTGAACTCTGGTGCAAGTTCTAGAAAATATTGGCAAAGATGGTGAATAAAAATTTCTTAAAGGGGAAGAAAAGCCTACTTATAGGGATCGAAGGGATAGCCACAAGGCAGTAATCATCACTTCCCACATTCGAAAAGTGGGGAAGTGTATAAGCCGTCAAATTGCCCTTTTGGAAACTGAAAAGGCTTGATTAGACATAATTATGTCACAGTTTTCGAAAATGCACGGGGATTCTGACAGGCATCATGTGAATGTGAACAGTTCTTCCCTTAAGTTTCTTTACTGCTGGTCACACTAAACAAACTTGGGGGGCAAATGTTATCCCTAAAATCAGAAGTGAATGACATGGCAGGCATTAATTACACGTGGCTGACACCTGGCAGAATCTGTGTTCGACTATCGACCAGGAAGACATCTAGTATCATGCGATCGGTTTCTTCATACGACCAGCCTGATCGTACGCATATTATACACGGAGGAAATCTTAGGCAGTTATGATAGAATCCGAAATTATCTCCCATGATTTCCTGAGTATCCGATTATTTAGGAAAGAATATCTGTGACAAATCAAGGTAAATCTCCCCTGAGCTTATAAATAGAGGAAGAGGGCTCAGGGAAGCGGATCCTTTTTCTTTTGAGCAAAATAGATCATTTGAGATTAGAGAGAGATTACACGAGAATAATTATATTTTCTTCTTCAGAGGTTAGTGAAACTCATTGAACCCCAGTTCTTCGATCACCCCTTTGAATCTTATTTCAATAACAATTCAAGTGGACGTAGGTTATTACTAGATCCTGGGGCCGAACCACTATAAAATCTTGTGTTCTTATTATTTTCGTCATCACATTATTTTCAACGTATTCATCCACGTCAAGCGTATATTGACTCCGTGTCAGTTGGCCAAAATCTGGGTCAACAAGCATAATCTTGCTAGCAATGCCTCCTACATAGCCTCGTTGCTTGAAGAATTGAATCCAAATCTGAGAGCATAGTGGATTCAATGATTCTCTAGAGTGCTCAGTATGATTCCTACGCCTGAGTTGTGCTCATTGGATGCTCCATCAACATATAGCTTCCATACGGGAGGATCTCCTTCAACCTCGGTCTCACCATTCTGTGATTGGTAGGAAAGGTCTTCAAGGTTGGTGCCTTAGGCTATGAAGTCTTCCAATGCTTGTCCTTATTGTCGTTCTCGGTTGATAAGTGATCAAACTCCACCACCCATTTGAGTAACCATCCCGTGGCCTCTGACTTCTGAAGAACTTGTCGTAGCAGTTGATCGCTTAGGACTCGGATCGAGTGAGCTTGGAAGTATGGACGTTGTTGAACCCTAAAATTAGCACGAGTTCAATTACTCAGCAGATGAGTTAAAAGTGTAGATGAATTTTTGGCCCGAGCTCAGGAGTGGATAAACATGGAAGAGTCACGATCTGATGTCGCAAGAACCAACCAGACCCCAATCCGACCCACTAGAGCGGTGACGGATGTTGCAGCTACGGCTCAACCCATTACACAGAATAACCAAGCGAGAAACAACAAGAAAAAGGGAAATTGTGAGGGCAGCCAGAACGGCATGAAGAAGAACAAGTCTGTGGAAAATTCAAGCCTGTTTATGCCACCTACACTTACCTAACGGACACCCGGGAACATATCTTCCTGGAAAATTCTAATCTCCTCCCGTGGAAGAAGCTAGAAGCTTTAAGGCATTAGAGGGCAAATAGAGACCCCTCAAAGTTTTGCCAATTCCATAATGACATCGGTCATAACATCGATGATTGCAAACAGCTGAATGATGATTGAGACGCTTATTCAGGCTGGACCATTAGCCCACTACGCCTGAAATCGGATAGTTCCCATAAACCTGCCGGGCAAAATCCTCATCTAGCTCCGGAAGCCCAGATGAATTAGGTCAACCCTCCCCTTGTAGTAGGAGGAGATATAATTACTATTGCGGGCATGAGCAGCGGGGCCCAAAATAGTTATATTAATTAGTTGAAAACTCATAATGTTGTGGAGTTTGTCCCGGAGCAGTGGTTATCAAAACAACAGCGGTTGGAAAAACAACCAATCATTTTCATGGAAGAGGATTCTAGCCACTTTCTATTCCCGCATAATGACCCTTTGGTGGTAACAGTGCAGCTCACTAATCATAGGGTACGGAGAATACTAGTGGATAATGGAAGTTCCGTAAATGTGCCTTTTAGGTCCACCCCAGAAAAGATGGCATTGTCTGTAACTGATTTGAAGGCGACCTCAATGACTCTGTACGGATTTTCTTGTGAAGGAACGACGACCACAGCGACGATCGGACTGGTGGTTAATAAGGCATCCACCATAGGGCCATAATGGCCTCACAATCTAAATTCATAAAGATAGAAGACATACGAAGACAGATGAAGTATTGGTGTCTGTAGTTCTTGAACCCATTTCACATAAAGAACAAGTTTTTATAGTCATTTGCATGGCTGGGGAGGTCGATGACGGATGCTGAGTTGGGAAAACGAGTGAGGTAGTAAAAACCATCACCTCGCCCCTTCTGGTAAGGACTAGCCTTGAGGAAAAAGAATTACTTAATGTTTGCCAGACTGGGGACCTCCCACTCGTGCCTCAAAAACAAATACTTTAAACCCACCAAAAGTCAGTATGAGTTTGGTCGGAGCTGGAATGGAGCCAGTTTTGCGTAGTTTAGGAAGTCTGCAAAATACTGGTCCAAGGGGAGGAAGGCACCTGCCTTCAGGTGCTCATCACTCCAAGCTCTGTAGTCATCTTGGAGAGAGGCGCAACTCCGTTCTCCTTCCAGTGCAGCTCAGGCATGGAGGCCATCAGCTCCCATCTCAATCCCATGACTCAGAAGGATCTTGTTAACTTTCCCCTGAATCGTGATCCGGGATACTATGTGCTTGGCCACAAAGAATGTGTTGGGGTCGACCATGATTTCCCTCTCAACGACAAGGCTGAAATGAGGGATGGAAGAGTCAGAGGCGACCTGCTTGCCCTTGTCTTTGCTCTGAGTAGAGGAGCAGAGGAGCTCACGACAAAGCGACCTATTAGTGGCGACCTAAGATAATTACTAGATACGATTGTGGAGGTACGGAAGTCGGAGTGTTTAAGTTATTTACTTTTGGGATTTGAAAATTTATACGAGCTAAGTTGTGTCCTAGCCTCAATGCGTGGTTCCAAGCATTGTCCTAGGCCCCACACTTTCATTTCTTCAAATTCCCTAATATTTCAGGATTCGTGTGTGAGACCCACTACTTTTCTTTTGAAAGCAGTTTAATGCAAAACCGCTTAAGGAATCGTAACCTATAAGCTACCCAAGACAAAACCTAAAATCCCTTCAGCTTCTACATCCCAAAAATGTATTCAAATCGATTTACCAGTAGAATTTTCTTTGACAAACCCAGAAAATTTGCCCATTTTATGAAATCCTTATTTGTAAATAAGCCTAGTATCGTTCATTTAGTCTAAACCAAACCCTATTTCCTTTTTACGGTGACACGCAACCTAAATGACATTGAGCAAAGGATGTTTTTCACAGTGTACACCCTGAGTATCAGGACGTACCTTGTTGAGGCAACTTGGGAGAATCGAACTAATAAAGAGCCATAACCGAGGTGCCACGTGTTCACCGTTCATCTGGAGAAATTTGTTATGATCCCCTAAACAAATAGCTCAGGCTGGCGGATCGTTTAGCTGTTTATCACTTAGAACCATTGTCAACATGGCATCAAAAGTCATGAGCTAGCACTACATTAAGCTTGTGGTACATCAGAGGCCTGACATATCCCAGGATCTTTATAAAGTCAACCATGCAATATATATGTGGATATAACAAACATCACATGTCTGTTTTATTCCTGAATTCCTGGATACGCAATATAAACATGCGTGATCAGACATCCCACAACTAATTTAGGCCATGCGGCCCATTATCCAGTTTTAGCTACTGATTAGACCATACTTCAGTGTAAGGTTTAGATATTAATCATCAGTGTCGTAGAGATGACGTGAAGGATAAAGAGATCACGGGATGACCCCAATGCCTACTCAGAGATCATTCTCTTATAAATACCAAGACGCTGGGTAGTGCAAAGGGTTGGATTCTTCTTGTAAGGCAAATACTCTGTAAAAATAGCAAGAAAAGAGAAACAGTAATAATATTGACTCGTGGACTAGGGGGATTTTAACCTCCGTACAACGTAAAAAGGAGTGATCACTTTTCTTCTCTTGGTAATTCATTGCCAGCATCCTTGAGTATTATCATTTTCTTATTACGGTTACCATTAAGCGCTAATCCATCCTAGTTATTCATACAATTAACTATTGGTGCAAAACCGCATCAACAGTTTGGTGCTTTCATTGAGAGGATTTAGATTAGTGCTATCGCAAAAATTTGATCATGGTGGTCACTCGTTCGAGGCATGGTAACGAGGTGGATCAACATTGTGGGGACGAGGCTCACCATACCGCCGCATCCGACGAACAAGACCCGGAGATCCAGCAACTATTGGGGAAACATCCAATGGGCCATGACGACACTGGGTTACCTGACGGCAGTGGAAATGGAAAACATGTAGTTGAGGAGTCATCTAGCCAAGGAAAATAAGCAAATCAAGGAATTCTTGGCCTGGCTACTGCCTCTTGCAATCAACGTTAACGTCGGAAAGAGGCAAAGCAGGACTCACAAGTTCCATCGGGATAGTCAGCCCAGGCCCAGTCGATCGGTTAGAACCTCAACCCCGAGTTCTATGCCCATGTCGCGCCATCACCAGGAATCTATGTTTGATGATTTTCCCAGGGCCCATCAGCGAGTCAGCTGGTCAGTCAGAACTTCAACTCCAAGTTCGAATCCACCATCGAACGCACCCAGGAGAGCTCGTGGCAACTCATGGAGGAGGTCCAAGGAGAGCTCATGCCAACAACCTACTCTGACTAGCCCTCCCGTGCCATGGTCAGATCGCCTGGCGCAGAAAGCTGGAGGCGGTGGGATAGAGTGACCGCGAGCTAGTTTGGTCTGGCCAAACGGGACTAGAATTGCTTCATTAGTTAGGCATCCACCTTCGCCGATAAGATATCCATCTCCTCCTTGTCCTGCTCGAGAAATTCCTGCATACGGGAATAGCAGGAGCAATCCTCCTTTCGCCGTTCCTGCTCATCACCCGCGAGCACACGGAAATGTCCCAGATCCTCTCCCTCGACAGCAGGCTCTGAGCTTTTCCAATGGGAGCTATTGGACCGAAAGCCATCGAAGTGGCAGATTTGGTGGAGACCTACGAAATCATCTAAGTTTGGCACAAAGCCCTCGAGCCGCCTCATGGTCGACCTTCGAGATCGCCTTAACTCGCAGAGGGGAGAGCTGGCCAGAAACGAAAGTCGTGCTTGCTGAGAGGATGGTCCTTTCAAAATACGTGACAACAGGAATGTCCCACCAAACCAAGCTCAAGCTTGGAGGGACAATAACCCGCCCAATGCGTACAATGGGATGGGAGCTGTTGAACAGCCCCAGAACAACCCAGGGATCAAAGACCAAACCCTTGAAAGGTTAGCTCAGATGGAAGAGCTAATGAAGAGGCTCTTATCAGAGAAGGGAAAAGACGAATACGACTAGCGGGAAGAGCTCGAGCTTTTTGCCCCCAACATCGCAGCAACGGCATACCCGCCGGGTTTCAAGATGCCCATCTATCCAAATTCGACGGAGATGGAGATCCGTCAGATCATTTGGGGATGTTCAATACCCTGATGATGGCCCATAATATCGACCCCAAGCTGAGATGCCTGATATTCCCTTCGATTCTGCTCGTGGAAGAATTTCTCTGTCGATTTCAAGAAGGCATTCCGAGCCTCTCAAGCGGTTCACGTGAAAGCGGATACCCTGTCGAACGTGAAGCAACAGCCCGGGGAACCCTTAAAAGCTTATCTGAGCAGGTTCGCAAATGTTGCGGCCCGAGCTAGGGACGCAGATGAAAGTTCCAAACTCATGGCTATGAGAACTGGAATCCCTGTTGGGGGCGAGGTGTGGAAAATAATCTAGAGGAAAGGTGTCAGCACTATGGATGAATTCTTGAACAAGGCCCAGGAATGGATAAACTTGGAAGAAGCGCGAGCATCGGTTGCAAGAACCAGCCAAATCCCTGACCAAAAACGAACGTCATGAATATGACTCAGACCGTTGCCCAGAATAACCAAAGGAGTGGAAGCACGAGAAAGGGAAACTGAGAGGGTGGCCAGCACGGTCTAAAGAAGAACAAGCCCGTGGAAAAGTTCAAACCAGTCTACGTGGTTTATACTGACCTCACAAACACTAGGGAGCACTTTTTCCTAGCAAATTCTGCCTGCCTTCCCTGGAAAAAGCCAGAGCCCTTGAAAAATCAGAAGGCTAAGAGAGACCCTTCCAAATTCTGTCGATTCCATAATGACATCAGTCACAACACCGATGATTGCAGGCATCTGAGGGATGAGATCGAGACAATCATCCGGGCCAGACCCTTGGCTCAGTATGCTCGGAATCGGGTCACTCCTAATCAGCCCACCAGGAAAAACGTTCAATCAACTCCGGAAGTCCCAGGAAATCCAACCGGAGCCCAGGCCGATCAGGACCTCCCTCCTCCAATAATAGGAGGAGAGATAACCACCACTTCTGGAGGCAACCATCTGGCAGGCTCGAGCAGAGGTGCTCAGAAAAGATACATCAATAAATTGAAGTCTCGTAACAGAATCAAATTTGTCCCAGAACAGCCCATACCCAAACAACAGCGATTGGAGAGACAGCCAATCAGTTTCACCGAAGAAGGTGCTAGTCATGTCCAGTTCCTTGATAAGGATCCTCTAGTTATAAGCTCCCAGCTCGCCAATCAGAGAGTTAGGAGGATACTAGTGGATAATGGGAGTTTGGTGAACTTGTTGTTTCCGTGCACGCTAGAAAAAATGGGGTTGTCGGTGACCGAATTGAAAGCCACTTCCATCATGCTGTATGGGTTCTCTAGCGTAGGGTCGGCAGCGATAGGTATGATTGAGTTAATAATAACCTTCAGAGAGGGACCCCAAAATGTATCCATGTAACGCCCTACTTCCTTAGAGTCGTTACTAAGTGAGTTTAAAACGTGCATTTAACTTGCTAACCGAGGTTTTAAGACAAACGTGTATTAAACCATAAACAGAGTCATAAACTTTGAAAATAATTCCATTTACTAAAAATCATAAAGTGTTTAACATTTGGGATCCCAAAACACTATTTATAAATGTTTACAAGACATAAATACAAGTAGAGTCGACTAGACGACAAAATCTAGGTTTAGTACAATCATCTCCCAAAATACCCCTGGTCGTGGCAGCCAGGCAGGCAAAACATGTACGCGCCGCTTCACGCTCTCCGTACTCATGGTTGGTTGACTTTTCCTTTGCCCTTACCTGCACCACAGAGCACTTGTGAGCCGAAGCCCAGCAAGAGAACTCTCACAAGCAGATAACATATGCATATCAAACACTTAGCATATAAACAGGCCATCAATAGGCTATACACATACGGCCATGCCGTCCCAGGCGCTTTACCAGGCCCTGGGCTCGCGATACACACCGTGAGGATATCCCAGGTATCCTTTAGGGTCTCATCCGGGAAACTCGCACTCCGCGTGCTAAACTCTACTCCCGGCCCCTTGCCGTTCCTGGCCTTGCCGACCTCGGCCTGCGCCGTTCCCGGCTCTTGCCGAACATTAACACACATGCGTACAAAGCATAATAAAGCAAATAGTGAACATGAATAAACTCAATCAAAGGGTTGCACCCTGCAACACAATCATATGGGGCCCTACCCTGCATACAAGCTCTATGGGAACAGTAGTTTTCATACCTATGTCCCAAGCTTTCCAAGCACCGATGTCCCAAGCACAGTCCCCTAATCCGAGCATCGCCGACACCCTAGTCACAACGCATTAAAAATATTCATCCATCAAGTTCCAATCCACTTAATAACTTCGAGCTATAATTCTAATCTCTGAGACCCTGAATTCTATCAATCTGGGTGATAAAATCTGTCCCGAGCCTTAACCTTTGAGTTCCGAAGCCTAAACACACCTTAAAGCTCAAAATTGCACTAAGAGTCGCGGCCCCATGAGGCCATGCCGAGGCCCACCCCCAAAACAGAGAGCAACCCCAAAACAGGGCAGGCGTGCCACGGCCCGCCCTTCTTTCAGGCCACTAAAATGCTGCAAAGGGCCGCGGCTCGGCAAGAACAATTTCGCGGCCCGACCCTTTGAACCCAGAAAAATCCTCCAATAATGACACAAAAACCCAACCAATTTATCCCAAAATCAACCCAACAATACAAACCATTAATAACAGAAGTCCTAAAACAGTTTCAGCAGCAAAACCTAGCAAGAACTTAGCTCAAAACCTCATCAAACACATAGAATGATCCATCACCCAAAACACATGCAACACTTAAATATTCAGCTTAAAACCAGTGTGATAAACCAAGATCAAAGCTTACCTTGAGCTGAGTTAAGTCTCTGAATTTGGTCCTTAAGCCTCAAGCTTCTAGCTCCCAAGATTTCCCAGCCCAATTCCTTATTTAGATTAGCTTCCACCACAATTTTCCTTTGATATGCCTTAGAGAAAATAAAGAGAGAGAAGAGGAAATTCTTGGGTCGGTTTCTACAAGTTTCTGAGTGTTTCCCTTTCTTTTGTTTTATTTAACTTAAGCTTTAAGGTTACCTCAAGGCTCAGGGTGCCAAAAAGGTCCCCGAGGGAAAAATGGTAAATTTTCCCAATATTCCCTCCTAAACATTCTAACCTCAAATATATCTCAAAATATTTAATTCCATAACCCGATAACCCATAAAACATCTAATAACCGGAATACCCCTCGACTCACCCCGAGTCGGATTCTCAACCCCGTTGTGACTTTAACGCTAACGGCTCCCTAGGACTGTCTCGGATCATGCTACACAGATATATCACAAACATATCACATTTATCTCATTTATCACATTTATGCCCTCAATGGGCTAAAATTACAGACATGGCCCTAATATCCAAACGGGGCCCACATGCATATTTAATTCAACTAAACATGCATCTCTATCACATATTCACATAAATTCACATATTATAATCATAATTCACTTATTTCCCTCCAGGCACGCTAATCAAGGCCCTATGCCTTATTAGCAAACTTTGTTCGTTACAATCCAAGCTCCTCGAGTTTGTCGTCTGTAACGCCCTACTCCCTTAGAGCCGTTACTAAGTGAATTTTTTAAGACAAAACAGTGCAATGAACTCGCTAACCGAGGTTTTGAGGCAAAAGTGTGACTAATAAAAGTTAAGGCTGTAATCCTTGAAAATGCGTTGACTCAATGAAAACTTCTAGTTTTAAACAATTGGGATCCCAAAAATAAGGTTTGAAAACCATTTTCATCTTGAAGTAAGTTTACAGTTGATCAGTTATAAAATCATAGATTATTACAGCCAATTTCAAATAAACCCCCAACCAAAGCAGTCGGGCAGGCCAAACATGTACGCGTCGCTTCACGCTCTCCGTACTCATGGTTGGTTGACTCGGTCTTTGCCCTACCTGCAACACGGAGCACCCGTGAGCCGAAGCCCAGCAAGAAAACCCATGCAGAACATAACATATGCAATATATACAGTTTTATCATAACAGATAATCCACAGATAAACAAGTCAACCATTAGACTAAGCAAACACATGTATCCACCGGGCCCCGCCCTGATTATAGTATAACACATGAATCCACCGGGCCCCGCCCTGATTATAGCATCCCATGTGCTAGGTGTTACTTTCGGCCCACGGCCGCCCCGGCCTACGCCGTACTCGGCACTTGCCGTTCATTTCATCATAATCACACATATAGTACATTCAAAATAATCATTCACACATCATGATTCATTTAAGGTTAAACATTTGCACACAACACAATCTGGGGCCATGCCCTGCAATCATCTCATCATGCAACAGGCAATATAGGGCCATGCCCGGCAATCACACTATGGGCCCATGCCCTATCCTACGGGTGTTATAGTTTTCTTACTTGTATTCCGAGCCTCCTGATGCACTCAAGCCGCGAGCACGGTCCTCTAGCACGAGCCTCTCCAATATCCTAGTCACAACACACATGAAACATCCTTAAATGAGCTTCCAAGCCAAGCTCTAGTACTCGGAACGTTGAACTTCACCAAAAATGGTAAAAGACTCAACCCCGAGCACCCTAGGTTAAATTCCCAAGCCTAAATTCTCAAAATCCCAAAATTCCTTAAGCGCCCCGGCATGGCCCAACCATGCCGCGGCATGGCCCCCAAACAGGGCCACAAAAACGCCCAGAAACAGGTAAGGGCCGCGGCCCTACAAGGACCATGCCGCGGCCCGCCCTCCATCCTCAGCACAACTTAGCCTTCAAGGGCCGCGGCCCTCCAAGAACGATGCCGCGGCCCGACCCTTCGAACCCAGAAAAACCCACCATTTTCAAGCTTAAAACCACACCTTAAGCCATCCCAAAGCTGCCAAATCAAAACCAATTAATAATCACAACATTAGTATCAAGATCAAAACACAATCACACCTAAAAATCTCATCTAGAGTTTCAAATTCCTCAAACTTTAAACCAACCATCCTATCTTTAAATTCCACACTAAAACTTTGAGAAATCAACCTTGAACCCAAGAAATAACAGAATATAAATCTTACCTTGAGTAGTCCTAGCTCAAATCTGGTTTTTTGGTTCCTCAAATCCCTTTGAATCTCCTCCTAGGTCTCAAAACTTCAGCCCCATCTACACCTCTTCTCCTTTCTTCTTCTTCTCTTCCAATTTTATCAAGGCATCAAATGACCCTAAATACCCAAACCGTGACCCACTAAAACCCAGCTGAGAATTGCCTATTACCCTTGCCAAATGACCATGCTACCCCTCCAAATGATCCTTTCTCAACTAATTCCTCAAGGGTACTCTAGTCCTTTCACTAATATTTCAATTCTACCATTTTCCAACTAAACTTGTTACCCACAGCAGTAACTAATGGTTACCCAAGTTACTAAATCACCAATAACCATTAACCACTAATTCTCTACTTAACCATAAAATTCCCGAGGTACCCCTAGGCTCCTCCCGAGCCGGGTATAGAAATCCCGTTGTGACTCTTAAGTTAACTAGCTCTCTAGGACCGTCTATGCACGTGCATCACAATAATAAAACCACACCCACGTGGTACAATTCACAGAATACAATTATCACATATCAATACAGTTATGCCCAACATGGCCAAAATTACAATTACGCCCTTCTAACACGATCCGGGCCTACATGCACACTAGTAAACATAGCCATGCATCTCAGTTAAACAAATAGCCAAATAACATGCTTTAAATCATAACCGCGCATTTAACTCATAAGATCACACAAAAATCCCAACACGCCATCCTGGCACACTAATCAAGGCCCTTAAGCCTTATTAGTGAATTCGGGTCGTTACATCGTCATCGACTGTCCCACCGCATACAACGCAATTTTGGGTCAGCCTATGTTGATGGCATTTGAAGCCATAACTTCTATCCGCCACCTCGCAGTCAAATTCACCTCCTCTACGGGGATATGTACGGTCTGAGGAGATCAGCTCGCTGCCAGGGAATGCTATAGCATTTCCATAAAGGGAAGTGAGGAACCCCAGGAAGTGAAAGCTAGCCCCGGGATAAAGGAATCTCGGCCTGCCGTCGGCCTAGGTACCACCCTGAGTGATGATATCGACCATAGATTTGGCGAAGATAGTTACGAGCTCCAGGCTATCAAAGAGCTTGAAGAGATAAATATCGATCGAAAAGGCGGAGCTGATGAAATTCCTGCAAGGAAATCTAGATGTTTTTGCTTGGTCTAATGTAAACATGGTGGGTATCAGCCCGAACATCATGATGCATACCCTCAACTTGGACAAGAGCATGCCTGCGAAGTCGCAAAAACAGAGGCGTCTGGGCACGACCCGAGCTACGGCCCTAGAAGAGGAAGTGGCTTGAGTTTTAAAATGCGGTTTCATCCGCGAGGCCAAATACCCGATCTGGGTCTCCCATCCTATTCTGGTCACAAAACCTAATGGAAAATGGTGGACCTGTATTTACTTTTCTAACTTGAATAAAGCATGTCCCAAGGATTTCTTCCCCTTACCAAGGATTGACCAGTTGGTGGACGCCACTGCAGGACACGAGCTCATGTCCTTCATGGATGCGTACTCTGGTTACAACTAGATCGCTATGAATCCCGTGGACCAGGAGCATGCCATCTTCATGACCCCAACCAATGCTTATTCTTACAAAGTCATGCCCTCTGGGCTGAAGAACGCCAGAGCTACATATCAGAGATTGGTCAACAGAATGTTCGTTAATCAGATCGGGAAAAACATGGAAGTGTATGTTGACGACATGTTGGTCAAGTCAAAAACTGCCGATGACCATGTTCCCGATCTGAGGGAATGTTTTGAGATCCTAAGGAAGTATGGTTGAATCCTCAAAAATGTACCTTCAGGGTGGCGTCAGGAAAATTTCTGGGTTTTATAGTCAACACCAGAGCAATAGAGGCGAACACAGACAAAATCAGATCGCTACTCGAAATGCCATCACCCCGTTCGCGGAAAGACATCCAGAGTCTGATAGGAAGGGTGGCAGCCCATAATCGGTTAATTTCCAAATCTACTGACAAGTTTTTGCCATTCTATAACCTGCTCCGGGGGAATAAAAATTTTGAGTGGACCGAAGAGTGTGAGTGGGCCTTCCTCTACCTAAAAGCACATTTAGCCGAGCCGGCCGTGTTGTCCAAGCCAAAGGCAAGAGAGCCGCTTTTTCTTTACATAGTTGTTATAGAAGATGCGGCTAGCGCCATGTTGGTCCAGGAAGAGGACCAGGCTCAAAAGCCAGTCTATTACATTAGCAAAAGGCTCCTCGGAGCTGAATCTCGATATCTGTTGATGGAAAAAATGGCCTTCTGCCTTATCACGGCCTCCAAAAAGCTTAGGTCGTATTTCTAGTCCCATTCAATTCACGTCATAACCGATAAACCTTTAAGGCAGGTACTACATAAACCTGAGGCATCGAGACATCTTTTGAAATGGGCCATCGAACTCAGCCAATTTGAAATTATGTACGTACCATGGACTGCAATCAAAATCCAAGCCCTGGCTGATTTCATGATTGAATGCATTGGATTCCCAGAGGAATCGGGGGAAGAGCTGGTGCAGGCGTTGTGGAGAATCTTTGTGGATGGTTCATCTAACGAAAATGGGTCCGGAGCTGGAGTCTTTTTGATGTCCCCAGAGGAACATCGTTTCCACTCCGCGTTACGATTTGAATTCGAGGCGTCCAACACTGAGGCTGAGTACGAAGCTCTATTGGCTAGGCTTAGGGTGGCCAAGGAGCTGAAGGTTGGGGCCATCCAATGCTACAGCGATTCCCAGCTCGTGGTAATCAAGTATTAGGGGAATATCAAGTGTGGGGAACCAAGATGGTGGCCTACCTGGCCAAGGTAAAGAAGGAGCTGTCCGAATTTGAATACAGCCAAATCGTGCAGATCCCACGTGAGCCGAACGCCAATGCTGATGCCCTAGCAAAACTCACCACCTCCAGGGAAGCCGAGACCTTGAGCCTGATATCGGTAGAATTCTTGGAAAGACCAAGCGTGATAGAGGATACAAGGGAGATCGAGATGATCGATGCCAATCTAACCTGGATGACGCCCATAGTCGAGTACCTTACAACAGGGAAGTTACCCTACGAGCGAAATAACGCAAGGAAGATACTCTATCAAGCCTCGAGGTATACAGTCATAGACGGAATGTTGTACCAGCGTGGCCTGTCTCTGCCTCTTCTGCGATGTGTTTTGCCGGAGAAGGCTAAAACTATTTTAAATGAGGTGCATGAAGGATTTTGTGGAGATCACGCTTGGGGGAAAAACCTGGCCTTAAAGATATTAAGGCATGGATATTATTGGCCCACCCTATCAAAGGAATCAATTTCTTACTTTCGAAAGTGTGACAAGTGCCAATGGTTCGCCACGATCACCCTAGCTCCACCAGTCAAGCTAAAGATGATCTCGTCCCCGTGGCCGTTTGCGGTCTGGGGGATTGACTTAGTTGGAGCCATACCCACAGGAAAAGGAGGAGTTCGCTATGCAATTGTGGCCATTGACTACTTCACAAATGGGCAGAAGTAGAGCCCATGGCAATAATAATGTCAAAAAGTGTCCTCGATTTTGTGGTTAAGAATATTGTCTGCCGGTTCGGGCTGCCAAGGAAGATCATGTCGGACAATGGAATCCAGTTTGATAGCGACCTCTTCACTGAATTTTGCGAAAGACACGACATAATTAAGAGTTTTTCCTCAGTGGCCTACCTCCAGGCTAATGGGTAGGTCAAGGCCTTGAACAAGACGCTCAAGGTAAGCCTTAAAAAGAGGCTGGACGAGGCCAAGGGAGTTTGGCCCGAGCAGCTCCCGCAGGTGATATGGGCGTACCGGACCTCGCACCGAACTTCGACGGGGCATACCCCTTTTCTCTGGCTTTAGGGAGTGAGGTCGTCCTTCCTGTCGAAACAAAGATAGCCTCGCACAGGGTCCAGGCCTTTAGCCAAGAGCAGAATGACAAACTGCTCAGCGCATCCCTCGACCTGATTGATGAAAAGTGAGAAGATTCACAACTACGGCTTGCGCATTATAAGCAAAAGATCACTCGGTATTTTAATTCAAAGGTTAGGAGGCATGCCTTTGGATTAGGAGACCTGGTACTCCGAAGGGTGTTTCTGGCGGGCAAGGACCCCAAAGATGGTGCCTTAGGCCCTAGTTGGGAAAGGCCCTTTCAGATCATCAAAATCGTGGAGGAGGGTACTTTCAAATTGGTCCGACTTAATGGAGAAATGGTGCCACAGAACTGGAATGCTATGCATTTGAGAAATTATTATCAGTGATCAGATCACTCCTATATGTAAGGCTTGCATATAAAAGGCAATTTACTATAAAAAAAAATTGGTTTATGGTTTCATTTGTGCTATGCACGATTTTGTTTGTATGATTAGTTCAAAGTAACCAAGCAAGTCCACTTCCTGATTACTTGGGGGGCAGATCACCGACCAGGTTCCAAAACTTCGAAGTTGGTTAAATTGATTAACTAGTGTTTTTTCTAAAAAAACACGAGGTGTCGATAAAACTAACGCAAACTAAGTTTTTAAAATTAAGTATACTGGACACGACCATGTTCCAAAACTTAGAAGTTGGTTAAATTGATTAACCACTATTTTTTCTAAAAAACATCAGGTGTCGATAAAACTAACGCGGACTAAGTTTTTAAAATTAAGTATCCTGGACACGACCAGGTTCCAACACTTAGAAGTTGGTTAAATTGATAACCAGTGTTTTTTCTAAAAAACACGAGGTGTCGATAATACTAATGCGAACTAAGTTTTTAAAATTAAGTATCCTGGACATGACCAGGTTCCAAAACTTAGAAGTTGGTTAAATTGTTCGGAAATGCAACAACTGCCAAAAATTCTCCAAAATACCATGAGCAGCCCCTAATGAGCTCAAACAAATGCAAAGCCCATGCCCAATCGCATTGTGGGGGATAGATTTGATCAGGTCTTTACCTAGAGGAAAAGGTAATTTCAAGTATGCAGTAGTTACTGTTGACTACTTTACAAAGTAGGCCGAAGCAGAACCACTTGCAACAATAACAACCAAGATGGTGCTAGATTTTGTAGTGAAGAACATTGTGTTTCGGTATGAGTAGCTCATCCGCAAGAAAATGGACTGGTTGACGCTGTCAACAGAACCCTGAAGGATACCCTGAAGAAAAGGCTTGAAGAAGCGAAGGGGGCATGGCCAGAATAGCTACCAGAAGTCCTTTGGTCGTATAGAACATCCCATCCAATAGCAACGGGCCATACTCCATTTTCTTTGGCCTATGGATATGAAGTCATGTTTCCTGTTGAATTAGACCCACCATCATATAGAAGGTTGGCATATGATCAGAGTGTTAATAGTCAGTTATTGATGGAGTCTTTGGATTCGGTCGATGAAAGGTGCGAGCAAGCTCAACTCTGAGTAGTAGTTTACCAGCAAAAGGTCGCTCGATATTTAAACTCTAAAGTACGTGAAAGAAAACTTAACATGGGAGATTTGGTACTTAGAAGAGTTTTTCTTAACACCCGCGATCAAGCTTTCGAAGTACTTGGACCTAACTAGGAGGGCCTATATCAAATTGAAGAAGTCCTCCAACCAGGCACTTATAAACTTGCTCGCTTGAATGGAGATCTCATTCCTCACTATTAGAATGGAGAACACCTACGCAATTATTATCAATAAAACAATTCTTTTTAAAGAATTGGCTTGAATTAATTTCACTTTTTACAAGTTTATGAACAAGGGTTAGTCAGTCATATGACTAGTCGCTTATAAGTGTAAGATCAATTTTTGATCACTCGTACAGACACGATTGCCCATTTATTATGAGAAATAAAAGGAACTGTGCGCAACCAGTTATTATTGCCAATTATTGTATTTATTACAAGTATTTTCTCATTATGTGTGTTGTTTTGCTATATTATAATTTTTATAAGTATTTATTACGAGCAGTAATGTTCGAACAGGTCTTGGTCATGGCAAGTGACCGAGGACCTTAAGCTCCTCAATCACTTGGGGGGCATATAAGGTACTAAGCAAGCGAAGCATATCAACAGGCATATGTAAACACACTAGCAAAATAAGGGAAAGCACACTATGGTACTTAGAGTATTTTTTAAGATTTTATTTAAATTTTATCAAATTAAAACGAAGTGCTATGCTAATTTCGGTCATGCGAACAGATGTTATAATAAATTGCAAATATTATAATATCAAAGTAAAATGTTTTACACCTTGAGCATTTGCTGTTCGGATGTAACTATTAATTAAAAGGAAGTATCCCTACGCAGCAAAATATTGTCTTGACATTATGAACCGTGGTTCGTATTTCCTATTTACAAACCAAAATAATGTAAAAAAAAAATGTTATTAAGTGGCAGGAGCAACTGGAGGGTCTTGCTGGGGCTGCTGGTTGACTGTGGTCTCAGCATCCTCTTCAATGCCTTCGATACCTGTCGCCAAAGAGATCTCTGGGGATCCCTGAGCTTTCTCCTCTTCGTCTAGGCGAGTAATGCACTTAGCCAGCTTAGCCTGTTTCATATGCTCTGGCAAATAATCAAAGTTCGCCTCGGGGTTGCTTTTCCAGAACATATAGAAGCAGTTGAACATTGCTCCCTCGAACCTCTCTAGGTTGCGAGAGTTGGTTTCTTCGAGCAGTTTGACACGCTCTTCTTACTCGGCAGTCTCTTTTCTACTGATAACCAAGTCCTCCTGGAGCTTGGAGGCCTCTTTGAAGTTCAGCACCAAAGCCTCCTTGTACTTCTCTTTGGCCTTAGTAATTTTTACCAAAGTCTCCTAGTGCTGTTTCAGCTCCTCCCCCAGCTTAGAAATTTTTTCCTCAGTTGCTCTCAGCTACTCAACATGTTTGGCCTCAGCCACCTTAAGGTGCTCGGTGAGTCTTTCCTCGACTGTCTAAATCTCTTCAAGATGCTTGGCAACAATCTCCCCCGAGCGGCGCCAACCAGTACTCATGGTCAAAACACCCTGCGATCAGAGAAAAAGTAAAGTTGTTAATGTGGATAAAAGGGCAAGATAGATAATTAAAGCACAGCAAAATGACGACTTACACTAAGTACTTCATTCAGCGTGAAGCTGAAGATTTGGCTGACCTTCATGGTAGAGACGTTACTGAAGGCTTCCTGGCTACTACAGTGTCATGATAGTTTCTTTAACCTGTCGTTAGCCAATGTTTAAGCTGTGTTAAGGATAGCCTCAGCCTGAGTCTTCCCTGTCTGAGCTGGAGGACTTGGGTTGTGAGGAGCTGGAGGAGTCAGGTCGATGGGAGCTGGAGGAGTCAGGTCGATGGGAGCCGGAGGAGGAGTCGTGTCTTTGGAAGGTGTTGGTGCAGGAGGATCCTCAGTCCAAGCCATTTTCGTAGAAGAGTCGCTATTGCTATCGCTGGAGTGTCGCTTGCTCGCTGGAGCCTTGGCATTAGGATTGCTGTAAAATTCGAATGCTTCTCCAGAAGGCATGACTGCAGGATGGAAACAAACGACCAGACAATATACATTAAGTTACTTAAAGAAGCAAGGGAATAAGAGTAAGAAAAATTCTAAGTAGTATACCGGAGCTATTATTGTAACGCCCTACTTCCATAGAGTCGTTACTAAGTGAGTTTAAAATGTACTATTAACTCGCTAATCGAGGTTTCTAGTTAAAAATGTAATTAAACCATAACAAAAGTCAAATAATTTGAAAATGTAGTCATTCATTGAAAATTATAAAGCGTTAAACATTTGGGATCCCAAAGTACTGTTTAGAAATATTTACCACTCAAAAATATAATTAAAGTCGACTAAACGACAAAACTAAGTTTATTACAAACATCTCCCAAAAATATCCCTGGCTGTGGCAGCCAGGCAGGCCAAACATTTACACATTGCTTCACGCTCCCCGTACTCATGGTTGGTCGACTTTCCCCTTGTCCGTACCTGCACCATAGATCATCTGTGAGCCGAAGCCCAGCAAGAAAACTCCACACAAGAAAATAAAATATGATTAACCATCAATCAACACATAACAAAACTGCCAACAGGCTAAACACATATCGGCCATGCCATCCCAGGCGCTTTACCAGGCCTTGGGTTCGCAGTCTACATCGTGAGGATATCCCAAGTATCCTATAGGGGTCTCACCCTGGGAGCTCGCACTCCGCGTGCTTAACGCTGCTCTCGACCCCTTTCTCGGCCTTCGCCATTCTCGGCTCTTGCCATTCATTCAGATATATGCACACATAGCATAATTAGACAGATACTTAAACACATATAAACATAATCAATGGGGCTACGCGACAATTCAATCATATAGGGACGTGCCCTGCAACACAAACTATAGGGCTTCGCCCTGGTCTATAGGTACAACAGTTTTCTTAATGTGTCTCGAGCATTCCGAGCACCGATGTCTCGAGCACAGTCCCCTAATCTGAGCCTCACTAAAAACCTAGTCACAACGCATCAACAACATCCATCCATTAAGTTTTAATCCATTAAATAAATTTTGTTTACAATTCTAGTCTCCGAAAACTTGGATTCTATCAATCCGGGTGATGAAATCCATCCCCATCCTTAACAATTGGGTTCCCAAGCGAAAAACCCACAAAACAACCAACACTTTGAACTAAGGTCGCGGCCCAACTTAAGGGCCATGGCATGCGTCAAAACAGAGGCAAAATGCCTCCCTGCAGGGAGACACGGGCCGCAGCATGCCTAGCCCTGCGCTGCGCCGTGCCTCAAGAACAAAGGCCTCCCCAGGCCTCACGCACACGCGGGCCATGGCATGCCCCTTCTAGGGCCGCGAACAAACCCAGAAAACTATCTTTTCTCTCAAGTTTTTCTCCGAGCTTAATCCCATTTTTCACACCCCAAACTTCAGCCAACCCCATAATTAAGCTTAGACTTCATATCCATATAGCCTAAACATCCCAACAAGCTCATAAACCACTTCCTACACCCATCAAACATTGAAAACCAATCCTAGAAATCAATTCATCCATGCCTATGTTCTAGCAATAAAAACCAGCAGAATTTCAACTTGTTCATCAAATTTAAAGGCTTACCTTTGTGCTTAATTAATTCTCTGAATTAATGCCCTAAGTTCCAAGTGTAACGACCCAAATTCGCTAATAAGGCTTAAGGACCTTGATTAGTGTGCCAGGAGGGCAGGTTGGGATTTATGTGTGATTTTATGAATTAAATGCATGGTTATGATTTAAAGCATGTTATTTGACTATTTGTTTATCTGAGATGCATGACTATGTATACTAGTATGCATGTAGGCCCGGATCGTGTTAGAAGGGCGTAAATGTAATTTTGGCCATGATTGGCATAACGGTATTGATATGTGATAATTGTATTCTGTGAATTGTACCACGTGGGTGTGGTTGTATTATTGTGATGCACGTGCCGAGACGGTCCTAGAGAGCTAGTTAACTCAAGAGTTGCAACGGGATTTCTGTACCCGGCTCGGGAGGAGCCTAGGGGTACCTCGGGAATTTTATGGTTAAGTTGAGATTTAGCGGGTAATGGTTATTGGAGATTTAGTAACCTGGGTAACCATTAGTTACTGCTGAGAGTAACAACTTTTAGAGAGAAAATGGTAGAAATGAAATAGAAATGAAAGGACTTAAGTGCCCTTGAGGTTTAAGTAGGAAAAGATAGGTAAGTAAGGGTAAAGTGGTCATTTGGCAAGGTTAATAGACAAATTTGGGCTGTGTATATGGGGTGTACGGTTTGGGGCTTATTTATGTTTAGTCTTGATAGAGTTTGAAGAGAAGAGAAATGAGAGGGAAAAGCTAGGGCATGAGGAAGAAGAAGAAGAAGAAGAAGAGAAGGAGAAGTGGGAGTCTAGGAAGGGGTCAAGCAAGCCTTGTGTGGATTCTCCATTGGAGGTAAGAGCTTTATACATACCTAAGTTTTGATTTCTGTTTTGAATTGTAAAATCTAGAGCTTGAGTTAGTTGTTTGAGTTTTGGGATGAGTTGCTGAAAATAGGAATCAATGGGTGTGAATCTTGGGTGTATTGATGTTTTGAGCTTGAACCTTGAGTTATGGGTTGTTATATAGTCTATTTGATGTTTGAAAATGATTTTGGGGTTTGGGTATTGGTTTAGTATGAATTGGGAAGGTTTTAGCTCGGAGAAAACGCAGGAGAAAACCCAGAATTCTGGGTCTGCGAAGGCGTGCCGCGACACAAGTTTTTCGTGCCGCGGCAAGGGAGCCTCTGGCTGGTGGGTGCCGCGGCACAAGGATGTGGTGCCGCGGCACAAGGCAAATTTCAGGGCATCATTTTTAGGCAATTTTAGGCCTTTGCTCCGGGGGTTCGGGGGATGACTCCGGGGTGTTGTTTTAAGGTTTTAGAAGTCCCGAGAGTGCGGGATTGGTCCCGGGAAGTGGTTTTGGGTTGATTAGTATTGAGGGATGTTTCTTGTGTGTTGTGACTAGGTTGTTGGTGAGGCTCGTGCTTGAGGACCGTGCTCGTGGCTTAAGTGCATCAGGAGGCTCGGTGTGCAGGTAAGAAAACTATAACACCCGAGGTTAGGGCATGGCCCCAGATTGTATTATGTGCAAATGTTTAAACCTTAAATGAATCATGATGTGAGTGAATGATTATTTTGAATGTACTATATGTGTGATTATGATGAAATGAGCGGCAAGGGCCGAGTACGGCGTAAGCCGGGGCGGCCGTGGGCCGGGTACGGCGTAAGCCGGGGCGGCCGTGGGCCGAAAGTAACACCTAGCACATGGGATGCTATATTCAGGGTGGGACCCAAGGGATACATGAGTTATCCTCGCGGTGAGAACCGATACCCCAGGCTTCGGTAAGGCTCTGGGGCGGCATGGCCGTGTTTGCTTAGTCTAATGATTGACTTGTTTAATTGTGGATTATCTGTTATGATAAACTGTATACGTTGCATATGTTATGTTCTGCATGAGTTTTCTTGCTGGGCTTCGGCTCACGGGTGCTCTGTGTTGCAGGTAAGGGCAATGATTGAGTCAACCAACCATGAGTACGGAGAGCGTGAAGCGATGCGTACATGTTTGGCCTGCCCGACTGCTTTGGTTGGGGGTTTATTCGAAAATGGCTGTAATAATCTATGATTTTGTAACCGATCAACTGTAAACTTATTTCATGATGTAAATAGTTTTCAAACCTTATTTTGGGATCCCAATTGTTTAAATACTAGAAGTTTTTATTGAGTCAACGCATTTTCAAAGAGTACAGCCTTAACTTTTTATTAGTCACACTTTTGTTTCAAAACCTCGGTTAGCGAGTTCATTGCACTGTTTTGTCTTAAAACTCACTTAGTAACGGCTCTAAGGATGTAGGGCGTTACAACTTGGTATCAGAGCGAGCCAAGGTTTATTGGTTCTGGAGATCGACCGAACATGTACGCTCGCTGTCAGTGACAAGCTCGACTCAGGGTTGGTTGGTATGAGTGATGGACATGTCTAAATATATGTTTGAATGCCTGTTTGCCTGCTTATTCATATGGAGCATGAGGAATGAAATGACATATGCATGAGATACTGATAGGGCCTGGCCCTTGACTATTGCATGTTGGGATTGATGCATGCTGAATAATACTATTATGTATGTGGATGAATATTGGCATAATGGTTCGCATATTGAGTGTATGTGGTTAATTTTCTGGATTTAATTCATTAGTTATATTTGTATATTGGCTTGTTTGAAGCATGATAAGTATGGATTTACTTAGTAATGATTGAATCTGGTAGCTAAACGTATATCATTGTGGATTTGACCTAGTATATGCTTGTGTGTGCATTATACCTGTGGATATTTGGATTTAGTTGTGAGTTGGTTCAGAGTATGAACCTCTGAGTTCAGGAGTTTGGTCGGTTTTGACGGATGAACTTGAGTTGTTGGTTCCTAGAAGGGTTTTGTGGACGTGATATTGTGTTGAAAGGGGGGGGTTTTAGATATAAGTTGGAATTGAGATCTCCAGTTACCCCTGAAAGTAGCAGCAGAGGATCACTAGTGTGTGAGTTAGCTATGGAGTTTGTTAGTTGAGATGGGATAGAAGAACAGTGGATTCCTTTGGGGAAACTAGCTGATTCCGATGTGTTAACAGTAAGGTTACCAGTGTTGGTTTACTGTGAGGTATGGACAGATAAAGGTATTACATGAGAGGTTTAAGGGGTGTTATCCTCGGGTTTTGAGGAGAGCTCGAGTTGGCAAGGGATTTATCAATAGACGAGCAGAGTTAATTCCACCCTTGGTTAAGGGGATGAGGGATCCTGATTAGAGGGTCGTGTTAATGTTGAGGCAGAGAGGTACCCGGATTTGGTACTCGGGCTGAGGTACTGGCTTAATGGGTTTGGAAGGACCTATATGATGAAAGGTTAGAAGAGATTTTAAAGACATGATTTGCACCATGGAGATTGGTGGGCTTATAAGTTTGGCTTGGACTGTTGGGGGTAACAACAGTGTAAATCAATGGGTTTGGTGATCTGGGTAATTCATTTCGGAAAGTTATACTGATGGATGTATCCGGAATTGATGACGACCCATTTAAGGATTTAAGATCGGGAATAGTCTAAGGTATTTGGGCTGCTCTGAGGTATGAGTTTATCGTCTGCATGTGGATGGCGGAGAGGGCCATGTTGTTCGAGGAACTGATGGTTGATGTTTAGAGCATGAGTGATAGAGCCGCAAGGGCGGTGCTTCCTTTGATGGAATTAGTAAGGATAGATTTGTGATAATCAAGTTAAAGGGACCCCGGATAGTTCTATGGCTTCTAGTTTGCCAGAAAGGGGGAAAAGTCTGATTGATAAGATGGTACTTGTGGTGATAGAACGCAGTGAGGTCGGATTCTCACTTTTGAGGGGAAAGGACCCCAGACAGTGCTTGGGCACCTAATTTGAGCTTTGAAAGAAGTTTGGTTACTAAGGTGGTTGTCAAGATGGCGATAGGAACCAGGGAGGTTATTGGTATACATGAGGAAGAGGATGCCACCTGAGAGGAGGCCAGGTGAGGGCATGACTTCTACGTAGAATGACTCGAGATGTTAGGATGGATTTCCCATGGTGCGGGAAACGGAGAACTGGAATGCATCGATACATTCGAGGTTCGAGGCTGAGTCCTCAAGGATGAGCATTTAACTGACGAGCTTATGCTTTGGACATGTAACGAACTGGAAGGGCTCGGTGTTGGGAATGTTCCGAGAGGGAGATGGACATAGAGAGGTTGCCTCAAAGGTGCCATTTGAGAGGCCGAGGACAGTAATACTTATTGAGAAGGAATTAGAAACTCTGGCAGATGAATTGTTGAGGATATCATCTGGAGTACGTAAAGGAGACAGAGCTGATCAGTGGAAAAATTACGTGGGTATGTAAAGAAAGATTTAGGGGATACTTCAAGGTCAGACTACAGATAAGGATCGGTATAAGGAATGTTGTAAAAGACGGTTTTGGCCGACAGAAAGTCTATTGAAGCAATCGAAGGAATCTGAGCCTGGTATAGCCAGTGTGCTATACTGCGGGGATTGTTGGCATCGTCGGGTTAGAACAAAAGTTTAATGTTGGATACAAGATGGGACGATGTCTCCAAGAGTTGATCTAGGACCTGGATTTTACCAGTTGGAAACCAAGGATAAAGACTTTTCGTGAATTGATTAGGTGGCACCGGGTAGGGTGTGAGAAATTGGTAACAAGGATTCTGGAACTGTTCAAGCTGCAGCAGCACAGGTAAATTCTTTAGGCGGAGAATGCGTGAACGGTATGGACAAGTCCCCTTCAAGCTCACGAGCAGTGCATGTGGATTACTCCCAGACGGAAATGGTGAGCAACTGATTATTAGGCTGAAGACGTTAGTACCCAGAAGGCGGTGTCTCAGGTAAGGTTCTACGGAGTGTTAGTTTGGGAGTCGTCAAGAGTATTCAGAATAGAGCTACAAGAAGAAAGGACAGGTATGAGGAGATTTGATCTGAAGCCGCAAGGAAGCTAATGAAGAACATCCAAAGAATTGAAGGCATAACAAGACTGGTAAGCGCGTCATCTACTGCATTAGCACCTCCGAAGATTACTACATCAGAGATGAGAAGAACAGTAAAGTTTGAGGTTAGATGGACTGAGTGGTGTCAAATCAGAAAGAAATTCAGAAGACAAGGTAAGATTTGATTGGTTACGGACGATGATGGAATTTGCGTGTGTTTTGGTTAAGTAAAGAGTGATTTCATAAAGGACCTGATCTATGGTAAGGTTATGAAAATGTGGGAGTGCATCACGGGTTGGGCACGCCCAGGATTAAATTGATGCGAGGATGGATTAAACCTTGCGGGAGGCGACAGAATGGATCATGGTTGATGCACTTGAAACATTAAGTCGACCGTTGTGTATGGCATAAGGAACTTAAGTCTTGAGTATTAGTAAGAAAGGTTATCATTGAGACTCAGTGCGGTGAAAAGTAACAGACGGATGATCAGTGTTTGAAATCCTTGATTGAAAGAAGGGCGATGTAATTGGAGGCGGAACTCCTAGCTGTGAGGCATGTATAAGTCAAGGGATAACGCCATAAATTGTAATAGAATGGACAAGGCAACGACTGAGATTGGCATAATGTTAGTAGGCAATGGTTAGCTGGTGGGTGTCACTGAGCTATGGAATTCAAAGTGTTGGTTTGAGTTGAAACAGGGAAGGACCCTGTCATGGTGGTACAAGTAGGATACCAGGATCGAGTGAAGGATCCAGTTAGGATTTGGTTTTGAATGAGGGTTCTGTATGGACATCATTCCACCTCCTAGGGTACGTCGTACCGGGAGGGTCGAGCGGGTGACGGAATCTTGTGTTTTCTTTTGGACCCTGAGGGGTTAGGTGATGTGGTAGTGTATCACGGGAATAGACCACTTTGGACCTTGAGTAAAGTGATTGGACATGAAAATTTTTTTAACTCGGTGGTTTGAGTTGATGTAGTTGGTTCAGGGGAACTGGTAGCAGGGTAAAACGTCGATGATACGGAATTGAGACCCAAGAGTATTTTAAATTGTTGGAATGGATTTAGAGGACAAAAAGAACAGAGTGGGAACCTGGAATTATCAGTTGATTGCAAGTGATTGGCAGTCTGAAAGTTATCAAATGTCTTATCGAGTTGAGCGCTGAGTAGGCGAATACTTGAGGTATTAAGGGAAGTGTAATCCCTGATGGATTAGTCGTGGTGGCAATTGCTGGTGTCTTGATTAATGTAACGCGACATAGGGCTTGGTAAGAGGTGAAGGATAGTGAATGCTACAGTTTGGCTTTAGTTCAGAGTGAAAGCCAAAGAAGTCGTTGAAACTTCTTAAGGCAGGAGTGTCTGCCTATTTTGAAAGATTAAAGAGTTGGTAAATTGCTAATTTATGAGGAAATAAAGTTCCGGAAGGAAAGAGCTGCGTCTCTGCGTAATAACAAACGAGGATTGGTAAGGTGTTCAGAGGACGAAGGGAGAGTTCTGACTCTTAATTCAGCCTAAAATTCTGAAGTTGTATTAAGTGTTAGGCCAGCGGGGCCTACAAGCTGATCCCACCTAGTAGAGGTGATGACGTTTGAGAATCTCTGGAATCAGGAATAAGACAATGAATTGGTCATTGTAACCTAGGCAGACCCTGGGCTTCGGCAGGGTTGCGGTGTAGCGAAAGGCTATCGAGAGTATGGCCGTGAGACAAGATCTTGTGAGGCAAGATTGTTACTCCTGTAAGACTGTTGTTGAAAAGTAAAGTAAAGGCGGTGGACCTTGGAAGTTATGGCCAAGAGCTGCGGGTTTATTGACTGATATGTTGGATAAATTTCGAGGACGAAATTTTTATGAGGAGGGGATAGTTGTAACGACCCAAATTCGCTAATAAGGCTTAAGGACCTTGATTAGTGTGCCAGGAGGGCAGGTTGGGATTTATGTGTGATTTTATGAATTAAATGCATGGTTATGATTTAAAGCATGTTATTTGACTATTTGTTTATCTGAGATGCATGACTATGTATACTAGTATGCATGTAGGCCCGGATCATGTTAGAAGGGCGTAAATGTAATTTTGGCCATGATTGGCATAACGGTATTGATATGTGATAATTGTATTCTGTGAATTGTACCACGTGGGTGTGGTTGTATTATTGTGATGCACGTGCCGAGACGGTCCTAGAGAGCTAGTTAACTCAAGAGTTGCAACGGGATTTCTGTACCCGGCTCGGGAGGAGCCTAGGGGTACCTCGGGAATTTTATGGTTAAGTTGAGATTTAGCGGGTAATGGTTATTGGAGATTTAGTAACCTGGGTAACCATTAGTTACTGCTGAGAGTAACAACTTTTAGAGAGAAAATGGTAGAAATGAAATAGAAATGAAAGGACTTAAGTGCCCTTGAGGTTTAAGTAGGAAAAGATAGGTAAGTAAGGGTAAAGTGGTCATTTGGCAAGGTTAATAGACAAATTTGGGCTGTGTATATGGGGTGTACGGTTTGGGGCTTATTTATGTTTAGTCTTGATAGAGTTTGAAGAGAAGAGAAATGAGAGGGAAAAGCTAGGGCATGAGGAAGAAGAAGAAGAAGAAGAAGAGAAGGAGAAGTGGGAGTCTAGGAAGGGGTCAAGCAAGCCTTGTGTGGATTCTCCATTGGAGGTAAGAGCTTTATACATACCTAAGTTTTGATTTCTGTTTTGAATTGTAAAATCTAGAGCTTGAGTTAGTTGTTTGAGTTTTGGGATGAGTTGCTGAAAATAGGAATCAATGGGTGTGAATCTTGGGTGTATTGATGTTTTGAGCTTGAACCTTGAGTTATGGGTTGTTATATAGTCTATTTGATGTTTGAAAATGATTTTGGGGTTTGGGTATTGGTTTAGTATGAATTGGGAAGGTTTTAGCTCGGAGAAAACGCAGGAGAAAACCCAGAATTCTGGGTCTGCGAAGGCGTGCCGCGACACAAGTTTTTCGTGCCGCGGCAAGGGAGCCTCTGGCTGGTGGGTGCCGCGGCACAAGGATGTGGTGCCGCGGCACAAGGCAAATTTCAGGGCATCATTTTTAGGCAATTTTAGGCCTTTGCTCCGGGGGTTCGGGGGATGACTCCGGGGTGTTGTTTTAAGGTTTTAGAAGTCCCGAGAGTGCGGGATTGGTCCCGGGAAGTGGTTTTGGGTTGATTAGTATTGAGGGATGTTTCTTGTGTGTTGTGACTAGGTTGTTGGTGAGGCTCGTGCTTGAGGACCGTGCTCGTGGCTTAAGTGCATCAGGAGGCTCGGTGTGCAGGTAAGAAAACTATAACACCCGAGGTTAGGGCATGGCCCCAGATTGTATTATGTGCAAATGTTTAAACCTTAAATGAATCATGATGTGAGTGAATGATTATTTTGAATGTACTATATGTGTGATTATGATGAAATGAGCGGCAAGGGCCGAGTACGGCGTAAGCCGGGGCGGCCGTGGGCCGGGTACGGCGTAAGCCGGGGCGGCCGTGGGCCGAAAGTAACACCTAGCACATGGGATGCTATATTCAGGGTGGGACCCAAGGGATACATGAGTTATCCTCGCGGTGAGAACCGATACCCCAGGCTTCGGTAAGGCTCTGGGGCGGCATGGCCGTGTTTGCTTAGTCTAATGATTGACTTGTTTAATTGTGGATTATCTGTTATGATAAACTGTATACGTTGCATATGTTATGTTCTGCATGAGTTTTCTTGCTGGGCTTCGGCTCACGGGTGCTCTGTGTTGCAGGTAAGGGCAATGATTGAGTCAACCAACCATGAGTACGGAGAGCGTGAAGCGATGCGTACATGTTTGGCCTGCCCGACTGCTTTGGTTGGGGGTTTATTCGAAAATGGCTGTAATAATCTATGATTTTGTAACCGATCAACTGTAAACTTATTTCATGATGTAAATAGTTTTCAAACCTTATTTTGGGATCCCAATTGTTTAAATACTAGAAGTTTTTATTGAGTCAACGCATTTTCAAAGAGTACAGCCTTAACTTTTTATTAGTCACACTTTTGTTTCAAAACCTCGGTTAGCGAGTTCATTGCACTGTTTTGTCTTAAAACTCACTTAGTAACGGCTCTAAGGATGTAGGGCGTTACACCAAGTTTCTAGCCCCCAAAGTTCAAGCTTTGAATCCTTATTCTCTGGTTAGTTTTTTACCAAAATCTCCAAGCTTCTAAGAGAGAAGAGAGAATCAATAGATAGCGAGAGAGTAAATCACTTTTCTATTATTCCAGTGGTTTCCCAAGACTCTTCTAAGTGTATAACCCATTTTATAAAAGACCAATCTGCCCCTAAGCTTATCTTAGATCCCCAAGTAACCCACAAGGGCAATTCCGTCATTTATCATGTCCCACTAATCCCTCGAGTATTCCTATAAACCCCTGTTTAATCCCGAAATACTAAATAATTGATAAGTTACTATCCGCTACTCAATAAATTCCCGAACACATATAATATTCCCAAAATACTCCTAAGCTCCTCCCGAGCCAGGTATATGACCCTGTTGTGACTTTCTAACTAAACTGCTCCCTAGGACTCTCTCAGATTGTGCATCTCAAATATATCACCACTCACACGTGGAGTCAATCATAATAATCACAAATATTGCATTTATGCCATCAACAGCCTAAAATTACAAACACGCCCCTAATAACCAAACAAGGCCCACATGCATATTTAATTCACCTAAATATGCATTTCTAATCACATACTCATTAAATTCACATATCACATAACAAATCACTTATTGCCCTCCAGGCGAGCTAATCAAGGCCCTAAGCCCTATTAGCAAATTTTGGACGCTACAATTATCCTCTCCTTACAGAAATTTTGTCCTCAAAATTACCTGAACATGGAACTTTTGAAGTCAGTACCATTCTCATCAGAAGACTCGAGTATGGGCTCGGGGTATTCTGGAAGTTTCTGCTTGCCCTTCCCATGTTGGGTCGGAGTAGCAGCAGCTCGTGGGATGCTGGAGGGTTCCCTAATGGTCACTCCTGTTGCCCACCATCTTGGGGGCTGTGACACATCCTGTTGCTGCTCGGGGATCTCTCCTCCAGTAGCACGCCCTGTTGTAGGCTCCCTCACTTCCTGGTGAGGTGCCAGAAGGCCGACCAGCATTAAGCTTCTTTCAGTAACCAGCTCTTTCATGCTCTTCTCGATGTTTGTCATGCTGGCCTAGGTTGCTGCCCTTATTTCCATCTCTGGAGTAGGGTCTGTTCGATACCATGGACATAAACAACACCAAAGTTCTAAAGACGGTATAGAAAATCTAGAAGAAATAGAACGACCAGTGAGTAAAAGATTTACCTCCTCAGGTGAAGGCCAGGTTATCAACGACCAGGTCCGTTGTAAGAAAGTACTCTTGGAAGTACTTCCCTACATTGGATTTGTAGGTGATGTTGCTCAGGAAGGTACGAGCAGACTCTTGATGGTAGAAGTTGAAGAACCCCATGTTGTTGTGGTTGGCATTGGACTTAAGATCGAACAAGTAGTTGATCTCATGTGGTGTAGGTACAGGCCACTTCTTATGATTATAAAGGATATAGAGTGCAGATAGTACTCTATATCCATTGGTAGTAATTTGAAAGGGAGCGAACTCAAAATAATTGGCCACCCCTTGAAAAAATTCGTGCATAGGTAAGAGAGCCTCTGCCTTGATATGGTACCTCGACCAGGTGCTGAAGGTGCCCCCAGGCACATTTTCCCTCTGGTCGGGTGAAAGTTTTATTAGGGTTTTCCCAGGAAGACCGTACTTCTTGAGATAGTTGTTCACCATCCTAGCTGATATGATGCAAGGAGGCACTACGCACCTTTCGACCTCTGGTCTAAGGCCATTGCGAGGTCGGGCTTTAAGTTGGATTTCTGGGGGTGCAATAATTGCAGGTTGGGGGTTTGTAGAAGGGTCCTCAATGCAAAGATCAGGCTAGTTAGAAGGAGGGTTGGATGTTTTTTTTTTATATTTATGACCAGTATACTTCACTCGACCCATGTTCGGTTGACTGGTCAGAGGTCTATTCGTTGGGTTTTGTAGAGAAAATGGAACTTCTGGAAACAGGAATGACGGTTGTCCTTAATCCTCGAACAATAGCACGAGAAGATTATTGTCGATTGGCCTCTCACCTCCCCAAGGATCGTGCATGAATATATGGGAACAGAAAATGGGAGAAGAGAATATGCAACCAACAGATAGAAGAAGTGAAAGCGTTGGGATAACGTTGCTCGTGTATAAAAGTTAAGCTTTTATATGATGAGCAGCATTCTAATGTAAACACTAAAAACATACGAATAGTTTGGAAAAACAGATTAAAAAGAAGAAGTGAAAAGTTTTTTCAGGGAAACTTTTTTACTTCGAAAATAGGCGGGAAAAACCCAGATTTTTGCGAAAGCATAAAAATTTAATTTTTACTTCGATTTGGGCCCTAAATCAATATTCCTACTTTCCATGCCAATTTCTAAGCCTCACTTAGTGTTTTTGCTAATTAAAACACCTACCCTATCATGTTACTACCTACGAGCCCAATTACCTCGAAATCATTTTTCCTCAAGAACATTCAAAAACTCAAAGCCCAAATATCAGAAAACTCGAGAAATAAATGTTGCATGGTATATCAGAGACAAAGAAGATCAAGAAACTTACTTGAATGGAAGATTGAAGCGAAGTCACGAGCGTTGATACTTGGGGCTAGACGGACACACCTCGGATCACCAAATTTTTCTAAGTTTTTCTTGTTCTTTTGCAATATATATGCCTCTTATCCTGCCCCCAACTACTTGGTGGGATTCACTCCATTGAGCACTGTAACGCTCTACTTCCTTAGAGCGCTTACTAAGTGAGTTTAAAATGTGCAATTAACTCGCTAATTGAGGTTTTAGGTTAAAAGTGTAGCTAATCTGTAATAAAAGTTATACAATTTGCAAATATAATTACCCATTGAAAATTATAAAGCGATATACATTCTGGATCCCAAAATAATGTTTAGAAATATGTACAACTCCAAAATATGATTAAAGTCGACTAAACGACAAAATTAAGTTCAATACAAACATTTCCCAAAAATATCCCTGGCCATGATATCAAGGCGGGCCAAACATGTACGTGTCGCTTCATGGTCTCCGTACTCATGCTTGGTCGACTTTCCCATTGCCCTTACCTGCACCATAGAGCACCCATGAGCCGAAGCATAGCAAGAAAACTCCACACAAGCAAATAACATATGCATAACCATAAATTAACACATAACAAAACTGCCAACAGGCTAAATGCATAACGTCCATGCCGTCCCAGGCGCTTTTCCATGCCCTGGGTTCGCGGTCTACACCGTCGGGATATCCCAGGTATCCTCTAGGGGTCACCCTAGCAACTCACACTCCGCGTGCTTAACGCTGCTCTCGGCCCCTTGCCGTACTCGGTCTTGCCGTTCTCGGCCTTCACCATTCCCAGCCCTCACCATTCTCGACCTTCACCGATCCAGACACTTTATGTTCATTCATATATATGCACACATAGCGTAATTAAACAAATACTTAAACACATATAAACATAATCAATGGGGGCTATGCCCTGCAACACAATCATATAGGGCCGTGACCTGCAACACAAACTATAGGGCCTCGCCCTGTTCTATGGATACAATAATTTTCTTACCTGCGTCCTGAGCTTTCCAAGCACCGATGTCCCGAGCACAGTCCCCTAGTCCGAGCCATGCAGAAAACATAGTCACAATGCATCAACAACGTCCATCCATCAAGTTCTAATCCATTAAATAACTTTGGGCTACATCTCTATTTTCTGGAACCTTGGATTCTATCAATCCGGGTGATAAAATCCATCCCGAGCCTTAACTATTTGGTTCCCAAGCCAAAAACCTACAAAACAACCAACATTTTGAACTAAGGCCACGACCCAACCCCTAAAGGGTCGCGACATGCCTCAAAACAAAGGAAAAATGCCTCCTTGGAAAGAGACACAGGCCGCGACATGCTTAGCCCAGCGCCTCAGCGCAGCTTAAGAACAGAGGCCTCCCCAGGCCTCACACACAAACAGGTCGCGACATGCCCCTTCAAGGGCCGCGACTCGATTCAAAACTAATCTTGGAGACCAATCCATGCATGCCTAAATTCTAGCAATCAAAACAAGTAGAATTTCAGTTGATCAAGAGGTTTAAAAGGTTACTTGAACCTGAATAAATTTATGAATTAATCCCCTAAGTTCCAACTTTGAATTCCACCCTTGATCCAAAAGAAGATCAGCTTTCTTCTCCTTCCTTTCCTAGCTTTTGGTTTTCTCTAGACTTCCAATAGAAAATTAGATATATGCCTAAGTGATGAAAACGTGAATCACTTCTCCTCAGCCAAGTCTATCCATCGTTAAAGCCAAATTACCCTTTTTCCCCTTAAACCTATCCTTAACGCTTAAGTAACCCCAAGGGCAATTTAGTCATTTACCAAATCTCGTTAAATCCCCGTGTGTTCCTATAAATCTCTATTTAATCCCAGCATATCCCAATCATTACTAAATTACTACCCGCTACTCAATAATTCTCGAACACATTATAATATTCCCAAAATACCCCTAAGCTCCTCCCAAGCTGGGTATTTGACCTCGTTGTGACTTTCTAACTAAACTGCTCCCTAGGACTATCTCAAATCGTGCATCTCAAATATATCACCACTCACATGTGGTGTCCATCACAATATACACAAATATTACATTTATGCCCTCAACGGCTAAAATTACAAACATGCCCCTAATAACCAAATGGGGCCCACATGCATATTTAATTCACATAAACATGCATTTCTAATCACACACTCATTAAATTTACATATTAAAATAATAAATCAGTTATTGCCCTCTAGGCACTCTAATCAAGGCCTTAAGCCTTATTAGCAAATTTGGGACGCTACAACTATCCCCTCCTTATAGAAATTACGTCCTTGAAATTACCTGAACAACTAGGGATACCATTCCCACATATCTGATTCAAGTTCCCATGTCGCCTCCTCAACCTTGTTGTTCCTCCACAACACTTTCACCAAGACGATGGTCTTTCTCCGCAAGACTTTATCCTTCCGGTCGAGAATCTGAACCGGCTTCTCCTCATAAGACAAATCTTTGTCTAGCTCCAAGTTCTCATAACTCAAAACATGCATCGACTCTGATACATACTTCCGGAGCATGGACACGTGAAAAACATTATGAACCAATGATAAGGCTGGAGGCATCGCCAATTTGTAAGCTACCTCTCCAAACCGTTCAAGAACCTCAAAGGGGCCAAAAAACCTAGGGCTCAGCTTTCCCCGAATACCAAATCATTTCACTCCTCTCAAAGGTGAACCCTAAGGAGACACATGGTCACCGACCTGGAATTCTACGCTCCTGCGTCTCAAGTTTGAGTAACTCTTCTGGCGACTCTGTGAGGCGAGCATTCAAGCTCTAATCATTTCAATTGCCTCATTGGACCCTAGTATCTCCTCTCACCCATCTCATCCCAATGGATAAGTGATCTGCACCTCCTCCCAAATAGCATCTCGTACAAAGTAACTCCAATAGTCGCTTGATAACTGTTATTGTACGATAACTCAATCAAAGGGAGATACTTACTCTAAGATCCCCTATGTAGAGTCCCAAATTTCCTAATAAGGCTTAGGGCCTTGATTAGCGTGCCTAGAGGGCAATAAGTTAATTATTATTATAATATGTGAATTTTGATGAGTATGTGATTAGAGATGCATTTTTAGGTGAATTAAATATGCATGTGGGCCCCGTTTGGTTATTAGGGGCATGTTTGTAATTTTATCCCGTTGAGGGCATAAACGTAATAATTGTGATATATTTGAGATATATATATGTGTTGCACGATCCAAGACAGTCCTAGGGAGCAGTTAGCTAAAAAGTCACAATAGGGTCGAATACCCGACTCAGGGCGAGTCGAGGGGTATTTTGGGCACTAGACGTTTTATGGGGTTATCAGGTTATGAAAATAAATATTTGGAGATATATTTGAAGTTATAATGTTTAGGAGGGAATATTGGGGAAATTTACCATTTTTCCCTAGGGGACGTTTTTGGTACCCCGAGAGTTTGAGGTAACCTTTTAAACTTAAGTTAAATTAAACAAAACCAAGGAAGCTTTCAGAAATTTAGGAACTGACCCAAAACCTCTTCTCTCTCTCTCTCTCTTCTCCTATAAGCCATACCAAGGAGAAGTGTGAAGATTATGCAAGGATTTTGGCCCTAGACTTGGGGATTAGCTTAGCTTCACTTTGTTGATTCTAGCAGAGGTTAAGGTAAGCTTTTAACTTGTTAAATTGTGTTGAATTGTTGCTGGTGTTTCAAGGTTGTGCATGTGAGCTAAGTTGAGAATTACTCTTGGTTATTTGGGTGAGTTTTAGGGTTAGTTTCTGTTGGGTTTTGCTGCTAGGATCACTCTAGAACTGTTGTGATGATTGAGTTGGATTGTTAGGGTGATTTTGGTGTAAATTGGATGGCTTTTCGTGATAAAAATGGAGGATTTTTCTGGGTTCGAAGGGTCGGACCGTGACATTATTCTTGCTGAGCCGTGGCGCCCTAGAACAGTTTGGACGCCAGGACGAAGGGCGGGTCGCGGCACACCCTAACTTAGGTCGCGACGCACCTGCCCTGTTTTTGGGTTTGGGGTCTCTGGTTGAGGCGGGCCGTGGCATGGGTTCATGGGGTTGCGGCACTTAGTGTGTTTTTGGGCTTCAAGGAGGTTTTAGGCTCGGGAATCCAAAAGTTAAGACTAGGGATGGATTTTATCACTCGGATTGATGGAATTCAATGTCCCGGAGACTAGAATTATGACCCAAAGTTATTTAATGGATTAGAACTTGATGGATGGATGTTATTGAGGCTCGGACTAGGGGACTGTGCTTGGGACATCGGTGCTTGGACAGCTCGGGACACAGGAAAGAAAACTGATGTACCCGTAGAGTAGGGCGAGGCCCTATAGATTGTGTAGTAGGGCGAGGCCCTATAGATTGTGTAGTAGGGCGTAGCCCCATTGATTGAGTTTATACGTGTTTAAGTATTTGTTTAATTATGCTATGTGTGCATATATGTAAATGAACATCAAGAGTCGAGAACGGAAAAGGCCAAGAACGATGATGGCTTGGAACGGCGAAGGCTGAGAACGGCAAGGCTGAGTTCGGCAAGAGGTCGGGAGCAGCGTTTAGCACGCGGAGTGTGAGTTGCCAGTGCGGGGCCCTATAGGATACCTGGGATATCCTCACGGTGTAGAGCGCGAAACCAGGGCCTGGTAAAGTGCCTGGGACGGCATGGCTGTATGTGTTCAGTGTATTGGCGGATTTATTGAATGCTAATTGGTAGCAATGCATATGTTATTTGCTTGTGTGAAGTTTTCTTGCTAGGCTTCAGCTCACAGGTGCTCTATGGTGCAGGTAAGGGCAAGGGGAAAGTCGACCAACCATGAGTACGGAGAGCGTGAAGCGACGCGTACATGTTTGGCCTGCCTGGCTGCCACGACCAGAGGTATCTTTAGGAGACAATTGTATTAAACCTAACTTTGTCGTTTAGTCGACTTTAATTATATTTTATAGTTGTAAATATTTCTAAACAGTATTTTGGGATCCCAAATGCCAACCACTTTATAATTTTCAATGAATGGGTATATTTTTAAATTATGTGACTTTGTTTATGGTTTAGCTACACTTTTGTCTTAAAACCTCGATTTGCAAGTTAATTGTACGTTTTAATCTCACTTGGTAAGAGCTCTAAGAATGTAGGGTGTTACTACTTGGTATCAGAGCGAGTCAAGGTTTATGGTTCCTGGAGATTCACCGAACATGTACGCTCGCCGTCAGTGACAACCTTGACTCAAGGTTAGTTTGTAATGACTGAATTATATGTTTGAATATGTGCTTAGCTGCCCTGCTTGCCGGCTTATTTTATATAGAGCATGATGAATGAGTTAACATACGCATGATGCCAGGGCATGGCCCATTGAGTTTTATATGCTTTTTGTATGTCATGTGGATTGCTGTTATGGTTGGTTGATATGGTTGTAAGGTGGTTTTGGATGTTGTTATCATGCCTGAAGAGGAGCGTCGTTGATTGCTGGCATATTGTTGAGATGCCTCGACAGTCATCGAGACTCCGTGGCAGTAGGGCCAAGGATGACAACTAGGGTCAGTACCCTACACCTGCCACACAGAATTGGCAATAGATGTTTGGAAGAACTTCGACAGTTGAGGCAGCAGGACCCACCTGATGCCATTGGGTTGTCGGTTCAACAGGCTGTGGCGCCAGTGCCGATTCAGCTTGTTATGGAAAACAGGTGGGAACCTTTGTATGAGAGGTTCAGGAAGCAGCATCCTCCCTCCTTCGAGGGTGGACCAGACCCACTGTGGGTAGAGTAGTGGATGAATATGGTTTCCTCCATCCTGGATTTTATAAGTGTGGATGGGAACGAGAGGGTAGCTTGTGCTAGCTACATGTTCAGAAAAGAATCTGGGGCCTTTCTCTTCTACTCATCCTAGCTCGGATAGGAGGGCACATGGTGTTTTTAGTGGTCGTCAGGGCGGAGGTGACAACTGGAGGAGTTTTCCAGTGTGTCCTCGGTGCAGATGAAGACATCAGTGTGAGTGCAGGATCAGGGCTTGCTTTATCTATGGGAGTGTCAATCATCTGAAGAAGGACTGCCCACAAGCCAGAAACGAGGAGTCGAAGCAGGGCGACAGTCTCGCTCCTGCTAGAGTGTTCACCTTGACTCAGACTGAGGTGGAGGCTAGCCCCTCAGTTGTGACAGGTCAGATTTCTAGTGATGGAACTTCTTATACTAAATTGATTGATTCGGGAGCTACTCATTCATTTGTGCCTGCTAGGGTGATAGATCAGCTGTGTAGACCAAATGTTTTGTATGCTAGGGTTTTCAGACTTTGTTTCCAACTGGGGAACTGGTAGTCTCTAGGAGATGGAATAGAGCATTGCCAGTAGACATAGATGGTAGGGAGTTGTCTGTTGATCTGATTGAGCTAGAGATGGATGACTTCGATATGATCCTAGGGATGGATTGGTTATCGAAGTATGGGGCAACGATTGACTACAAGCTCAGGATGGTGACTTTTGAACCAGAAGGGGAGGTACCCTTTGTATTTCTGGGGACAGTTAGTGGACCGCGATTACCTATGATTTCAGCAGTGAAGGCTAGAGACCTGATGCAGGAAGATTGCATAGGATTTCTAGGGAACATGGTGGATACCTCTAGGGTTGTGTCGGTTGGACCGGATTAGACCAAATTGGTATATGAGTTTCTAGATTTATTTCCAGCATACCTGCTAGGGTTTCCGCGTAGCAGGAGATTGAGTTTGTTAAAGAGTTGGCGCAAGGGGCGGAGCCAGTATCTAGGACACCTTACAGGATGGCTCCGGCAGAGTTGAAGGAGTTGAAGATTCAGTTGTAGGAGTTACTAGATTTTGGTTCATCAAACCGAGTTTCTTTCCATGGGGTGCTCCAGTGTTGTTCGTCAAGAAGGATGGATCTCTTAGGATATGTATTGACTACAGGGAGCTGAACAAGTTGACCATTAAGAACAAGTACCAACTACCTAGGATCGATGATTTATTTGACCAGCTACAGGGAAAAGACAGTGTTTTCCAAGATTGATCTTCGGTCAGGCTACCATCAGTTAAGGATCAAAGAAGAGGACATAACAAAGACCGCTTTCTGCACGAGATATGGACACTATGAATTCCTGGTTATGTCCTTTCGATTTACCAATGCCCCAGCAACTTTTATGGACATGATGAATAGAGTATTCAAGGACTACTTAGACAAGTTTGTGATAGTATTTATTGATGACATTCTGGTGTACTCTCAATCAGAGATAGAGCATGAGCATCATCTATGTTTGGTATTGCAGCGGTTGAGGGAGCATAGGTTATATGCTAAGTGCGAGTTTTGGCTTCCACAAGTCACGTTTCTGGGCCATATGGTCAGTAAGGAGGGGATACTATTTGACCCAAGAAAGATTTAGGCAATGAGGGGTTGGCCTAGACCGAGCAATTTTCCTGAAGTTAGGAGTTTTTTGGGATTAGCAGGATATTATCGGCAGTTTATTGAGGGGTTCTCCAGGATAGCTACGCCGTTGATGGAATTGACAAGGAAGAAGACTAAGTATGTTTGGACAGACAGGTGTGAGAATAGTTTCAAGGAACTGAAGCAGCGTCTGATCACCGCTCCAGTGCTGAGTTTGCTGACAGACAATGAGAAGTTTGTGGTTTATTATGATGCTTCCAGACAGGGTTTAGGGTGTGTGCTTATGTAAGTTGGAAAGGAGATAGCCTATGCATCGAGACAGTTAAAGGAATACGAGCAGAGATATCCAACGCATGATTTGGAGTTGGCAGCGGTTGTATTTGTTCTTAAGGTTTGGAGGCACTACCTATATGGTAAGAAGTGCGAGATATACACTGACCATAAGAGATTTAAGTACTTCATTACTCAGAAAGATCTGAATATGCATCAGAGATGGTGGATGGAGTTGGTAAAGGATTATGATTGTGATATCCTATACCATCATAGGAAAGCTAAGGTTGTGTCTGATGCATTGAGTCGAAAGGGCCCAGGATAGTTGTTCAGTTTGAGATAGATATCTCATAAGCTAGCTGAGGAGATGGCTAGAGCGGGTATAGAGTTGGTGGTTGGACAGTTAGCCAACATCACCTTTAGTCTACACTCCTTGAGAGGATCAAGGAGGCACAGGGGAAGGATTCCCAGTTGAGAAGGCATAGAGAGAATGTCTTAGTCGGAGTAGCTAAGGACTTTTCTATCTCAGAGATGGGGTTACTGAAGTATAAAGGCCGGATCTGTGTTCCGATGGATTCTGATATCTGACGAGAGATCTTGGATGAATCGCATACCACTCCTTATTCCTTACATCTAGGTACAACGAAGATGTACCAAGATTTGCCGGCTTTGTATTGGTTGTAGGGCATGAAGAGGGACGTGATGGATTATATGGCCAAGTGCTTAACGTGTCAGCAAGTTAAGGCTGAACATTAGAGGCCAGCAGGGTTATTCCAGCCTCAAGGGATTCCAGAGTGGAAGTGGGAAGATATCACCATGGACTTCATGGTTTGTTTTCCAAAGACCGTGGGACAGCATGATTTGGTGTGGGTGATTGTGGATAGGTATACCAAGTCCGCCCACTTTTTACCTATCAGAACGACTTATACTGTAGAGAAGTATGCTGAGTTATATGTGAAGAAAATTGTTCGACTTCATGGGGCTCCGAAATTGATAGTATCCGACAGGGACCCCACCTTCACCTCTAAGTTTTGGGAGAGTCTGTAGAAGGCTATGGGCACGCAGTTGTAGTTTAGTATTGCTTATCATCCTCAGACAGATGGACAGTCTAAGAGGACGATTTAGATACAAGAAGATATGCTACGAGCCTATGTGCTAGATTTTGGGGGATCTTGGAGTAAGTATCTCCCCCTTTGATTGAGTTCTCGTACAACAACAGTTATCAGGCGACTATCAAAGTGGCTTCGTATGAGATGCTATATGGGAGGAAGTGCAAATCACCTATCCATTGGGATGAGATGGGTGAAAGGAGATATTTGGGTCCTGAGATGGTTCAGAGGACCAATGAGGCGATTGAAAAGATTAGAGTTCAAATGCTCACCTCCCAGAGTCGCCAGAAGAGTTACTCGGACTTGAAATATAGAAGCGTAGAGTTTTAGGTCAGTGACTATGTGTTTCTTAGGGTTTCACCTTTGAGGGGAGTGAAACGAGTTGGTGTTCGGGGCAAGCTGAGCCATAGGTTTTTTTGGCCCCTTTGAGATTCTGGAACGGGTAGGAGAGGTAGCTTACAGATTAGCAATGCCTCCAGCCTTATCAGGGGTTCATGAAGTTTTTCACGTGTCCATGCTCCGGAAGTTTATATCAGATTCGACGCATGTACTGAGTTATGAGAATTTGGAGCTGGACCAGGATTTATCTTATGAGGAGAAGTCGGTTCAGATTCTTGATCGGAAGGATAAAGTTTTGCAAAGCAAGACCATCGCCTTGGTGAAAGTGCTGTGGAGGAACAACAAGGTTAAGGAGGCGATGTGGGAACTTGAATCAGTGATGTGGGAGCGGTATCCCGAGTTGTTCAGGTAATTTCGAGGATGAAATTTCTTTAAGGAGGGGATAGTTGTAGCGTCCCAAATTTGCTAATAAGGCTTAGGTCCTTCATTACCGTGCCTGGAGGTTAATAAGTGATTTGTTATTATAATATGTGAATTTTGATGAATATGTGATTAGAGATGCATGTTTAGGTAATAATTGTGATATATTAGTGATATATCTGTGTTGCACGATCCAAGACAGTCCTAGGGAGTGATTAGCTAGAAAGTCACAATAGGGTCGAATACCCGACATAGGGCGAGTTGAGGGGTATTTCGGACACTAGACATTTTATGGGGTTATCGGGTTATGACAATAAATATTTGGAGATATATTTGAAGTTAGAATGTTTAGGAGGGAATATTGGGGAAATTTACCATTTTTCCCTCATGGATGTTTTTGGTACCCCGAGCCTTTGAGGTACACATTCAAACAATCCCAAATCAATACCATACTTGGAAAGTAGCCAAGTGAGGCTCTCGCCCCTTCGTCCCACTAGCATGCGTCTCATAGTCTTTAAGGTGCCTCGTAGCATAGAGATTCTCCATAATGGAATTCACAAGGGAAGAATTCTCACATTCACACTTGCCCCCGAGTCTATAAGTACACTTTTAAGTGTGTTTATAGATTTTTTCCTTTTCTCTTGTTTAATATGGATGGCATGTTTTGGGAGACTCAACCTTGGTGCGCTATCCAATGTTGCCTGAAGAAACACAAAGTGGGTTTTGAAGTTGTGTTTCTTTATAGTGTCCAAAGAAACACAAAAACCATCTAACTTTCGGGGGATCCATGAATGTCCCTAAGATTGCATAAGGGCCAATCATTCTCAATTGCGGATCCCAAGGTTTCCCATACTCTTGATCTCCACCATTCATTGGACTTGAATCCAATGGCTAGGGGGCATTGACTTTCCTTATAAATACTCCAAGGCTTGAAGTCATTTCTCCACACCAAAACTTGCCTAGCCTAGTGGTATTCCCTCCAAACCACTTTCAAGAGTTCAAAGGTTTCATCCCCCACAAAAGCATTCTTGAGGTAATTCTCCTTCCATTTCATTTATTCATCCTCCTTTTTTTTATTATTATTTTTCCTGATTCTTTTGCCCTTTCCTTTTTTGGGCAAGCATTGCGGTGATGCTAGGCATTCTTTTGCTCCTACGGTCTTGCCCTTGCTTATCGCTCAACTGACCCTACGCCTCCACAAGTCTATCCTTACACACCTTCGGCTTCATACATATACCTCCAGGTATGCCTCCTTCCTCTATTTTATTTTTTTTGTTTTATATTGATTACGCGGGGGTAGAATTACTGGTTGTATGACACTCATTCTTAAGAGTTTGTCATTCTTTTCATATGGCCTTTCAAGTACATATGCATAGGCCCTTTTCTTATACCCCTCACACTTATGTTGTAGATATAGGGTTACCCTTACGCATATACACCCTCGAGTCTTAGTTGGTCCATGGCGTCTAGGCGATGTCCCAAAGGTCAGTCCAATGTTGAATTCATTGAGAAGTCATCCTCCGACTCGAAGGCCGACGTTCGTAGACCCTCTAACCGTGGGGGTGTGCGAATGCTCTACCTCCAGAGACTATCCTACCTCAGACAAAAAGCGTGCGATCTGGAGAAGGAGCTAGAATCCAATACCAGGGACGAGCATTTAGGTTTCTCCCCCCCAGCATGCGACATACATTTTCCAGCTACAATCAATCCTTCAGGATTGCCTTTCTGAAATTTCTTGCCTAGAAGAAAACTTGCCCCCTGAGCCTTTTTCCTTTTGTTGTGACGAGTATCTCGGTCATAAGGGTCCTTTCTTCAAAGGCGGCAGACGTGAATCGGTTGAACCAGAGTTCCTTTCTATGATCCCACCCACGCTTCTTCCCCTGCCCCTGGTCTTACGCCCTAGGGTCAAGCAAAGTGCTGGTAGATATAGGACACGTGGGGGGTCTTCCAGGATCCTTAGAAAGTATATGGCTCATAAACTGCCTATCTCTGCCCAGGTACCTAAGATGCCAAAGAGAACCTCTGACACTTTCGAAGAAACGGGCAGGTCCAGCCTTACCATGGCTAAACTGACCAACATGCTCCAGGCTCATCAGTTAGCATCAAATCTCAAGTTCGTCATCCCAAAGCGTAATGAACGCGCATTTGAGCCGCCGGACGGGTTCGTGGCCTTCAGCGATGCCATAATCCAATCTGGTGGGGCTCTGCCGCTTCATCCGTTTTTCGTCAAAGTGCTTAAATACTTTGAATTGGCGCCTCTACAATTGTCCCCCAACTCTTGGGTGATGCTTAGCAGCCTATATGTGTTGTACCATCAGGTGCATTCCAGAGGGCCTTCCATGAGCGAGGTTCATTACTTCTATACCCTTAGGGAAAATACATCTGCCCCCAGGTTCTACCAGCTCCAGAAAGCCGCAGCCCATAAATGGAGTTCCCTCGTGTAGGGCTCCATTTTGAATAGGGGCTCGTGGAAGACAGACTACTTCTTCACTTATAGCGGGCACACCCGACACACTAGCTTCAACTCCCCAAGTAAGACTATTCTCACTTTGATTTCATACATGAGAGGTTTCTCTTTTTACTCGGCTTTTCTTCTATGGTTTTTCTAACTGTAGTTATTTCTTTTCTTTTGATGGCAGGTCTCTTAGGGGTTGTTGGCTCCACCTTGAAACCGTCGGCTCGCGACCGAGTGATGAAAATCCTGGCCTTGACGGGTGAATGCAAACAAGCTTGCGCCCTTTTTACAGAGAGCAACCTTCACTTGTACAAGTTGCTGACCTTTGACCAAACCGTCTCTCTATGCTCTATTTCCTCTGAGCCCGCGGATCCATGCCCTGCCTCACCCGAACCTACGAGTCCATGCCCTACCTCATCTGAACCTGCGGATCCGTGGCTATACGGCCACGATGAAGGTAATTATGATGAGGTAGCTGATAGGGACTATGTCTACCCTTCGGGCGATCACATGGACGTTGAGGAGACAGTGGTGTCTGAGAAATACTCGTGCTTGCACTCTGTCATCGGCAGGGCTAGGGGCATGGCTGATGACGGTCATACTGGCGGTGTTACCTCTCAGACGCCATCGTCGATGCTTAACGGCGAGTTTTCCTTCGATGCCTCTGTCCCCCGCCCCTCCGTGTCTAAAAGGAATTTCGTCATTGCTTCTTTTGCTGGGGCTCCTCTACCCTCGGGGAGGCGTCATGGGCAGACGTCTTCAGGCGCCTCTTTACCTAAGGAGATGACTCTGCGCTCCTCTGCTCCCCGCACCACTACGGATGGATTAGGACCTTCTCGATCCCCATCCCTACCAAAGCATACCTCGACAAGCACATGCATCATCCTCTGGCTAGCCAGTATGGGGAAGCCATGAGCCATCATCTGGGAAACTTTCCCAAAGACGAGTGGGGAACTCTGCACAATGTCCCTGACGCTGAGCTAGAAGACGCCTATATGCGAGCCTCCTTGTAGGTATTTGTCGAGATACTCGGTTTATTCATTTATGATATATATATAAATATATATATATTTTCATTTTGTTTTGATATTCCCTGACCCTCGAGGCTTTATTCTATGTCCTTGCCCTTACTTAGGCTTCTATCTTGAGTCATCGGCTGATCACCTCAAAGTCCTCATCAACCCAAGGATTACAACGCGAGCTCGAGGAGGCATTGGGGAACCTATCGGTGGCCGAGGCGGCAAAGGACGTCTTGTCAAGTCAACTGACCGAGGCAGTTTGCTAGAGGGACGCCACTTTAGCCCAGGCTGCATCAACCTCTCACACCAACACCCAGCTGGAGGCTACCATCCTTACTTTAAACGAGAGGATTATTGCGCTCGAGGCTGAGCTTGTGAATGCTGAGAATCACATAGTCGAGCGCAAGCTGCACGCTGTATGGAGGACCAACCCCACCGTTGACCTGTCTCCCTTTGGAGATTATGGCGTTGAGAAGATTTCTGAGTGGAAAGGTCAGGATGGAAATTTGTAGGTTCCTTTGTATTCAGCCTATGTATGTCATTGCTATGTAATCCCTCACATTATTTCCCCTTTCTCTTTTTTTTTTGTGTTCATCAAACTTAAGGGACTTTGGTAAGCCCCTCTTATTATTATTATTTGTGGATTACATATCTCTTCCTTGATCTGATGATGATAATCTTTCTAGTGCACCTTGATTATACTTCACTACAAGAGAAAATGTTTTTAATAACACCGAAAATGTGTTATCAAAACATACAATAACACTTTCTGATGTGTTAAGACCAACTATGTTATCATAGGTCAGGGTACTTTACATAACACTTTATCAGTATTATACAGATGTGTTATTGTACTGTCAATGATAACACAATTTCTGTGTTATTTTAATATATAAATAAGTGTTGAATTATGTTATTTATAGTCGATTATATAACACTTTTTTTGTGTTATACTACACTATAGTATAACACATGTGTTATATTAGCTTTAGAGAAACATAATCTTTTTTTACTTACACAAAACTAGGAAAACAAATATGAAAGTTGAAGCCAAATAAAGTAACATAAATAGATTTTTATTAATTACTCAAATGTAATTACAATATTTAGTCTACTAGTCTAGGCTTAAGAAATCATATTACAACATAATTTATGCCCAATTCAAATTCCTTTATCACTAAATACAAAACAAGAAATGTATACAAAAATTAGTGAAATACATTCTTCCATTCTAAAGACCTCAACTACAAATGTTGTCAAGAATTGCTCCAAAGAAATCATCTCAATATACCTGCACATTGTAAAAAAAAGTCCTTTTATTATTAAGAACATAAGACTTAAGCTAGTTTCCACCTGTAAGCATATAAAGTTTAAATTAAATTTGTAATAACTCCAAAACTTGACAAAACAGCAGGGTATAGCAAGATATACTACCATGCAAAACAACGACTGAAGCAACAAAACATGCAACTTAAAACAAAGCTTGTGAAATGTATCAAGATAACAAATATATCATTCTCAATGATCAAAAAGTATGTGAGGAAGAATTGATTCCAGAACTCTAAATTCTGTCAATATATCCCCAAATAAATTAAAGAATAAAAACAGAATCACACTTTGACTTCTTATACAACAAAATCATAAAGAAAAACAATAAAATAAAAATGCTCCTGGAAACTTCTAGCTATGATTTATCACTAGCTAGAACTTGTTTCAGGACATACAGTAAGAACTTGCACTCTTAACAGTGGACCAATTCAACATCAAATACTAACATAAAACACAGAAATTAGATTACCTTATAAAAGATAAATAAAAAGGATGAAAGAAATGTATATTATAACCCTGATGAACACCAAACACAAAAGTGAGCCCCAGTTGATTAAAAAATATAAATCTTTTGTCTAAATCATTATCTTGATTACTCAATCAACTTAATAGTCATGGAACCCAATAGTGATCTAAGACCTCTTTCTGTTTTTAAGGCCCTTGAGTGGGGACATTGGGAAAATATATGGCCACCAGACTATGCCAGCAACTAAAACCTTGTTACTAATGTACAAACACTTCTGTTACCCCCAAAACACAGGTAATTCAAGAAATTCAAGAAAAAGTAAATTCAACCACAGAAACAAGATCTTAAATTCTAATGAGTCCATCTTGATATTTGCAAAACAAAACAACTAATGGCTCAAAATAAAATTTGAATGATCATATGCCCTATGCAATGAAAACAACTCTTTAAATCTCTGAATTTTAATTTACAGCCATTCAATTGGTGTAGTAACAGAATAATCATCAGAGAAATACTCACATTATCCTGATCAACTTCTTGCATCATTCTTCAATTTGCTCTGTCCATTTGCGAGAAGAGTTAGCATTAGTGAAATGATATTTTAAAGTAATAAAACCAGCACACACAAAAGACTAGTTATACATTAAAGTGACCTGCAAGTTAGATAATTGCTGCAATATATGTACTCTCTCTTCATGATCATGTACCAGAATGCATGGAAAATCAAACTCACTACTGTTAGAAGCCTTTTTTGTGCATTAATGGTACTCACATACCTTGATCCAGAGTGAAGAACAATCAAAGTTTGTCAGAAGCCATTTATGTGCATTCATGTTAAATGAGTCAGCTTCTTCAACACCATCAATGTAGTGGCAATATTCTGGACATATACAAGCACTTCCAGCATATGCAGCATCCACATGGAACCACATTCCATGGCTCTAAAATGGCCACATTACAACTACTGTAAGACTGTGTAAACATTTAGTTTTCTTTATTCTAATTATCTGAACTTTTCAATTGTCCCAAGTGACCTAAGTTGCCATTATCCATGTTTTGTTTTAGATGTTAGGAAATGAAATATATATGCTCAGTTAGTTGCAGAGGAAAACAAACGAAATTACCAACTAAAACCAGAAAAAACAAATATACTTACCAAAAATTATTGAGGTCTGGACGGTCATGGTGGGAATAGTATTATCTAAGCACATCTAGTTTCTCACAAACCATACTCCTTTACTCATTCGAAGAAATTCAAAATATACTTACTAGTTCCTTAGAAGATATTCAAAGTCATCCATAAAAATAAAAATAAAAGAGTCAAACTTATCAAAGTGAAAAAGGGCACTGAGTTTTAAAGTGGGAAATTGATCAAATATACAATTCATAGAGGAATGCTTAAAGACCACATATGACACTAGAGGGTCAACAAAAACTCATCTAAGCACAAGCTCATGTCCAACTACTCTTTAGAATGGTGCTTGTTAAAAGACTAAAAAATCTTCTAAAGCTAGCTAGGTATTTCTACAATGAAACATTTTTTAATCTCCTCCACCACTATACATAATAAAACATGACATCTCAATTCAAAGTATTACTAAATTAACTACACACAAGAAACATTTGGACAAGATATTTCAGCAATATGCTTGTGGTACACAAATTTCAAATCATGGTAATGAGATGTATAGTAGCCAGAACCTGCATATGTATGGATTCAGTAACTTATAACAGATAGAAAATCTACAATTATATCCAAATATATATGTATGAATGCAGTAGCTTATAACATAAGGTCTAAAATTATGTATATATATTATCCAACATAAGGTCTAAAATTGATTGCAGAACTTGAAACTCTGTCAATATGTACCAACAAGATAAGAGAATTATCTACACTTGCTTATTATCCAACATAATCATAATAAAAAAAATGCACCTGAAAAATTTCTGTAGCATTTTAATCAGTTAAAGGTTTTAGCCCAGTTTCTTCAATATTGCTTACTGTTAGCCAAAATACCCATATAAGTGAATCCATAACAAGTTTTAGTTGATGAAAAATGCACCAAAAGCACCCCAATAAGGGATCAAAATCATTGGGTCAGATCAAATCATTAGTTCCATGTGGTTGTTATTTCAATATTGCTGCAAGCCCAAATATGAATGAAAGCTAAATGGTAATTGGCACCAATCGTTCCATAACTTCTAAAATTTATTTTAAAATCACAATAAAGAAAATGGAAAGGGGATATTTTTAATATAGAATAATGTACACTAAACAAATAGAAGAAGAAAAAACATATTTAATGTCATAAACAGAGAAAATAAAATATGATCACCATTAGATAACATTATAAAAGATTCACACAATTATTTAAAACAAGTTTTTCTATTATAAATTAATATTTTTAATGAAAAATAAACTTAATCTAACTAGCTAATGCTAAATGTCCAAAACAAGAGAGAAATACACAAGCAAAAACATAAATCAATGTTTAAAACAATGAGAAACTATATATACCATGGACATGAGTGCAAGGAGTGTTCTCAGAACAATATATATATTCAATTAGTACTGTATTATATATGTTCCAATAAATTAACAAGCAGGAATAGAAATTTGAATGACACATAGCCACCAAACATTTGAATGGAGATTCTCTTGCAAACAAGAAACGAATAACACCAAACAGCTTCAAAGTCTCATTTCCTGAAATAATAAAATAACAACTAACTTGCCTGTTTTAGTAGGCAAGAAGCAGAGCAATGGTTCTTGGCTTCTAATTTAGGAAAGCCTTTATTAAAAAAGCTAGAGCTTTATTCATTTGAGGGACACAAGTCATTTTGAGAAAACTTGTTGACCCGTGAGAAAGAGTGCAAAGCTGTTGTGAGTTTGAGAGTTCTGGAACTCAACTGTTGAGAAAGTGCTTCCATGGTTGTGCTGGGGGTTTGGGATAACTGAGTGCAGATTGTATAGTGAGATTTATTATGAGGCTTATCACTCAACTGTGAGGGTGTATTTTCATTGACTTTGATAGTGGATTTTCATGGTGGTCCTCCAGACTGAATGGATGTAGGCTTTTATAAGTTGAACCAGTATAATTCTTGGTTTTCATTGTTCTTTACGTTTCAGTTTTATTTTTCTGTTCTATTATTTGTGTTTGTGTCGCATTGTGTGAACAGGTTCTTAGATCTTGAGGTTCAACTTACAACATTTTTCATGTCCAATGAGTTCACTCATTCATAACTATATGGTGCTAACAACAGTAAAAGCAACTGAAACAAAGCTTTCCCAAGAAGCCCACTTTCTGTATTTTGTTTAGTAGCAAATGAGAACAGAAAAAACACCAAGCAAATAAATCCAAGAACACAACCCAATTCTAAAATTATTATATATACCAAAATGAAAATACAGAATTAAGGACCCAAAAAGGAAATCATAGTATACCAAAGATACATTCAAGTAAGCTTACAGTATAAGAAAAGGTTCACTTAAGCTAAAAAAGTTTCAATTTCTTTCCCTTTTCTACTTTTATACTATGGGTTTTCATTAATTTGTTTATTTTAATTAAATTTCATATATTTTTTAACAGATCCTTGTAAGTAAAAATGAGAACGTACCTGCTGTAATTTGCCAGCAATTTTTTGATACAATTCATGAAGTTCAGGTAACTACAGTTCCTTCATTGTTTTGATCTGCCGACAAATGGAAAAAAAAACAGTTAACTTTAACTTTTTCAGGTGCCAATAACTTAAATTAACATGCATCAGTCAACTACATAGTACATGCTTTTATGAAATATAATAACAACCATAATTTCTATCATTCACATAATGTCTTCATCGTTTTTTTATCCTCCCAATCAGATATTTATAGTTTATTACTGCATGTATGTTTCACATTCTTGGTCATCCACAATTATCTTAATTACTTCCATAACAGCTACAGAATCCTAGCTTGATAGGTGGAATTAGTTTGATGAAAAAGTCATATTACCTTCTGGTAAACCTCTTCTTGCCAATCAACTCCACTCGCATGTCCAGTTGCAGCTGAATCGACAGATGCTACAAAAGGAAGTTCACATAATATCATATGAGAAATGCAAAATTGCTAATTATAGAAACCTTTAAAACAATGCAAAACTATACAAGGCAACAACATACTTGATGATGTCTCTAGAAGAGGTCTCTGTGGTTGATATACTGATGATAAAGAACCCACAATCTCTTTCTATTGAACCCATTTACTTTCAAAGAGGAATAACTAAACAAGACATCTAAAGCTAATATGGAGTTACAAATAAAGAAGTGCATTTAATTTATTTTATATAAATTACTTGTAAAATAATGTAAAAGCTTGGCAATTTATTATATAATAAGTATGAACTATGGTCAGAAATTTTTTCAGAACATCATAAATTAATTATATAAAAGTGATACTATGATGCTTCCTTGAAATCATTTAACTCACTGGTCCAATTTGACTCTGTAACTATTTCTTCAGCAATATTTGAAAAATTATGGAACAGAGCACATCCCACTATATATAACAAAAACTTACCTCATTCACACTCATAAAGCCATTTATATATATTTATAGCTAAAGAGCATAAATACATGGGTCTTACACTAACACTTACAATTATGGACTCTTAAATAATCAACGCTAAGAAAAAATTCAGGGCCAAAAATCCAATTTCCTCACTGATAAGAAATTATTCACATATATCTTAGTGAATCATTCATTCAAACACCTCCAAGGCATTATTTAAAAGCTTAGTAATATACTTTAAAAAAGCAATACAGACCATCATAAGCAGTCAAACTAAAAAATTTACAGACAAATCGTTACAAACATTAATTAACACAAATACACTATATATATATGTCCACATTGATAACTCTATTATTAACTTTTGATATGGGTAGAATTCCTTTAGTAATAACATCATAATAGCAAATATTAACATATCAAGAGAGCAACCAAAAGAAATCATTGCCTTTTTAGTTCAACTTCTTCTTTCTTTCAACATCTTTGAACTTTCTCTGCCTCTTGTTGTTGCTTCCTCAAATGTTTCTTTATCTCTAACACAATATCTCTTTGAAACATTTTATCAAACAGTATTCTTGCACCAAAAATACAACAATTTTCAAAGTATGCCTTAATCAAAGAACTCCCAACAAATACACCTACTTCCAATCCTATGAATCTAACTTAATCAAAGAAACATAATGTGACTATCAAAATAATCAATTTAACACATAAACAAATGAAGTGCAGAGCAGAGTACTAAGTACCCAAATTTTCAAGACAATAATGAGCGACCACCATTTCTGTTTATATTTTGGATAGTGAAGTTGGAATTACTAGCAGTGAAGTTGAATTTTGTGAGCACTGTTGAGAACATAAAGATGAGGTTTTTATTTATAATTTATAATTTTGGGAAAGAAATTTGCATACCCTTTGGTGAGGAGAACCAGATCGATGTTCTGTCGAGTGCCAGTGTCAGCATCGGGTATCCGAAGGTTGACATAGGCCTTCCCACCATAAAGCTTTTCAATTCTGCAAACAAAAACCCAGAATTGAAATAAGTAATAACAATAATAATAATATTACTAATACTAATATTCTTAATACATAATAATTACAAACTTTTCCACAAAATATGAGCAAAATGAGAGCTGAATAAAATGACTAAAAATCAATCAAAAGAAAACAGAGACAAACCATATACACACGTACATACATACATACATACAATGTGTAGTGACTGAAATATAGTAGTATTATATTTAACTAAATATCAATCCTAATATGGCTGAAACATGAACTCCTTTCTTAAGCATCTCTGACACTGTCTGATAATGGTTTCTGAAAAAGCTACTGCAATATGGATCAAAATAACTATTGTGCTTAGCAGAAATTATGTGCTCAACAAGCAAGCATTAATGAAGTAAATACTTTACCTGATGACAGGAAAACTTTGATTGTAAAATTTTTAGGAAGCCAATAAACCTAGGCTTCCAGACCCAAATTCGAAACTCCACCGACCCTCCAAGAATGGCGACCTGATTTGCTTAAACAAGTAAAAATCCCATAAAAATTGAAGCTTGGAAAAAATCCTCAGCTCAAATGAGCACTTACGTTGTTGGATGAGGCGTCGAATTAAGCCGCTCAAGGCACGAGCTTCTTCGGTCGGTGACGGGAAACATGGGGAGGGAAGTTGTTGTAGACCCATGAGTCGAGCCACGCCGTAGACCCACCATCGCCAGCACCGTCGTACCCACGAGTGAGCCACGCCGGAGACCCACGAGTCGAGCCTCCTTGTCACATGACCCAAGCCACAGGCCCCCATCACCTGTCTTCCTGGTCCGGTGCTTGAACGACGGCGACAATTAGTGGTTGGCAGCGAGCAAGCGAAAGAGAAAGGGAGAAGATCGGTTATGGAGGGAGAGAGAAAGAGATTTGGGGATCATATTTTTTTATTTACTTATTCAGAAAAAACAAATTTTTATATATTTAATGGACCGTGTGAAATTTTTTTGGGGGGGACCGTGGGAAATTTTTTGGTGGGTGAAAAATTAGGCGCCAAAACCCACCTACACCTATATACTTATTTACCTATTATAATACTCTTTAAAAAGTATTAAATTTTTGTGTTATGGAAATAGGTTTTTGTTGTAGTGCTTGTAAGGACATGTTAACCCATTGGGCTCTTGGGGTCACTACATATTCTTTGCGCGCACTTGTTACTTTTTGCGAGAAGCGTCCTTCTCGTCATTATATATAGTACTATTTCTTCAAGGGTCTCTTGTAGGACCCTTTTCGGCTAGCCGACTTAATGGTCGTTCTAGACTTATTGGGAGATTCCTTCCTTACGGCCTCACCCCCTGGGGTGTTAGCCTTTGGTTGGAGGTCAGCATTTTAAAATATTCCCTTGATATTCATAAGGGTAGCTAATCCTTTTGAATATAAGAGATTTTTTTTTTTGCTTATACTTGTGCCTCCTGTCCTACCCCCCAAGTGCTTGGTGAAATTTATTTCAGCAGGCACTTTGGTTGATGCTCGCATAGAGAAGAAAAATAACATGCAAAGTTGTGAACAGTTTCATTCATAGTAGGCAGGTTACAACGATATATTGAAAAGTTTGCATCTACTTGGGAGGTTATCTAGGCAACCTCTTTGATTCTTGTCTTCGAAGCTAACATAACATGCAACAAACTAAACAAAGATACTGCTTGCATCGGATGTGGAAGTCTTACTGGTAGTACTTCTTGAGGTGTTCCGCATTCCATGCTCGAGGTATAATGGTGTCATCCATGCGCGCCAGCTTATAGGTGTTTGGTGGTATGTATTGAGCGACTTGGTATGGCCCTTCCCAGTTCACCCCAAGCACGCTCGCCCCCGGGTCTCGCGTGTTGGGGAGTACTTTTCTGAATACTAGGTCACCTACTTTGAATGTTCTCTCTCGCACCCTCGAGTTGTTGTACCTTGCTGCCCACTGCTGGTATACCGCCACTCTCATTTGCGCCGTTTCCCTTCTTTCTTCTAGCATGTATAAGCTTTTGGCCATTGCCGCATGGTTGACCTGGTCCTCGTATGCCTGTATCCTGTAGGAGTTAACCTTCATCTCAATCGGGAGGACAGCCTCACATCCATATGCTAAGGAGAAAGGGGTCTCTCCAGTGGTTGTGCGTGGATTGGTTCTGTAGGCTCAAAGCACATTAGGTAACTCCTCGACTCAAGCCCCTTTCATCTTCTCTAACTTTGTTTTTAAGTTCTTCTAAAGGACTTTGTTAATGGCCTCCACCTACCCATTGGCCTATGGATGCACAATAGCCAATAAAATTCTCCTTATCCCTCTTTCCCTACAGTACTCCTCGAATGTTTCCCCTTCAAACTAGGTGTCGTTGTCATAAATAATTTTGTAGGGCACTCCATATCTGCAGACAATGAATTTGTTTACAAAGGTGGTAATATGCTTGGCCGTTATCTTTACTAGAGGTTCCGCTTCAACCCACTTGGTGAAGTAATCTACGGCTACTACTGCATACTTTGCTCCACCTCTACTTGGGGGAAGGGCGCCAATCAAGTCTATCCCCCAGATTGCAAAGGGCCAAGGATTGGTCATGCTAGTTAATTCATTCGGGGGTTTTCGGGAGTAGTTAGCGTGCCTCTGGCATTTGTCACATTTCCTTGTGAAATCATTTGCATCTCTCTCCATGGAGGGCCAGTAGTACCCTTGCCTCATGGCTCTTGGAGCCATGGATGGTGCACTCACATGGTTGCCGCATTCATCCTCATGTATTTCATACAGTACCTTCACATCCTCTTCCTCATCAACACATCGCAAGAATGGCACATAAAATCACCTCTTGTATAAGATCCCATCTACCAGGTGTATCGGGCTGCCTTATATACTAGCCTTCGAGCATCCCTCTTGTCTATTGGCACAACTCCGTCCTTCAGCTATATTATTTGCATATGTTATGTACTATTTGGGTTTTCTTCCTGGGCTTCGGCTCACGGGTGCTCTGTGTGGCAGGTAAAAGCAAGGAGTCAGTCAACCGGCCATGAGTATGGAGAGCGTGGGGGCAGCGCGTACATGTTCGGCCTGCCCGACTACTTTGGTTGGGGGCATTTTTTTGTAAATGGCTGTATTAATCCATTCTTTTGATAGTTAACCTGGTGTAAATCTATTTTTGAGTTGTAAATATTTTGTAAACCGTATTTTGGGATCCCAGATGTTTGATACTTAACGTTTTCAATGAAACTAAACATTTTCAAAGAGTACAGCCTTAAATTCTGGTTATTTACACTTTTGGTTTTAGAAACCACGTAGAGTCAGCCCAAAAGCACGATTTCTATTTTAAACTCACTATGTAACGACTCTAAGGTAGTAGGGCGTTACAAAGCTCAGCAAAGGAAAGCTTTAATTATGAAGATTATGTTTAGATTTGCTGCTGGTTTGTTAGAGTTTGCATGTTGGTTAAGTTTGATCTGTCTTGAGTGTTTTAGTTGAGCTTTGGAGCAGGTTTTAATGGGGTTTTGATGTTGATATTGATCTGGAATGTTTGTGTTAATTATCTAGGATTGTTAGCTAAGTTTTAGGGTGAATTTGCTTGAGGAAAATATAGAAAGTTGGTGAAGAATTCTGGGTTTGGAGGAGAGGGCCGCGGCCCTAGGATGGGCGCGCGGCGGCCCGTGTCCGCACGCGGCCATGAGAGGCCGAGAAGTTCATGCACGCCGCGGCGCATGGTGTGCACGCCGCGACCCATGTGGGTGTCAGTGGGATGCTAGCCCCTATTTCGAGGCTAGCCGCGACGCTTGAGGGTAGGGTCGTGGCTCTTAGAGCTAGTTTGTGTTTTTTGGGGTGTTTAGGTTTGGGAACTCAATGGTTAAGGCTCGGGATGGATTTTATCACCCGGATTGATAAAATTCAAGGTCCCGAAGGTTAGGGTTATGGCTCAAAGTTATTTATTGGATTAGAACTTGATGGATGGATATTGTTAATGTGTTGTGACTAGCGTTTCGGCAAGGCTCAAGTTAGAGGACTGTGCTCGGGACATCGATGCTCGGAGAGCTTGGGACTCAGGTAAGAAAACCCTTGTTCCCATAGAGCTTGTATGCAGGGCTGAGCCCAATGTGTTTGATTAGAACTGGTATGCAGGGCTGAGCCCAATGTGTTTGAACTGCATGGCGTAGCCCTTTAACTGAATTTGCTAGAATTATGTACTTGCTTATTATGCTATGAATGCTATTATGTGAATGATCGGCAAGAGCCGGGAACGGTGTAGGCCGAGGTTGGCAGGGGGCCGGGAATGGCATTAGGCACGTTGAGTGCAAGGTCGAGTACGGCAAGGGGCTGGGAGCAGCATTGAGCACGTGAAGTGCGAGTTGCCAGGGCGAGTCCCTAAAAGGATACCTGAGATATCCTCACGGTGTGGACCGAAAACCCAGGGCATGGTAAACGCTTGGGATGGCTAGGCCGTATGTGTTTAGCCCATTGGTGGCCTGTTATATGCTTGATATATGTGTTGCATATTGTTGACTGTGATTTTAGCCAACGACGTGAGAACGTCAAATACGACAAGCCTTCAAGAGAATTATAGACGATAACAGACAGTTTTTATCAATGAAAGTAAATAACACGAAATCTTATAGTGGTTCAGCCCCGATAATCGGTAATAGCCTAATCCACTTAGAGATTTTATTACTGTATTCACACTCAAGATCAGATGAACCAGTGTCAACTGAGTTTCTTCAATGCAAATATTCCAGGATACAAAAAAGGGGTTCTCTCAGGAAAAACACACTTTCTCTCTCTAGAACACATGTTAACTCTTAATTTGCCAAAAGTCTTTTTACGATCCTCCTAACCCTCTATTTATAGGCCTGGGATTCTCAACTGATATCCCCCTTCGATAGGGATATTTTATTATTCACCTTATATTTATATTACAATAAATGTTTAAAATACAACTGATCCCTAAATTCGAGTGAGGAGTGAGAGATTCCCGGGTGCTTAGACCAATTCTCACTGAAGTCGTTTCGGGGAGTTCGACGTAGTCTCACATGCATGTTGAATACTCCTCCGAGCTTTCCGTGGGCCTGAGGTGGTATATGCATGGCTCTCCTCGAACCAAAGGTCATGTAAGTTTGGCTTTCCTCGGACCAAGGTGGTCCGAGCCCACCTCCTCTGCCCCTTACCTCGGGCAAGTCCGAGGTAAGCTCCTCCATGACTTGTCCGATCGGACACAACTGCCTTCTCCTCGGACCAAGGTGGTCCGAGCCATCTTCTTCATGCCATCTCCTCGGGCCAAAATGGTCCAAGGCACCTCTCCCATGGCATGTCCGATCGGACATGACACCCTTCTCCTCGAACCAAAGTGGTCCGAGCCTATCTCTTTCAACCAGGGTCCGATCGGACCTTGTAATCTTCTCCTCGGACCAAGGTGGTCCGAGCCAACCTTCCTCCTTCTTCTCACCTCGGACAAGCCGAAGCATACCTCTTCCATGGCATATCCGATCGGCCATTATGTGGCCTTCCCCTTGACTGAAACTTAAGTCCCAAACTTTGGCCTGCACGGGACCTCTTTCCCTTAGTTACTCTCTTTGGACACGTTCGAGCCAATACCCAGGAAACCTTGAGAGGTTTACCTCAAACACACTCGAGCCAAAATATCAAGAGGCTCCTCAAGCTTAGGTCCGATCGGACCTGTTGCTTTTTATCCCTTGAACCAAAATCCAAACCCCTCCTTCAATCTTCTTGGACTTGGTTTCAAATCAATCACTAGGGTCTTCAAACCGGGGTCTGAGCCAAGCAACCCTTAGACCAAATATTCTCTTCGGTCGGGTATATTTAACTTATTATGGCACCTCTCAAGCAGTCCAATTTTTAACTGATGCATTGGGCTACCGTTAAGCCAGATCACCCAACTAATTCATGCCATTTGTCAATTTTATTGCCAAATCATCTTTTCAAATTTTTGGGATAACACATATGTTATCTGTTTGTGGGTTTTCTTGCTGGACTTCGGCTCATAGATGCTCTGTGGTGCAGGTAAGGGTAAGGAGAAAGCCAACTGACCATGAGTGTAGCAGGCGTGAGGCGGTGTGTACATGTTGGGCCAGCCTGGCTGCCACAGCCAGAGGATTTTGGGAGATATTTGTAAATAAACCTAGATTTTGTCGTTTAGTCGACTTGGTTTAGTTTATAAGTTCTAAATATTTCTACACTATATTTTGGGATCCCAAGTGTTAAACTTTTATGATTTTCATTGAAATGGAATTATTTCTAAAGTTCTTCCTTTGTTTATGGCTTAGTTACACTGTTTGACTTAAAACCTTGATTAGCGAGTTGAAAGCACGTTTTTAAACCCACTTAGTAACGGCTCTAAGGATGTAGGGCGTTACACACTGATTCAAGGGTATCCCCATCTTTAGTGGAAGCTAGCTTCGCGAGGGCATCAGCATGGGTATTCCTCTCTCTCGGGATTTGCTCTATGCTATACTCCACCAACTGCCCCAAATAGCCTCTTACCCTTTCCAAGTATGCAACCATCTTGGGACCCCTCGCTTGATACTCACCCTTCACCTGGAATACCACCAACTGTGAGTCACTAACGATGTGTAGATGATTTACCTTTAGCCCCTGGGCCAACCGCAACCCTGTTAGAAGCGCTTCGTATTCTACCTCATTGTTCGAGGCTTCGAACCCAAACCGTATCGCGCAGTACATCCTGTGTCCTTCGGGTCCAGTCATCACGATACCTGCTCCAAATCCTCCTTCGTTGGATGCTCCATCCACATGCAGGCTCCATTCCTCAGAACTCCTTGGCTCTATTTCTATGACTGACTATCCCTCTTCTTTATCTCCTCCTCCATTTGGTCGATAGGTGAATTCCACTATGAAGTCTGCGAGCACTTGCCCATTGATGGAGGTCCTTGGGGTATAAGCAATGTCGAATTGACTTAACTCGATCGACCACTTCATCAGTCTCCCTGAGGTTTCAGGTTTATGCAAGACTTGCCTTAAAGGGCTATTGGTGAGTACTTTAATCGCATGGGCATGGAAATAGGGCCTCAGCTTCCTTTAAGCCACAACTAACGCGTATGGCAAGTTCTCTATCTCTGGGTATCGGTTCTCCGCATCTACTAACCGTTTACTCACGTAGAACACTGGTGTTTCTTCTCTCATTTAACCAGGGCAGCACTTATGGCATGCTCGGATACTGCCAAGTATAAGTATAGCCTTTCGCCCCTTTTAGGTTTTGCCAACAAGGGTGGCTTCCCTAAGTGTTCCTTCAGCTTGACAAAAGCATCCTCATATTCTTCATCCCAAGCGAATTTTTTGCTCCAGGATATTGAAAAAGGGGAGGTACTTGTCCGTAGACCTCGAGATGAATCTATTAAGGGCCGCCACCCGTCCCGTTAGACATTGCACCTCCTTCCTATTCTTGGGTGGGCTCATTTCTATTAGGGCATTTATCTTATCAGGATTAGCTTCGATGCCTCTAGAGTTGACCATGAAACCTAAGAACTTTCCCGAGGATACACCTAAAGTGCACTTGAGTGGATTCAACTTCATTCGGTACTTCCTGAGTGTGTCAAACATCTATCCTTGGTCTTTGTTGAGTTCTGCGGCATTTTTGGTCTTCACCAGTGTTATCCCCAAAATTTGAAAATGACGATGTGGCAATAGAAATGACAAGTGGCAAGGAATGGTTGGGTGACCTGGGTTAGGAGTAACCCAGTAGACCGACGAAGAATTTTGACTAGCTTGAGAAGTGTCATGACCGACCAGGCATGACCTTGTCCGACCAGTCACGTGCTTGTGTGCCCAGGAATGACCTTGTGTGCCCAGGAATGACCTTGTGTGCCCAGGAATGACCTTGTCTGCCCAAGAAAGACCTTGTCTGCCCAAGAATGACCTTGCCTGCCCAGGCATGACTTTGTCCGACTAGGAATGACCTTGCCTGCCCAGGCATGACTTTGTCCGACCAGGCATGAACTTGGCCGATCGGTCATGGCCATGTCCGACCAGTCAAGTGCATGTCTGCCCAGCTAAGTGCATGTCTGCCCAGCTAAGTGCATGTCTGCCCAGTCAAGTGCATGACTACCCAGTAAAGGTGTGGCCGACCAGATTGAAGGTGATATGGATCAACTAGATAGAGCAGGACTACGTCAAGATTCCCAGAAATGGCTTCAACAAGAATCGGTCTTGGCATGCGCAGGAATCTCTCATTTATCCCACAAATTTAGTGTACTGTTGCATTTTGAATATTGTTGTAATTTGAATAAAATGTGAATAATAAAATATCCCGATTATGGGGGATATCATTTGTGCGATCCTAAGCCTATAAATACAAGGCTTATGGCATCATAAAGGGGACTTTTGGAATTTTGAACTTTTGATCTGAATTTTCTAGCGAGAGAAAGTATTTGTATTTGAGAGAATTCATGTATTCTTGTAATCTACAGTGAAGGAACTCAGTTGGCTCAGGTTCATCTGATCTTGAGTGTAGATATATAATCATAACTCTAAGTGGATTAGGCTATTACCATCATGTTGGGGCTGAACCACTACAAAATCGTCTGTGTCATTTATTTTCTCTTGAAGATTTATCGTTTTTGACGTTCTCACGTCGTTGGCTAAAAATGCGGTCAACATTTTTGGTGCTTTCATTGAGATCCTGAAGAGAAAGACAGACAGTCCCTGAGATATTATGGCGCCTAAGAACACCAATGCAGCCTCCAAGAAGACAGGCTCCTCTAAAGAGTTTGCCAGATTAGAAGGTCCTAGCCTTCAAGATCGTGAAACTGAGCCTAGAGTCGTGCTCGAGGATGTAACCCCAGAGGTTGAAGAGCTCCCGGAAGCCATGAACGCCTTCCAGGAGGAGATGGCACAGTTCGCTGAAGAAATGGCTAGGCAGAATGTCGCATTCTAGCAGCAAAGACGGGAGATGGACACCAGGAGTGAGGAGATCTGGAAACAGCAGGAGGAGGCCGATAGGCGACATCGCGAGGCAGCACTCGCTCTCGAGGCAGCTACGCAGCTGACTCGGGCCAATGCCCAAGTTGCACCTGGAGTGGCGGCCACCCCAGGAGCAAGGACCACAGAAGCTGGTTGTAAGAACACTGATAGACCCCACTCTCGCGGACCAAGCAGGGGTGGTAGTCACCCACCTGGTCGTGAGGAAGATGGAGTCTGGTCGGGCACTGCCTCAACTCAAAGGGGGAACTCTAGAATCCCCTCAAGGAGCCACCAATCAGAGACTTCTAGGTCAGGAAGTCGTAAGTCAGGTAGCAAGAAAACACCTCATGAGCAGGAGCACAATAGAGCTCCTCGAGGTAAAGAAACTTCCCACTTCAAAGATGGGCATGGGCGTGATGAAGCTGACAGTCATCACACTAACCAGTCGAAGGAGAAGAATAATGACAACCATCGAGGAGGAAAAGATCGCCCAGCTCAGACAGGAAGGCCACCACTACATCCCAACCAGCGCAGTGGCAAGGAGCGTGTTCCACCCAGCAAACCTTCCAAGAAGGCTCAGAGTATGGTATTCGATCAATTGGGAAAGCACACTACTTAGAAGGATCTAAGGGACATCATTGCTGATAGAAGAAGGACCGACTGGTCGAAGGGCAAGAGCCAATCCGACCAACCAGTCGAGTAGAAATACTCGATGATGGTTTGCCGGATAGGAGTGCCCGACCAGGCGGTCCCGAAAATGAGTCCCTAGCAGTGGCCCCAGCCATCCAAGCCCAGCTTGATGCTTTGACAGCAGCAGTTCAGAGTCTGTCAAAATGACCATCTGCGATTGATCCAGTAGATCATAGGAGTGGCAGCCCTTTCTGTGCTCGAATTAGAGCAGCTCAACCACCAGCGAAATACAAAGCACCGGTACTGCCAGTTTATACAGAAAAGGCAGACCCAATAAGGCATGTTGGGAAGTTCGAAGATCAGATGGAGCTGCTCGGGGTGAGTGATGACTATTGCTGCAGAGTCTTCCCCACCACATTGTCCGACACTGCCCAGGAGTGGTATTGGAAGTTTAAGCCTAACTCCATCACTTCTTGGGAAAGTTTTAGAAAGGAGTTTTGCAGACAGTTTAGTGCTGCTTGGACCCCTCCTGTTTACGCCAATCACTTGGCGGATATTAAGCAAGGAAAAGATGAGTCTCTCAACAACTACATACAAAGGTTCATGAGAGAAGCTAACCGAGCTACTGTAGTTGGAGATGAGGGGAAGATGGTGGAAATTTCTTATGGAATTATCTATCGGAGTCCTTTGTGGGACAGCATTCATCGCAATCCAATTTCAACAATACAACAATTTTTGGACCGGGCGGACAAATACATGAAGTTGGATGATGCGATTGAGAAGGGAGAGAAGGGCCTGAACAACCCGAGTGGATCGACTGATCCTCCCAAGAATGGTGGAAATGATCAAAATGGTAGTAAGAAACGTGGGAATAACAGGTCTGACCGCCACAATGAGAAGAAGGCTAAGTCGGGACCAAACGACAAGCCAACAAAGAATGAACCTCGATTCACCAACTACACCACTCTTTCGGTGAGCCGAGCGGAGATATATTTGGCCAGTCATCAAGAGGTCCCTTACCGGAAACCCCCACCTATCAAGAAGGAGATGAGTAAAAGAGATATGAACAAGTTCTGTCGCTTCCATGGAGACTATGGTCACGACACGAATGAGTGCAATCATCTCAAAGATGAGATAGAGTTTCTCCTCCGGTCGGGGAAGCTGAAGAAGTATCGAGTAGAGAAGACCCAGGGAGAAGGAAGTAACAACAATCCTGGGTTCAAGCGGCAACGATCCCCACCTTTGCAACCTAAACCTGTGGACTTCACACTAGATACCATATGTGGAGGTCCACATCTTGCTGGAGATAGCAATAAGGCGAGGGAGAGGTATGCTCGCACCCTTCGTCATGAGTTGGATGCAGCATCAACCTCCGTAGTTATGACAGTGGAGGAGCGACCACCGAAGAACCCAAGATACGAAAGTGAGTCCCTCACATCAACTGAAGAAGATGCTCGACACGTGAGGCATCCTCACAATGACCCTCTTGTTGTGACAGTCCAAATTGCCAATATGAAGGTGAAGAGATGTCTGGTCGATACAGGGAGTTCTGTGAACATTATTTATAAGTCATCCTTCAAGAGGATGAAGCTATCTATCAATGACTTGAAGCCATGCTCTCAAGTCATTTATGAATTTACTGGAGAAGGATTGTCACCAGCTGGAACTATCAAGTTGCCAGTTACGACGGGGGAGGCTCCCAAGCATGAGACAATAATGACCGAGTTTTTGATTGTTGACTTCCCGTTCGCCTACAATGTGGTTATTGGTCGACCACTGCTCACAAACTTACATGCGGTGGTTTCAATCTGGCACCTTTCCATGAAGTTCCCGACCAGTGCAGGCATAGGCTACATCCAAGGAGATCAGAGGGAGGCTAGGTAGTGCTATAACGACTCAGTAGCTAAAGCAAGGAAGGGGGCCAAGGAGAGCAACATGATTGTATGTGCTGAGAGAGAGGAGGTGGACGAGATGGATGTCGACCTGAGTTTTGCAGTGGTAACCGACCAATAAGAGATGTTGGAGGAGTTTGGCCAAGAGAGCACTCTTGGTTTAAAAGAGCAGAAAACCCCATCCGGTGATGAAGTCACCAAATAGGGATTTGCCCAAAGCGAGGGAAGGGACTTTGATCCTCACTTTGGGGATTATGAAAGTGATGTGGGACCATCCGAGGAGTTAGAGGAGGTCCTGATAGATGAGAATGACCTGACCAGAGGGGTCAAAATTGGAAAAAAGTTGGAAGTAGAGGTGAGAGCACAGCTGGTGGAATTCTTGCGAAGGAATCAAGATGTCTTCACCTGGTCTCACAAGGATATGGTGGGTATCTCACCAACTGTGATCAGCCACGTGCTCAATGTGGATGAAAGCTATCTAGCAGTGCAACAGAAGAGGAGATTGCTTGACAAAGATCGAGCAAAGGCTCTTAAGGAGGAGGTAGAACAGCTGAAGGAGAATGGGTTTATAAGGTAAGCATATTACCCTGCATGGGTTTCGAACCCGGTGTTGGTGCCCAAACCCAATTGAAAATGGAGGACTTGTGTAGATTTTACTAACCTAAACAAAGCATGCCCAAAGGATTGCTTTCCTTTACCGAGAATAGACCAGTTGGTAGATGCAACCTCTGGTCATGAAACATTGTCCTTCATGGATGTATATTCGGGGTACAACCAGATCAGCATGCACCCTCCTGATGAAGAGCATACCAGCTTCCGAACAGATATAGGGCTATATTGCTACAGGGTCATGCCCTTTGGACTGAAGAATGCAGGAGCTACCTACCAGCGTTTGGTGAATGGTATGTTCCGTGACTTAATCGGCAAGAGCATGGAGGTGTACGTAGATGATATGCTGGTGAAATCAAAGGAAGCTGAAGGGCATGTGCGAGACTTGGAGGAGTGCTTTGCAATACTGAGAAAGTACAGCATGAAGTTAAACCCCCTCAAGTGCTCATTTGGAGTGGGTTCTGGAAAATTTCTTGGGTTTATTGTGAACTCCCGAGGAATAGAAGCAAACCCAGAAAAGATAAAGGCTCTCATAGAAATGAAGTCTCTGGCCAGAATAAAGGATGTACAAAGCTTGACTGGGCGGATTGCAACTCTAAGCAGGTTCGTCTCTAAATCCACGGACAAGTGTGTCCCATTTTTTAACCTGCTTAGAGGGAGCAAGAAGTTTAAGTGGACGGTAGAATGTGAGCAAGCTTTCCGAGCAATAAAGGAACATTTGGCCCAACCTCCTGTTCTTTCGAAGCCCGTTGATGGAGAAGCCCTCTTTATGTACCTAGCAGTCACGGAGCACGCTGTTAGTGCTGCCCTAGTACGAGAAGAGGATAAAGTGCAGCACCCGGTATACTATGTCAGCAAACGGTTGATAGGAGCAGAGTCCTGGTATCCCATGATCGAGAAGTTGGCTTATTGCTTGGTACTTGCATCACGAAAATTGCGGCCGTACTTCCAGGCACACCCCATTAAAGTCCTTACTGACCAGCCTCTACGCCAAGTCTTACAGAAGCCGGAGTCGTCTGGTCGGCTACTTAAATGGGCAGTTGAGTTGGGCCAATTCGAAATCAAGTACCATCCGAGATCTGCTATTAAGGGTCAGGCTTTGGCAGATTTCATTGCTGAATGTACCGGGATCGCTGATGTTCCCGACCAGCAAGAGCGTGTCACTGAGAAAAAAGAGGAAATTCCTACTTGGCAACTTTTTGTTGATGGGTCGTCAAATGAGCATCATTCAGAAGCTGGGATTATATTTGTCATGCCAGAGAAACACCGAATTCATTGTGCATTAAGGTTCAGATTTAATGCATCTAACAATGAGGTGGAGTATGAAGCCCTCCTAGCAGGCTTGCGCCTGGCTAGAGATGTGCATGCCCGGTCGGTGGAAGTGAACATCGATTCCCAATTGGTAGTCTACCAAGTCTTGGGGGAATATCAGGCAAGAGGCCTATGCATGGTGGCATACTTAAATAAGACCAAGGATCTGCTAGCACAATTTGAGGAGTACAGCATCAATTTAGTACCACGAGAGCAGAACTCTAACACGGATGCTCTAGCAAAGCTAGCTAGTGCAAAAGATGCCGAAACTCTGAATATAGTACCGGTGGAATACTTGGCGGAGCCAAGCATTGATGAACAAGAAGCCATGCCAATCACAATAACTGACACCTGGATGACTCCCATCATTGCTTACCTTGAGCAAGGAACCCTCCCAGATGATCGTAATTAAGCAAGGAAGATTATGAGGCAAGCTGCTAGGTACACCATGATGGAGGGAGTGTTGTATAGAAGATGGTACTCCCTACCTCTACTCAGGTGCATAACACCCGACCAGTGAAAAAATTTATTAGCTGAAGTGCACGAAGGGTTCTGTGGAGATCATGCTGGGGGGCAGAGTCTATCTAAAAAGATTTTGTGGCAAGGATTTTTCTGGCCTACAATGAACGAGGATTCTATGGAGTATGTGAAGAAGTGTGATAAGTGCCAGAGATTTTCTAAAGTGCCCAGGGCGCCTCCGACTGTCTTAAAGCAAATGCAGAGCCCATGGCCTTTTGCAATGTGGGGCATTGATTTGATCGGGAAATTGCCCAAAGGGAAAGGAGGAGTGCAGTTTGCAGTGGTTACAGTGGATTATTTCACTAAGTGGACTGAGGCTGAACCACTAGCCACGATCACCTCAAAGAAAGTGTTGGACTTTGTGGTTAAGAATATAATATGTCGCTATGGTCTGCCCAAGAAGATAGTATCTGACAATGGCACCCAATTTGACATTGACATATTTACCAATTTTTGCACCCGGCATGGCATCACAAAAAGTTTCTCCTCGGTAGCCCATCCACAAGCCAATGGGCAGGTTGAAGCCGTAAACAAAACTATGAAGGACACTCTGAAAAAGCGTCTAGAGCGAGCTAAGGGTGCTTGGGCGGAAGAATTGCCAGAAGTCCTTTGGTCATACACGACTACTAACCAGACAGCAACTGGCCATACCCCATTTTCCTTGGCATATGGGTATGAAGCCATGTTACCTGTTGAAGTAGACCCACCATCTCATCAAAGGACCATGTACAACCAGGAGGAGAATCATCAATTGCTAGCATAATCTTTGGATTTCCTCGAGGAGAGACGAGAGAAGGCAAGCCTGAGAGTTGCTGCTCATTAGCAAAAAGTGGCGTGCTACTTCAATTCCAAAGTCCGAGATCGAAAGTTCCAGGTCGGAGATTTGGTCCTCAGAAAGGTGTTTGTCAGAGACCCGGCAGCCGACATACTAGGACCAAACTGGGAAGGACCGTATCAAATTGAGCAAGTCTTGCCACCCGGCACCTACAAGCTTGCTCGATTAAATGAAGAGCTGATCAGGAACTATTGGAATGGCGAGCACTTGAGGAAATATTATCAATAAATATTACTTATAGAGTAGTAGCTTTGTATCAAGTGCTTAACTTGTTATTTAAGTTTGTATTGTTTGAAACTCGTTATTAGACACGTTTTGTCATTGATTTATTACGAGTAATAAAAGAGATCACGCACAGCGTGGTCGAATCTTGCTACAAATTTTGCATATGTGTTGATTATTCTTACTTGGCAGTGTTCAACTGTCATTACAATTTAAACAAAACAGGTCTTCTAAAAATAAATATACATATATACCGGGCAGTGTTCAACTGGTCGGTATCCATCAGATGAATGACCAACGTTTAAATAGTTGCATATGTTTTGTAGTGGTTAACTACTGAAATATGTTTGTATATTCTATGTGTTTCACGAGTAGTAACTGCTCGGACAAATTTGGTCAAGTAGCAAGTGATCAAGGATTTTTCAACCCTCAATCACTTGGGGGGCACATAGGGTATAGTGGCGTGCACTTCAATACAGGCAATAAGAGCACGAGCAAAGATATCTGTTTTTAGGCTGACTTGTAAATTTTTGAAGTCTAAAAAGGCCATTAATCTAACTTGTTTGACAAAGCTTAAGTAACTTGGAATTTTTAAAATTTTAAGTTAGAAGCAGATATTCGTGTGATAATAAACGTTATGCATATAAAATGTTAGAGCAATAAGAGCATGAGACAGTATATTTAGTATGGACTTATGAAATGTTTAGAATTTCTAAGTTAGAAAACTAAGTACTCATATGAAAATAAAGGGCATATAGAGGCTTTACTATTCACAATAAACTTGTAATGTTTTAAGTGTAAAAAGACTTAAATGTTTCAAGCTAGTTAAAAAAGAAAAGTAATGTGCAAGTGCCAAACAGCTCGATCATACGAGCAAAAGTATATAACAAGACACAAAAAAAAGTATGATAGAAGGCTGGTAGGACAACAACTTGTCTAGTTGAGCAGAAGCTTCTCTGGTAGGATGAGGGATCACTGGTCGGCTCTAGTAGGTTGATCAACCCCCTCCTCAGCATCAACTACTCCTTCCAGTCGGAATGATAGCATAGGGGAAGCAGATGCAGTGCTGGTAGGATTAGCAGCTTCCTCAGCAGCCCTGGCCTCACATTTGGCAAGCTCCTCTGCCTTAATCTCCTCGGTGAGAAAGTCGAGGTTGAGAGGCTTGTTTAGCTTCCACACTTGACAAAAATAGTTGAAGCAGGTCTCCTCGTAGTGAGTCAGATCAACTTCCTTCTCCTGCTTCAGCTCCTCATTCTCGCGAATTAGTCCCTCGTTCTCGCGAGCTAACCCCTCGTTCTCACGAGTCAGTCTGTCTAGCCAATCAGTTAGTGACCTGTTGGCTTGGGTTAGTTGATCATTCCCATCAGCCAACCCCTTAAGAGACTCCTTTTGCTCAGCCACAGTCTTCTCTGACCGCTCCAACTTGGATTGAAAAGCATCCACCTTAGCTCAAGCCTCCACCAGTTGATCATTTAAGACCTTGATTAACTCCTTGTAGTCAACTGATCGGTGCTGGGCATGACAGATGGTCATGAGCGTTTGCATGAAAAACAAAAGGTTACTACAAAGTATGAACATAAGTAACAAACTATCTTGTGGTAGAGTACTTACATTCACCAACTGAGCAATTCCTCTCTCTAAGACAACATCAACACTGAGTCGAGGGAAGGATTCAAAGCCTTGAATCATTGAAGTATCGTGGAGGGTCTGATCAACTGCCCCCCTCCTAATGGTACTAGCAGTATGTAGTGCCTCGCTCGGGCTGGACAGACGAGGGGGAGTTAGGCTCGCTAATGGAGGAAACGAGGAAGGGGTCAATTGCGGGATCGTAAATAACCCCTCAGGTTGTCTCCCTTGGCTCGTTGGCACTATCCTCGGGACCTTGCTCGGGGGAGTGGAGCCACTTCCTTCGCCAGACTTCCTCTTCAGGGCAGGAGGAGCGATGCAGTGCCTGAACATCTCTGGATCTGGAAAAGAGGAAAACACAAGATTCGTTAGAAAAAAAAAATATAATAAAATGTAGATAAGTATATTACTACTACAGTTTTATTAGTCTCAAATCACCAAGTTATCAAACATATTGCTATGACTACTAGACATGAGTTGAGGATCTGATCGAGGAAGTCGTCCTCGTCGTCAGATGATGAGCTGAGGTCCCTCTCAGGCTGGATGGCTTTTCCCTTCCTAGGCTGGGCGGGAATAGTAGGACTGCGCTGATACTCAGGCTGAGGCTCCCTAATGACAAGATCGCCTGGTCTACGGGAGTGCGAAGATGGCCCAAGAGAAAACTGGTCAGTCACCACCTCAGTCCCGGCGTTGAACTGATCGGTCGCATTATTCCCCTCAGTGGTACTCTCCGCTGTAATATTTTGGTTACATGGAATCAGGCCCACCAGCTGAAGGTTGTCCACGGTAACCAAAATTTTCACGTCCTTCTCCTCAATACACATGTTAGCCAACTCCTTTGCTCGCTTGAACATCTCTTGAGTGGGCAAGGGTTGCGTGAACGGACCCGCATGTGTAAAAGCCAAATTGTTGGCTTTGAAGTCTGATGTGAGGAAATACTCTGTGTAGTATTTCTCAGGGTTTGACTTGTGTTCGATACCACTAAGGTATTTAACCCCCTTTTGCCTGTGAAAGAGGTGGAAAAAGCCCGTGTTCTTATGCCTTGGGTTAGTCCTGAAGTCGAACATGTAATGTACCTCATGAGGAGTAGTCTCATCCCAGCCTTGCAGATAGTAGAGAATGTACAGCACAGACAACGCCTGAATCCCGTTCGGAGCGATTTGGAAAGGGGAGACGTTGAAGTAATCCGCTATAGACCGGAAAAAAGAGTGTAGCGGGATTGTTGCTCCAGCACAGATATGGTGCCTGGACCAGGCACAGTATGGTCCATCGGGCCTGTTGGCTCTCTGGTGAGGGCGTGGACATATCACGTTCACCCCACTCAAACCCAAAGCTTGGATGTGTTTGTCGAACATCCTGGGATTGAGTTTTGTAGGCTGGGCAGTGAACCAGGAAGGTGTTTCTTCTCCTGCCTTTCGTGGTTTTTGGACGGCCAAGTGCTGGACCTCGGTGGCAAACTCCTGGGTAATTCATCTCTAAGTCTTGCTTGATCTTGACACCTGAAGAGGTGGTCTCGAAGACGTTGCAGTGTGGGCCTCACTGCGTTCCACCACCTTTTGCACCTCTCTGCGGGCAACTTGTAGATCTTGGTCCAGGGGGAGTCTATTGGACTTCTTCACCCTCATGGTCGACTGTGCAGCTTGTTGAAGAAACTGCTCTTCGTGGAGGAAGTACAATGCTAAACGGGGAAGGATCTGCTTGAAGCAGCGGAGGCGATCCTCAAGAGTACAACTGGTGGAAGACTTTGATGAGGAATTTCTGCTTTGAGGGGTCTCGATTGACTGCAGGATAGATGTATCGGAATCCGTGTGGTTGTCACCTCCCCTATAGTCAAAGCGATTCATCTACAAAAATTAAAAAATGGGGAGGTGAGTAACCATACAGATAAAATTCAACAAGAACAAAATTTATTTTTCTACTTAGAAAAAATTTATCTAAGTAGTGAAAGTATAGTATGTATGGAGAAAAAATAAAATTTGTGCCTAAAGTGCCTAAAAAGTGCTTAAGGTCCCTAGGGTGAGCATGAATTAAAAATTTTGGGCATAGGCAAAAATTTTGGTCCAAGTGGCGTGCCAAGTGCCTAGGGCGTGCCATGCTTGGTCCAAGCAACCGTTGGTGCCGAGACACCCAAGGAGTGGGGTGGTGTCTGAGTGGACACGGCTGTCCGAGGAGATGCATGCTGGGGTCCGGGGAGTGGTTGCCGCGTCCGAGCAGTGCACTTAGTCCGAGGAGCTGCACACCGCGCGTCCGAAGAGCCCAGCGCCCCTGGCGTCTACGTGGGTGTCCGACCGGACACCTAGTGTCTGAAGAGGCGTGTCCGAAGGCTCCATGGGGTCTGGTTTGAGTAGCTCAAGCTTGCGTGTCCGGAGTGCCGAGGGCCCTAGTCCGAGTAGCTAGCATCCGATCGGATGCCCTTGGGACCGAGGGGCTATAGTATGGTCCGATCGGACCATACCTTTTACAAAGAAAAAAAACAATGGTCGACCGGCCATGTCCCTTACCATACCCCATTTTTCATACCCAAAATTCACTATATTTCTTGAGCCGAAAACATAAAGCCTAAAATCCCTAACACAAACATGTTTTCTCATCCAAAGCACACAACTACAAGATCAAAAAGGGGAAATTGAAAAGTTTTTCAATGGTCTTGAAACCACATATGCCATCAAAAACCTTAAAACCCATATTCATGATTTAAGGTAAAATAACCTATTTTTCTTTAAATTCCTATGAAATTGAGGATAATTTTGGGTTACCCATAATCCAAACAACATCAAAACAGCCACCACACACATTATGTCTCTAAGATTCATAGACAAAATTCAAGAAAAAATGCCCAAGAAGTTTCGGCCACTACATGTATTTTTCATGGAGTTTTTTTTAAAAAAAAAATTTACAAGAACATGAGGGCATGGAAGAGAAGACTTACCTAATATTGAAGAGCCCTTGGAGAATGCTTGAAGAAATGAGAAGCTCCTCCTTGAAAGCTTGTGAACTTTCGGCCAAGAGAAGAGAACCCAAGGGGTTTCGACCAAAGAAAGAGAGAAGAAGATGAGAGGATTTTTGAAATCTAATTTTCTTGTGTGTGTGGGAATGTGTAAGTGTAGGGATCTATTTAAAGGAAAAAAGTGGGAGTTACCACTTATTTTTGGACTCTTGAGATTCCTGGGATATTTTTTCTCCCCACGAATTTGAGTTGTTATTTGCAGTGATCGTGGTCTGTGGAGTTGTGGTCAGCTGCATGGCGGGAAGATGAACAGTTATTTTTTTTTATATAGTGCCGTCAGTTGTGGAGAAAAAAGTTTATTATGTGAGATATCATATAATAAACTTGGGGGGCAAATGTTATCCCCAAAATTTGAAAATGATGACATGGCAATAGAAATGACAAGTGGCAAGGAATGGTTGGGTGACCTGGCTTAGGAGTAACCCAGTAGACCGACGAAGAATTTTGACTAGCTTGAGAAGTGTCATGACCGACCAGGCATGACCTTGTCCGACCAGTCACGTGCTTGTCTGCCCAGGAATGACCTTGCTTGCCCAGGAATGACCTTGTCTGCCCAGGAATGACCTTGTCTACCCAGGAATGACCTTGTCTGCCCACGAATGACATTGTCTGCCCAGGAATGACCTTGCCTGCCCAGGCATGACTTTGTTCGACCAGAAATGACCTTGCCGGCCCAGGCATGACTTTGTCCGACCAGGCATGATCTTGGCCGATCGGTCATGGCCATGTCTGCCCAGCTAAGTGCATGTCTGCCCAGTCAAGTGCATGACTGCCCAGTCAAGGTGTGGCCGACCAGACTGAAGGTGATATGGATCAACTAGATAGAGCAGGACTATGTCAATATTCCCAGAAACGTCTTCAACAAAAATCGGTCTTGGCATGCGCAGGAATCTCTCATTTATCCCACAAATTTAGTGTACTGTTGCATTTTGAATATTGTTGTAATTTGAATAAAATGTGAATAATAAAATATCCCGATTATGGGGGATATCATTTGTGCGATCCTAAGCCTATAAATACAAGGCTTATGGCATCATAAAGGGGACTTTTGGAATTTTGAACTTTTGATCTGAATTTTCTAAAGAGAGAAAGTACTTGTATTTGACAGAATTCCTGTATTCTTGTAATCTACAGTGAAGAAACTCAGTTGACTCAGGTTCATCTGATCTTGAGTGTAGATATATAATCATAACTCTAAGTGGATTAGGCTATTACCATCATATTGGGGCTGAACCACTATAAAATCGTCTGTGTCGTTTATTTTCTCTTGAAGGTTTATCGTTTTTGAAGTTCTCACGTCGTTGGCGAAAAACGCGGTCAACAACCAGCATATCATCAATGTATACCTCCATGTTCCTCCCTATCAGGTTAGCGAACATTTTGTTCACCAATCTCTGATAGGTGGCACCCGCGTTCTTTAATCCGAAAGGCATCACCTTATAACAGTAGAGCCATTTATCCGTTATAAATGACGTATGCTCTTCCTCGGCTGGGTTCATAGGTATCTGGTTGTATCCAGAGTAGGCATCCATAAAGCTAAGTAACTCGTGCCCGGCCATTGCATCCACCAGCTGATCTATCCTCGGAAGCGGAAAACTGTCCTTAGGACAAGCCTTATTGAGGTTTGAGAAGTCAATGCGAGTCCTCCATTTTCCATTCGTGGTTCGACACCCATACAGGATAGAAGGATCCATGGATGAACCCATTGGCCTTCTACTTGTCCACCTCCTCCTTTAAGGCTGCATACCTCTCTGAATCAAGCGCTCGTCTTTTCTACCTGATGGGCCTTGACTCAGAGGCGATATTCAAATGGTGGCACATGATGGCTGGATGTATTCCTATCATGTCCTCGTGACTCCAAGCAAATACATCTAGATTGTCCTTCAAAAACCTTACCAACTACTCCTTCGCGTCACTTTGAAGGCTTTTTCCCACCTTCCACTTTCGCAATGGCTCTTCCATCACCATGATCTCCTCTACCTCCTCCACAGGTTCAACCCCTGGCTCCTCCATGATTCTGGGGTCTAGTTCCTGCGGGTTTGTGCCCCCATGCACCACCTTCGCCATTGGTTCTCGCGGTTTCACAGATGTGCGAAGGGAGGTGTTATAACACTCCCTTGCCTCTCTTTGTTCTCCTTTCATACTTGCTACTCCACCAGGAGTTAGGAACTTGACGACGAGGTGATATATTGAAGTGATCACTTTCAATTCTCTTAGGGGTTGTCTCCCTAATACTGCATTGAAAGCTGAAGCACAATCTACTACGACGAAGTTTGCCATGATTGTGGTCTGTCGGGGTTGTTCTCCCATGGTGAGTGCCAATTAGATCACCCAAAAGGGTTGTATTGAGTCCTCCGTGAACCCGTATAAGGTGGATTGACAGGGTTTCAAGTGTCTGACGCCCAAACCCATCTTCTCCAAGGCGGGGCGATATAAAATATCTATGGAACTTCCGTTGTCTACGAGGACCCTGTTCACCCGCATGTTGGCCAACTGAACTATCAACACCAAACGATCATTATGGGGAAAGTGCACCCCTCGTGCATCCTCCTCTGTAAAAGTGATTGAGTCATTTTCTCCCTTAAAGATTTTCGGGGGTCGCTGCTCCAAACTCATGACACACGGTGGTGGACTCCGTCTGGCTTCTCTAGCGCATCTGTCTCGACCCTTCATGGACTCTCCCCCAAACCTTGGACCTCCGAAGATCGTTCTCACCTCTCTTTGTATCTCTGGGGCTCCTCCTTGTGTTCGAGGTATCACCGGCATGTCCTCCGATTTCTGCTTCTCCCTTCTGACATATCGGCCCAGGTGTCCCCTTCGGACGAGCTCTTCAATTTCTTCCTTCAAATGGGTACATTCTGATGTGGTATGGCCGATATCATTGTGGTATTGATAGTATTTGCTAGGGTCCCTCTTGGACCGGTCTTTTCTCATCGTTGGGGGCCTTTTGAAAGGAACTCGATCCTCATTTGTGAGGTAGATATGCTCTCTGGTGTCCGTCAGGCTCGTATAGAAGGTGTAAGTCATTTGCCTATGGTCCCTTCCGCGTTTGGTCCTTCTATGTTGATAATCTCTCGACCCTTCATACACCCTCTTCTTCTTCGCTCCATTCGACCCTTCATTGGTTGGGGGCTTTACATGGGACTCACTTTTTCCTGCCTTTAAGTTCGCATGGCCATCCTCCACACGAATGTACTTTTGTGCCCTCTCGTAGAAGTCATCTAGGTCAGTGACTTCCCTTTTGAGCATATTATCCCACAACTTGCTTCCTGGACGCACTCCGGCTGTGATGGCCATTTTCAACTCCCTAGGGGTCAAGCTCCCTACTTTGGCCGCCTCCATGTTAAACTTGTGGATGTAGCCCTTTAGACTCTCATTTTCTCCCTGCTTCACGTTGGCGAGGCTGGTGCCCGTCATTGTGTAATCACGCACGGTGTGATGCTGTTGGAGAAATTCATTAGAAAACTACTGCCAAGACCTGATGGACCCTGGTCGAAGTCTCTTGAACCATTTGTACGTAGGTCCTTTCAATGTGCCAGCAAAGCAATTGCACCTGGCTCCGCTACTAATCCCCCTTAACCTCACCAGGTCGTTAAACGTGTCCAGATGGTACTTAGGATCTGTGTTTCCTTCATAGGGAGTCATATGAGGCTCCTTGAAGTTGGCTGGGAGCCGGATGGCTTTCATCTCCTTAACGAAGGGTGATTCATGGTTGAACTCGTCCTCGACGGCTTGTCCTCCAGATGCGGTGATGATCTTGCTCCGTAGGCTTCTCATCTCTGTGTCTAGGTCTTGTCTCCTCTTTTTCAAGGAGTCTCTCAACGTGGATGGGCTTGCATCTCCCTTTCCTTTGCCTTCCTGGGGAGCTATAGGAGGTGTAGTCCTTTTATCCGCCCTTTTCTTGTTGAGTTCCTCTCGTAGATCTGAGGGTGTCCTCCTTGAGGTGACTTTGACGTCGTTATGAGGGTCAGCGTTGTTCTTCTGCTCTGGCCTCGAAGGCTGCTTCGGTGGTCTAGGACGTTCGTGCTGCCTTGGTGGTCTGGGACGTTCGTGCTGCTTCACCCAGGGGGTATTACTGGTGGAGAGTCGAGTCCTCCCATCGTCTACTAGGATGGTGGTCTCTGCCCCATCTTGGCCTCTCTCTTTTTGCTTAGGGAGAGATATGTTTGACATCCCTTGCAACAGGCCATTCAACTCCTCTTGCATGTTCTCTAAGGTGGTTTCAATCCTTTGGTTCTTGCAGTGTAGTTCACGTATCTCCTCTTTATAGAATCGAGACCTTGAACTCGAGCTCACAGAATGGAGCCGAGGATGCTTGTCAGGTCTGCGCATCGATGGGCCCGGATCCTGTCGGCCAGAGTTTGGCACCTGTGGCGGCCTTGGGGGCGGGAACTCGCTGGCATCTTTTGCAGGGGAAGCTGTTGACCTTGGTTGATTATCATCTGGAGGGACGGCTGGGGATGCAGCCTCCCTCTCTACTTCGTGAACCTCGGGTTCCTTTGGGGCCTCCATATCTCTGGGCAGAGGAGGGTTCTTCATGGAGGTCTTCAGCTAATCTCCATCAACGTGGACCTCTATCTTTCGTGGCTCTCTCAGCCGTTTAGAACGTCTTGGCATTTCTTCCTGCCAGAACTAATGGAAGAACAGTGGCTTGACACTTATCCTTCCCACAAACGGCGACAAACTGTTGACGGTAAGAACAACTCAACGATTTAAGGTTAGAAAACTCAGATTATTCTACTAAAGATAGCTAAGAATAAGATGGAAAGAACTTGGATCAACAAAGAAATCAGAACTACAATGGAACAATGATCATATATTTCTTAAATGTATCCTCATACAATCAGTTTTCCAACCCCTTAACCTGAGGGGTCGAAACCTAGTTATAGGTGGGCTCTATTGGCCCCCTGACACAAGTAGGTCCTAGGGGACATGGTCAGGGTAGTGGCTCAGGACATAGTGGTGTCTACCCTAACAATGCCCAAGTAGTGGTGCAGGACATCGTACTGTGGACTCTGGAATATTGTCGGGGGTGCTCAGGTAGTGCCTCCACTCTCCGTACAAGTTCGTACCGCCACTAGTCGTTACACGCATATGACAGGGCCACGCCTCTGACCCCTTCATGATCGCACATCCTATACCAGTGTACGTACCTTGTACCTAATCGTCCTCATCAATTCATGTTTGGCACCTAATGATTATTTGACATACCTGTTTGGTGTCTCCAAGTGTTCCTCGTGCATATATCGAGGAGGTTCCAAACTATACATGTCATGAGAAACCAAGGCACGGGGGGTGTTTGTGGTGGAACAAGGTGCACACATGAGAATAAGCGAGGCTGGCCTGCTGTGGTCACATGGAGGCGAGGCGAGGGACACGGGTGATGTAGCAAGGCTGCACCCTCGCATAGCGAGGGTGCCTTGCATGGCTAGGTTGGCCTACTGTGGTCACATGGAGGCGATGCTCGGGATGCGGGTGATGTAGCGAGGCTGCACCCTCGCATGGTGAGACTGGCCTGCTTCGATCGCATGGAGGCGAGGTGAGGGGATACGGGATACGCAGTGGGGCTGCACCTTCGCATAGTGAGGCTGGCCTGTTGCAGTCGCATGGAAGCGAGGCACAAGACACGGGAGATGCAACAAGGCTGCACCCTCGCATAGCGAGGCTGGCCTGTTGCGGTCACATGGAGGTGAGGCGCGATGTCTTGCGTAGATGCGGCATGCATGGGAGTCCAACCGAGGAACCTCGCATAGTGAGGATGGCGTCTGTGTGGGTAACCGGTTGAGGACCCTCGCATAGCGAGGGTGGCTCTCTTAGCCCAACTCCTCCGATGCCATGTGACGCCCTTGCCCCTTTGTGCATGTGGAAAGTAGGCAAGTAAGGCTCTCGCCCCTTAGTCCCACTAGCATGCATCTCATAGTCTTTAAGGTGCCTCATAGCATAGAGATTCACCTGAACGAAATTCACAAGGGAAGAATTCCCACATTCACAAGCGCCAACCCTGAACATTTGTATTAATAATTGAAATGTATGCTTGAAAATACATGTTTACCATTGTTTAGCTCAATGCTTGTACTATGCTAAGTTAATTAATTAATTTGATTAAGATTGATTGGATGCTATCACTAGACCAACCACAAGTTGGAGAGCTCTGGGGGCGGAGTGTACATCATCAGCTGCTCGACCGCCAAGGCTGAGGGAAAGTCTCAAGAACAGAGCTCTAAATTTATTTTGCCATTAGTCTGGTTTTTGTTGTATCAGTTTTTGGGAATTGTATTTACCACTTATACCCTATTTTTGGGATCCCATGAACCAAACATTTGTTTTAATGAAAATTAACCATTTATGACCAAAATCTTTTAACCCTAAGCTGATAGTTTACATTAGAATCACATTTATGTCCAAACGACTTGATTAGCAAGTCTTGCACTATTTTAAGATACACATTGTAGTGGTCTTGGTTATTAAGGGCATTGCAACTTAGTATCAGAGCGGTCTAGGGTTAAGGGTTCTTGAAGACTGGTTGGCCATGTACACTCGCCGCTAAAGACAAGCTCGACTTAGGGTTTGGTAACTATATATATATATGTGTGTGATTACATGCTTAAATGTTCAAATGAAATATGAATGCATTGTTGCATGATTAATAGGGAGCATGAGATACTAATAGGGCTTGGCCTTTGACTGGTATGTGATCATGATAAGGCATGCTTATTAGCATTGCTATTGTATGTGAATAAATGTTTAAATGCTTGTTTACATCCTGATTGCATATTGTTGGTTGAGTTTCGATGATGGACCATGGAATGAATGTTAACCTGTCATCATTGCTTGATTGTCGAGTCATTGATTGCAGATAGACTTGGATAGATATGCGTCTAAGGAGATCAATAAGTCTAGTCGGAAATGAGGTCAAGGCTAGAGATGATGAGTAGGACCAGATCCCTCTGCCAGTCCTTGAGAACTGGCAGCAGATACTTGCTGATATGCAAGCCAGGTTACAAAGTCAGGAAGAGAACATTCACCTTTTGAGAAAGCACGCTCCGTTTGGGAGTGCTGCACCTATTGTGCCACCTGTTGTGGAACCAGCTATACAGCCACCTGTGGTTAGGAATATGTGGGAGCCACTTTATGAATGGTTTAGGAGGCAACACCCTCCAACCTTTGAGAGAGGAGCAGATCCACTGAAAGTTGAACACTGGATGAGTATGATCACCTCCATCTTGTACTTTATGAGGGGGGAAGGTAATGACAGGGTGGCCTGTGGCACCTACACACTTAGAGAGCATGCCCGTATTTGGTGGGAGGTGTCATCACAGACTCGGGATATTTCCACTTTGAGTTGGGATGCATTCAGAGACCTGTTCAACCAAAGTTATTACAACATTGCCATCAGGGAAGCAAAGGTGAACGAGTTCATGGGATTGGTACAAGGCAGCATGATAGTTACTGAGTATGCCCTGAAGTTTGAACCGGACTTAGTGCCTACAGATGCGGCTAGACAGGACAGGTTAATTCGAGGGCTTAATGCTATGATTGTCCGAGATGTGAGGATCACATCAGTACGTGGGTAGACAACTTATGCCCAGGTTATTGAGAAGGCTCTTACTACTAAGGAGGTAGAGAATAAGATCTAGAGGGAGAACGTTGCAAGGCGGGATGTTCCCAGGGCAGTGCCTCCATATACAGGGTCTGGTAGTGGTGGAAGTCGTAGTGATCTGAAGAGGAAGACCTCTGAAACCTCGATCACTGCTGGTCGTGATAGGAGGGGTCAGGGTGTTCAGGGTGGCTGCCAGGGAGGCGATGAGACATTGAGGAATTATCCAGAGTGTACAAGATGTGCAAGAAACGCCATCGGGGCGAATGTCAGGCAAAGGCTTGTTACCTAAGCAGGGTGGTTGGACTCCTCAAGAAAGACTGCCCAACACTGGAGAAAGAGGAACCAGGGAAGCTGGACAGCTTGACTCTAGCTCGAGGGTTCACCTTAACGCAGGCAAAGGCTGAGGCTAGTGCCTCGGTAGTGACAGGTCATCTTTCTAGCGTTAGCTCTTCATATACTGTATTGATTGACTCTGGTGTTACACATTTGTTTGTTTCTGGTAAGGTAATTAATAGATTGCATAGTTCTTGTGAGTACTATACTTCGGGGTTTGGGACTATACTACTTATAGGGGAACTGTTAGTTTCTAGGAGATGGATTAAAGCACTGCTAGTGATGGTGGATATTAGGGAACTATTAGTAGAATTGATTGAATTGAGTATGGATGATTTTGATATGATTTTGGTAATGGATTGGCTAGTCTGATATGGGGCCAGTATAGATTCCAGGAAGAAAATGGTGACCTTTGAGCCCGAGGGTGAGGATCCCATTGTTTTCGTGGTTGTTACCCTGCATACCCATGATATCAACATTGAAGTCTAGGGACCTATTACATGGAGGTTGTATACGTTTTCTAGCTAGTGTGGTGGATACCACTAGAGTTATGCCGATGGGGTCGAGTGAGACCAGATTGGTACGCAAGTTCTTGGATGTGTTTCCTAAGGATTTACAATGACTTCCGCCGCACCAGGAGATTGAGTTACTCATCGAGTTAGCATCGAGTACAGAACTACTGTCGAGGGCACCATATAGAATGGCTCCGGCACAACTAAAGGAGTTGAAGACACAGTTGCAAGAACTTCTGGATTTGGGGTTTATCAGACCTATCTTTTCACCATGCGGTGCTCTGGTTTTGTTTGTGAAGAAGAAGGATGGGACTCTAAGAATGTGTATAGACTATAGGGAGTTGAACAAGTTGACCATCAAGAATATGTACCCCTTACCAAGGATCGATGACCTGTTCGACCAGCTACAGGGAAAGAAGGTATTCTCGAAGATTGATCTTTGATTCGGTTATCACCAGCTGAGGATCAAGGATGGAGATATTCTGAAGACGTCCTTCCAAACGAGGTATGGGCATTGTTAGTTCTTGGTCATGTCGTTTGGTTTGACCAATGCCCCAGCAGCATTTATGGATCTGATGAACAGGGTGTTCAAGGACTTCTTGGGTCAATTTGTGATTTTCTTCATCAACGACATCTTGGTTTACTCCAGTTCAGAGGCAGAGCATGAGCAGTATCTCCGACAGGTATTACAGAGATTGAGAGAGCATCGGTTGTATGCCATGTTCAAGAAGTGCGAGTTCTAGCTACCATAAGTGACATTCCTTAGACATATTGTTGGTGGAGATAGGATTAAGGTGGATCTAGCCAAGGTAGAGGCAGTTAGGGATTGGTCGAGGCCAAGGAATGCCTCAGACGTTAGGAGATTCCTTGGGTGAGCAGGATATTACAGACGGTTCGTGGAAGGATTTTCGAAGATTGCCTCACCGATGACAGAACTGACATGTAAGAATCAAAAGTTCACTTAGAGCTGTAAATATGGGCCGGGCTTTTGAGTACGGCACGAAACTGGCACGAGCCCGGGAGGCATGAGCACAACATGGCACAAAAAAATATGGGCCTGGGCCAGGCACGGCACGAAAAAATATGGGCTTGGGCCAGGCACTGCATGACACGGGCTTAGCACGACCCGGCACAACAAGCCCGAAGACACGACACGAAAGCATGAACAAACTAGCCCGAAAGCACGACACGGTAAAAAACCCGATATTTTGACATTAATAATCATAATAAATTTTTATTTGTCAATAATTAATAAATTAAAATGATAATATATGTCTTATTTTTCTCAATGTTTATAATTTTATAATTATATTAATTTATTTTAAGATTTGTTAGTTAAATTTTTATCATTTATTAGTAGGTATTAAAATTCTAATAATTATCTTTGATATCATTTTGTGTAAAATATTGTTAAAAAGTATATAAAAATATCTAAAATTATAATTTAAACAAAGAAATGTATTTGGTTTGGTGCTAAGTCCATTGATGGTTAAAGAGGAGGTGGAGGGTTCAATTCTCCATCCTCTCATTTTTTAGCAAAAAAAAAGTGGGTCTAAAAGTGGGCCCAAATTTGGGCCCGAATATAGAAAGTGTGCCCCAATATAGAAAGTGGGCCGGCCCGAATAAGGAAAGTGGGCCGGCCCGACTTGGGCCCGACACGGCACGAGCACGGCACGACATGGGCCGGGCCCATGGACTGTGCTGGGCCTACTCTTTCAAAAATGGGCCGGCTCGGCCCGGCACGAATTGAATATGGGCGGGGCCCGGCTCGGCCCGGCATGAATTGAATATGGGCCGGGCCCGGCCCGAATTTATCGGAGGCACGAAAATGTGGGCCGGGCCGGCCCACATTTACAGCTCTTCACCTGGTTAAACAAGTATGAGAATAGCTTCTAGGAACTGAATCGACGACTGATTACCGCTCCTATGTTGAATCTTCCTTTGTAGGGAGAAAAGTTTGTGGTATACTGTGACGCATTGAGGTTCGGGTTGGGATGTGTGTTGATGTAGAATGAGAAAGTTATTGTGTGTTACAACAGCTAAAGGAGTATGAGAAGGAGTATGAGAAGCAGTATCCTACCCATGATTTAGAGTTGGTAGTAGTGGTATTGGCACTGGAAGTTTGGCGACATTACTTGTATGGAGAGAACTGTGAGATATACACCGACCGTAAGAGCTTGAAGTCACTACACCAAATACCCCTTTCCATAACACATGAATATAATACTAATAAAAAAGTATTATGAAAAAAGTATTATATTGGGCAACTTAATGAAAAAAGGGCGGTAATTTATTTAGCCATCCCGCCACTTAGCTTTTTTTTTTTTTCATTTCGTTCAACATTTCTTCAACAAAGAATAGAGACCCATTTCCTTCAACATTTCGACACAAAGAAGAGACCCATTTCTTCGGCTTGGTACGGTCTCCGAACTCCTCACTCTCTCAAATATCCTCAAATCTCCTCTCTCTCTCTCTCTCTCGTCTTTCTCTATCTCTCTGTCAATCCGTTTCCAATCGTTGGGCTTCTCAGATTCGTTCTTCTCTCCGGTCTTGGCAAGCCAGGTAAGTATTTAGTTGTAGATATTAGATTTATCAGCTTGAATCTAATAGAATCTATAAAATCTGTGCTTTTCAAAATTAATTTTTGATTTTGCATATTGCTGGGGTTTTTTCAATCCGAGGCCTCGGTCTATCAATCTCATTTCAAGAAGACCTAAAGCACTCCCTTTCCTCTGCTTTGACTGTAAAACGTTTTTGGTTGAGTTTTATGTGTTTTGTCTTTCTGGGATATGATTAGAGTGGAGTTTTATCTAGTTAAATTCTTGGCAAAATGCCTCCGTTGTTTTATGTTCATTTTGTTGCAATTTCACTTAAGGGCTTGGTTTGAGGAGCTATGAAAGAACCGAATGGCAGAGTTGAGGCAGGCTTTAGAGAATTCAGAAGACTCAATGGGGTTTGTCCTTTTGTTTTTGCTATCTTTCTATTTCAATCTTGTTAAAATTAAAAGAAATATGTTGACACAAAAAGATGCAATGTGTATATATTTAGTGTGATAACTACCTGTTGACCCAGATTTTGGTCAACTGACACAGAGTCAGAATATGCTTGATGTGAATGAATGCGTTGAAAAGAATCGAATGACAAAAATAATAAGAACACGATATTTTATAGTGGTTCGGCCCCAAGATCTGGTAATGACCTACGTCCACTTAGATTGTTATTGATATGAGAATCAAAGGAGTGATCAAAGAACAAGGGTTCAATGAGTTTCACCAAACTCTGAAGAACAATACAATATTTCAAATAGAATTACACCAGTCTTAAGTAATTCGAAAGCCAAAAGTCCCTTCCTTGAGCTATCTTTCTCTATTTATAGGCTCAAGGGGGATTACACAAGATTGTTACAGATATTCTCTCCTGAATAATCAGATACTCAGGAGATTGTGTTAGTTAAATTCGGGATTTACAAAGATCTTTATAGTAATATTACATTGCATGCGGAACTATCGACCAGACTGGTCGTAGGTGAGACTGGGCCGCCTCCTGCTTATAATGTACCTTCTGGTCGATACACTAGCAGAGTTCCTCCAGATGTCAGCCACGTGTCCAGGGATCACTTGCCATGTCATCAATGCCAATTTTTTGGATAACACTACCCGAGAACATCTTGAAATTTTATTTGCACAAAAGATGAGAAATGCATTTTTCTTTTCCCTTCTTCATTGCAACATGGTAGACTGTTCTCCATTATTAATTTTATCGTTATCATTTTTGTACTTTTAGCATTGACTGATGTTCACATGTAGAAAAGGCAGAAAGAATTCCCTTTTTCAAATGCATAGTATTAGCAAACATATGATATGTGTATAGGCATGCAAAATACATATGGACTGTTAGACCACTAGCAGTATGCTTGATTTCGTCTGGCTGTTATTGTTAAAGCTAGCTCTTTTTTTGAGGTCATTTTTATCATGAAGTCCACTTTTAGAACAGAAATCAGTGCATTTTCAACTTGCGGCACAATGATCTTGCTTTCCTTTAGTTTCAATACAAAGTTTTATTTTAATTGATGTCTAGTGAGACTAAAAGCTCAAGTTTTTCTTTTTTCCAATTCATGAGGAGGGGGCAAACACATTGGTGGCTGTTTAGGTACAACTTCTTCCTATACTAGTTTTTTTCCTTTTAATTTGCAAACACTAATATACGAGCCAAAACCCTCACTATATTATTATTTTATGAAAACTTTATTTTCTTTAGAAAACCTTTGGCCTTGTATGATAACAATTTTTTACTTTTATGTTTTGCTTTTTTAAAAAAATAGAAAAAAAAGAAAGAAATATATTTAATTCATAAAAAAAATATCCAAGCATGCCCATGAATGAGATCTCTCTACATTTTGGCAATATGCACTTTGCTTAGGGAAAAAAAAAAGACTTTTGTGGGTGCTTATTTCCTATGCAGAAACTGTGAAGCTACACGAGAAAGAGAACTTGAACCTTTGCTGGCAGAAATCAAAAATAAAAAGGAACAAAGCTAGCTTGCTGAGCAAATTTTTGTTTAAAGATTTCAATGGACTTGCAATATGACTCCAAACTTGCACATTTGTAGCTTTATGTTTCATATAAGAACGCAGTAAGATCCTTATTGGCTTGATTTGTTCATGATTAATTGATAATCCAATTTGATTTGAGAAAATGTGTATTAGTATGTCTTTCCTCTTGCTGAGGTTAGTTTATGATTACGTGAATCTAACAGAAAGATGAAGCAGGTGAAATCTGTTATTAGATAAGATTTGAATGGTGAGCTTAATTTGTTTTCATCATTATAAGTATTACTTTGTTACAGTGAAAGGGAACAAAAATACGCATCATTGCTAGTTTGTTGTTAATTTTCCTAAGCTTACTAGGATCTCAGTAGATAGAATGGTATCCCATGAATTTATCTTATTATCTTATGATACTTGTTTTAACTGATTTTGTTATAATTGGTTATGAAATTCTTTTTTTTTTTTGCAGCTGGGTAAATTTCTTCCATGGCCACTACTTCAAGCCTTTTCATTTCCACTGCTTTCTGTTGTTATTGTGCTGCTGCAAACTTATGGTAAATTTTGTTATTTTTCAATAAATTTTGTTATTTCCTTGAACAGTTTTTGTTTTTCATTTATTGAAATTTATTCCAATGGGTCATTCTATGACATAAATCACTACAAGAATTTGGTATTGAAAATCAGAAGATCGCCTTTGCCTTTCTGCTATTGAAGGTCCTATATGTCCTATAAGTCCTATATAGGTGAATGCTTACTTATTTGTTGAGAATGAACAATTAATTTTGGGTTCTAGTATTCAAATATTGATTCTCTGTTTTTTCCCCCTTAATTGTCCTGATTGATAGTATTGTTGAGCTATTATAGTTTGGGCTACAAGGATATGAGCTTTTGCACACAAATCAACTAGTAGATTGATCCAATGATAAAAGCTCACTTGCAAAAGAAAATTTTCTTTATTTTGGATGCCTCTTTATATATATAAGAGCCATTGTATTATTGAAAAGACTTGTGATCATAACTAAATCAATGTATGAAAATCTTTTTATTCCATTGATATAGAGATAGAAGTATTGTAATGTAATGAAGCTGCTAGTATTCTCAATATTTAGTGTGCCATTCATTTGTGCATGAGTTAAATAATTAGTGTTCCGCCAGTATTCTCAAATGACAAGTGTGCCATTCAACCATGGTAAATATATTAGAAACTTATGTAGAATAAAGTTTCCCATGCCTGAAACTAAAGTTTATGTTGACTCTTAGTTTCCCATTAAACATATCACAAGGTAGTCATATAATTAACCATGGTTAATATATTATAAACTTCTTTGTCATCTACTAGAACTTTCTTTCCTTTAGCATTTTGTAATTCTAGCTACAAACCTTTTCTCATCTTTTTGTTGGCTGTTGGCACTTGAGCTAATGTAATTCATCAGGCAATTGTAGAGTGCTTTTTGACGAGTTCTTGTTTGTCGGGAACAAAACAGGAAAAATATATTTGCTGGTTGTTGGCACTTGACTTGTTGTGTGTCATTGTTGAGATGGAACAATCATTTTTACATACATGTACACATGCATATACAATTTTATAAAGAAAAAATGAGGCTGATGTTGAGAAATATTATATTAATCAAAATCACTAATCAGTTCAAATTTTTCTTTTTTGCTTATCATGAACTCAAAAAGTATTACAATTAATTTTCTATTATTGCTTTTTCATTTTAAGTGTATTATGACAAAAGTATCTTTTGGAAACAATGACTAATGTGCTCACTTTATATTGTTTCATTTTAGAAACATGGAGTTAGTGTTTCTTTCTTGGAAACAATAGGGTTTGCTGGTTTGTTAGATATAGGTGCAATAAATTCTAGATTTGTGTTGAAGATATGGTTTTCCGAATGCATTTTCCCTATGTATATTGAAAATCTCTAGTTCCATATACTTAATAATTGTCATAAGAGTTTTTGATTTATTGGGTTCTCTACACAAAACCTGTTTTTTTAAATTTCTTTAGGACTCTTGCAAAAATTCAAGAAAGAAGACAAGCAGCTTTAGGAAACTGAGGCATTTATGTGGAGATCAACTTTCTTAAAAATAGTGTTCGACTGTAATTAATCCCTCTCCCTGTAAGTTTTTTTCCTTTTTGTGCGTGGCTTTGATTCTAGAAGCCTACCCCAATTGTACGCTTGGTTTAATTAATTTTTTATAATTTATATCGATCATTTTTTGTTGCTCTGGTTTGTTGTGTTTAGTTCTTTATTGTTTCAGATTTGTATCTGAGTTGATTTATATTGTGTTGCTTATCCGAGCTAATTGTTGACTGTATTTTTTTTACTGCTTTGGTTTGATATTTTGGGGAGTTCTTTTATGCGTGGAAACATGTTAAAGATGTTAAGTGGGATCTTGTTTGCAGGTCTTCTTCTTTGGAACAAAACAAGGCAGCGATGGATTGGGAATAAAAATTCTGATAACCGGCCACTACAGCGATGTAACGCCCTGGTTACCCCAGCACAGTTACGGTGAACCGAAAATTTGACCCGCTACCCGAGTCCTTTGGTTAAAAACGTGTTCTAAGTGTTATTAACAAGCTAGGATGGAAAATCAATAAAAAGGAAAGGATATATTTTATTAATACATAAAACTATTTATGGGCCCACAAGAACATTTAAAAGTTATTTACAACTCAAAATGGTCATTACAGTTTCAAAATTACAAACCCGCCGACCTAAGCGGCAAAAATAGGGTAAACCCTCTAGCACCTCTGAGAACTCCTTGATCGTGGTGGTCAAGCGGCCGCATATGTACACACCACCACCTAAGCTCTCCACTCAAGGCTGGGTGAGCTTTTCTTCCCCTTTACCTGCACCACATAGCACCCATGAGCCAAAGCCCAGCAAGAAAACACAGTGTTGTATATAAACATTATCAAATGATTATCATTATAATCACACAGAGCATATAGCTCTTAAACAGATGAGTGAATATCACTTGAGGTTCTAATAAACCATAATGAGTGACTGGCAAGCAAGTCACCAATTTAAAGAGAAGAGTGGCTGTTGGGTAAGCCACTAGCCTTAAATAGATGAGAGATTGATGGGTAAGTCTCTAACTTAATAGATGAGTGAATTGGGTAAGTCACACAAGCGCTTATAATATTCATCGAACTTGAGGTCAGTCTGGCATTAATGCTCTTTGAGTCATCCAATGCAGATATCGATTAGATCTAATATTTATTGGCTTGCGTTGAACACGCTAAGGCCGTTCCTGACTTATGATTTAGCACTGTGTGACCAGTGCCCAGTACCACTGCCGAACTTGACTAATGAGTCACAGCTTCACAGTTGATACTGACACCTTTGCCAATTCTGACTAATGAGCCAGTACCATGCACAGGTGAGTAAGATTTGCTAAGCATTCAATAATCAATCCATGTCCACATTTATACAATCAACATGTCTCATGAACAACCACGCATGTCACATTTGGGGTGCAGTTTTCTTACCTCTGATTCGAGCTAGAATGAATGGAAGAACGACCCTTGAGAACGATCTAGCTTTTAGTCCTTTAGCGGTCACCTAATCACAACCAAATATGGGACATAATCAATAAAATGATAATCAAAGGTTCCCAAACCAAAATCTAGCCTCCGGGACATCAATCGAAAGTAATCCAAGTAGTAGGAACAATCCCGAGGCCTAAAACTATGTTCCCGGGGTCAAAACACAAAAACGGGCTCAACCCTGCTCAAGGGCTGCGGCCCTGGCACCTTGGGCCGCGACCCCCAGCAACCACTAAAGCAAGGGCCGCAGCGCCCAACATCAAGGGCCACGGCGCCCAGCAAGCGCAAATCCTCCCACCTGCTTCTTCGAGCTAGGGCCGCGGCTGCCATCCCAAAACATGCCCAAACTCATTTTCCAACATCTCAAAGCCACCAAAATCATGCCTAAATATTACCAAATCATCAAATTAAAGTTCCCAAGCTTCCCAATGGTGCAAAACCATCAAAACCCAAGGCTAAATCAAACCAAAAACTCAACAATTCACAAAAGCCAATTCAAAGCATAGAAACTCTAAAAACTCAAAACTTTAAACTTAGATTACCTTCGATTGGGTTGTTTCTCGTCAAATCCTTCGGTCAAGAAGCTTCTAATCTTTCCTAGGATCGCTATGCCTTGATCCTCGCTTGATTCCGACTCTTAGAACTCGAGATATCTTTGAAAACGCTTCGAACAGTGAAAATGAACTAACAGGGAAGAACGAGAGGTTTTCTAACGCACGTTCTATCAGACAAGCTACTTCAAGCTTAAGTAACCTCAAATAAAACCTAGTGCTCGGGACCCCAAAAAATACGCCCGGGGACATTATAGTCAAAACTTCCAGAATTTCATCCTGATCTCAATAACTCCCAATTTATCATCAAATAAGCATCCTTATTACCCAATAATTGACCCCATTATGACAAAACTGCTAATCCATTATATAAGATAGTCTCATGCCGAATAGCTAGAATATATCTCCATAATAATGAGATCTAATTCACAAATCACATTATGCACCCAAATACAAAAATTTGCCCTCAATGGGCCAAATTATCAAAACATCACAATATTCAAATGTGGACCCACATGCATGCATATAACATCATATTATAATATAATTCACATAAACATGCATATATTCATTTAATGGCAAAATTAAACAGTTATGGCCCTCCCGGCTTACTAATCCAGCCATTAAACCGCATTTGGGTTTCAGGGCGTTATAACTATCCCATCCTTACTGAAATTTTGTCCTCGAAATGTACCTGAACAGCTCGGGATACTGACTCTGCATATCTGACTCCAGCTCCCAGGTCGCTTCCTCAACCTTGCTGTTCTTCCACAACAACTTAACCAAAGGTATCGTCTTATTCCTAAGGACTTTATCCTTTCTGTTAAGTATTTGAACTGGCTGTTCCTCAAAGGAGAGATCTGGCTCAAGCTCCAGATCTTCATAACTCAAATTATGGCTCACATCAGATACATACAAATCTAGGACTCAGCTTGCCTTTCTTCCCAAACCTTCTCACCCCTTTCCATGGCGAGACTCTAAGGAAGACATAGTCCCCTACTTGGAACTCCACGTTCCTGCGCTTGGGATCTGCATAGCTCTTCTGTCTACTCTGAGAAGTAAGCATCCAAGCTCTAATCTTTTCAATGGCCTCACTGGTCCTCTGAACTGCCTCAAGACCTAAGTATCTCCTTTCACCAGTCTCATCCCAATGAATGGGAGATCTGCACTTCCTACCATACAACATCTCATAAGGTGCAACTCCAATGGTAGACTGATAACTGTTGTTGTAGGAGAACTCTATCAAAGGCAGATACTTACTCCAAGATCCACCAAAGTCCAACACACATGCTCGCAACATGTCCTCCAAAATTTGGATCATCCTCTCAGATTGCCCATCTGTTTGAGGATGGTAAGCAGTACTGAACTTCAGCTGTGTCCCCATGGTCTTCTGCAAACTCCCCCAGAACTTGGAAGTGAAAGTAGGGTCCCGATCTGACATGATCGACCTAGGTGCTCCATGGAGACGCACGATCTCTCTCACATAGAGATCTGTGTACTGATCAACTGTATAAGTAGCCCTCACTGGAAAAAAGTGAGCTGACTTGGTGTAGCGATCCACTATCGCCCAAATAGAATCATGCTGACCAACCGTCCTGGGTAAGCCCACCACGAAATCCATCGTGATGTCTTCCCATTTCCATTCTGGGATATCCAGAGGCTACAATAACCCTGCCGGCCTCTGATGCTCAACCTTGACCTGTTGACAAGTCAAGCACTTAGCCACATACTCTACTACATCTCTCTTCATCCCTGGCCACCAATACAACGATCTCACATCCTGATACATCTTCGTGGTGCCTGGATGCAAAGAGTAAGGTGTAGTATGAGATTCATCCAGAATCTCTCGCCTCAAAGCAGTGTCTAGCGGAACACATATCCATCCCTTGTATCTCAACAAGCCTAACTCAGACAATGTATAATCTCTGGATGCTCCAGCCAGAACATCCTCTCTAATCTTAATCAGCTATGGATCACCCAGCTGACCCTCCTTAATTCTCTCCAACAGTGTAGACTGTAGCGAAATTTTAACCAACTGGCCCACCAGCAACTCTATACCATCTCTGGTCATATCATCTGCTAACTCCCTGGCTATCAGCCTTGTAACTCCCCACGTCACTATGGTTGCTTTCTGGAATGACGACTAGCCCTACAAACCAACACGAGTCTTTCCAGCATGCTTTGTCCTCACTCACACGCTTCCTGGGAAAACTTCCCAGGAGGTCACCCAGCTTGAGATTACTCCAGGTCAAGCACGCTTAACTTTGGAGTTCTCAAGTGATGGGCTACCGAAAAGAAGATGCATCTTGCTGATATAGGTAGTACCCATCAATCCATTTAAGCCCTCTTCAACTGTGTAGTCCCATACCTACACAGTCTTAGAATAATCACACTTGACCTTCCCCAGGCGGTGTGGGATTGCACAGCTTACCCGATCTTTCCCCTTACAGATCACGGGATTCTGACTGTCACAATCACCGCCCCTTACGGGCCCGACGTCCCTGTCAGCCACACTTCCGGCTGGGTCAAGGCTCTGATACCATTTTTAACCATTAGTATAACTATTCTAGGTGAGAAAATGGTATATTTGTAAGGGATGTGAAATGTCTAGGATGCCCTTGAGGTTTAGTTAGAGAAAGGAATTAGATGGAAGGGTAAAATGGTCTTTTGGGTAGGGATTTGGATAGGTTTGGCTGATGGAAAATGTCATTCACGTTTTACACTTAGATGCTCTTGTTCTTGCTGGAAGTTGGAGGAGAACCTAGAAAGAAAGGAGGTTAAGTTTCTAAGCTTGATTTTTAGAGTGTGAGCATGAAAATTGAAAGTTGGTTTGTGGCTGGTTTGTGTGGGAATTCAGTTTGAGAAACAAGAGGATTTAGCTTGAAGCTGAAATTGAAGGAAGCTTATGGTCAAATTCTACACTTGAGGTAAGAATTCTATGCAATTTTGAGGTTTGTTTCTGGTGTGGTTTAAGAATTTTGAAGCATGGTTTAAGTTTTATAAGCCTTGGTTTAAGTTTCTGGTTTACTAGTTTAAACTTTTGAAATTTGAAACCAAAGTGTGAAATATTGGTGTGATTATGTGTTTGTGCTTGTTTTTGGTGTTTATAGGTTGCTAGATGGTTTATTTGAGGTTTTGGATTGATTTTGGGGTTTAGGTATGCATTGGGGTTGAATTGGGAGTGTTATGGATCGGGGAAAATGCAGGGGAAAACCTAGAATTCTGGGTCCGCGTAGGGGCGTCGTGGCCTTGTTCTTTGGTGTCGCGGAGCTAAGCAGCATCAGGCATCAGGAGCCCTTCTGGGCGCCGCGGCCCTCAATGGGTAGTGCCGCGGCGCTAGGCTAATTTTGGGTAGGGAAAATTTTCCATTTTAGGGCTTTTGCCCAGGGGGCTCAGGGGATGTTTTTGCTACTTTGTTTTGGGAATTTGGAGGTCCCAAGAGTACGGGATTGGTCCTGGGAAATGGTTTTGGATTGGTTAGTATTAAAGAATGTTTTAAATGTGTTGTGACTAGGTTTTCGGAGAGGCTCGGGTTAGAGGACCGTGCTCGTGACTTTGGTGCGTTAGAAGCTCGGGACACAGGTAAGAAAACTACTGTTTCCCGTAGAGCATGAGTTGTTGGGCTCGGCCCTGTATGACTGTGTTGTAGGGTTTGACCCTTTGGTTGAGCTTATGTATGCTTAGCTTATTGATTAACTTTATCATATGTGAATGAGTTGATTGTATGGCATGAGCCGTGCACGGTGAAGACCGATAACGGCGAAGGCCGACAACGGCAATGGGCTGGGAACGGCGATAGGCACGTGGAGTGCAAGGCCGAGTGTGGCAAGGGGCCAGGGCCGGAAGCAGCGTTTAGCATGCAGAGTGCGAGTTGCTAGGTTGAATCTTATAGGATACTTGGGATATCCTCACGGTATGGACCGTGAATCCAGGGCATGGTAAAGCGCCTGGGACGGCATGGCCGTATGTGTTTAGCCTATAGATGGCCTGTTTAATGGATAAGTGTTGATATGCATATGTTATCTGTTTGTGAGTTTTCTTGCTGGGCTTCGGCTCACGGGTGCTCTGTGGTGCAGGTAAGGGCAAGAAGAAAGTCAACCAATCATGAGTATGGCGAGCATGAAGCGGCGTGTACATGTTTGGTCAGCCTGACTGCCACGGTCAGGGGCATTTTTGGGAGATGAATGTATAAAACTGGATTTTGTCGTTTAGTCGACTGTGTTTATATTTTGAGTTGTAAATATTTCTAAACTGTATTTTGGGATCCCAAATGTTAGACTTTTATAATTTTCAATGAAATGAGATTATTTTCAAAGATGACTTTGATTTTAGCTTAGTCACAGTTTTGTTCTAAGAATCTCCTTTAGCTAGTTAATTGCACGATTTAAACTCACTTAGTAACGACTCTAAGGTAGTAGGGCGTTACAAGCCTCATACCATGAATCTGTCCCGGACCTTTCCGGCTTAAAGCATCAGCTACCACGTTGGCTTTTCCTGGATGATACAAAATCTAACAGTCATAATCATTTACTAACTCCAACCAACGCCTTTGCCTCATATTAAGATCTTTCTGGGTAAAGAAGTATTTTAGGCTCTTGTGGTCTGTATAGATCTCACACTTCTCTCCGTAGAGATAGTGCCTCCATATCTTTAAATAAAAAACCACAGCCGCCAACTCTAAATCATGAGTGGGATATCTCTTTTCATACTCCTTCAACTGTCGAGAAGCATAAGCAATTACCTTATCTAATTGCATCAGAACACAACCCAAACCCTGATGAGAAGCATCACAGTAAATTCCAAACTTCTCCTGATCTGTCGGAAGACTTAGGATCAGAGCTGTAATCAATCTCTGCTTCAGTTCCTGGAAGATGTTCTCACATTTATCTAACCACACAAATTTCTGGCTCTTGCATGTCAGCTCAGTCAATGTAGTAGCAATCTTTGAGAACCCTTCCACGAACCGCCTATAATAACCTACCAATCCAAGGAAACTTCTAACCTCAGAAGCATTCTTTGGCCTTGGCCAATCTTTAACCGCTTCGATCTTTGTTGGATCTACTTTAATCCCCTCCTTACTGACAATATGCCCATGAAAGGATACCTGAGACAACCAAAATTCACACTTCTTGAACTTTGCAAACAGTCTGTGTTCCCTCAGTCTCTGTAAAACCAACCTCAGATGCTGCTCATGCTCTGACTCAGTCTGAGAATATACCAGAATATCATCGATGAAGACGATCACAAACTGGTCCAGATAATCCTTGAACACTCTGTTCATTAGATCCATAAAAGCAGCAAGGGCATTAGTCAATCCAAATGACATGACTAAAAACTCATAATGCCCATACCTGGTACAAAAAGCAGTCTTTGGTATGTCTCCCTCCTTCACCCTCAACTAATGATAACGAGAACGAAGGTCGATCTTAGAGAATACCTTCTTACCTTGAAACTGATCAAACAGATCATCTATCCTTCGCAAAGGATACTTGTTCTTAATTGTCAGCTTATTCAGTTCTCTGTAATCAATACACATTCTCAGAGAACCATCCTTCTTCGTTACAAACAGAACTGGCGCACCCCAAGGTGAGAAACTAGGTCTGATAAAACCCAAATTTAACAGTTCCTGCAACTTCACTTTTAATTCTATCAACTTAGCTGGGGCAATTCTGTAAGGCGTTCTAGACACTGGCTCCGTCCCTAGTGTCAGTTCTATAACGAACTCAATTTCTCTGTGCGGTGGCAACCCTGGAAAATCTTCTGGAAACACATCCAGGAATTCACAAACAAGTCTGGTATCTTCTGGTCTCACTAGCATGACCTGAGTGGTATCAACCACACTGGCGAAGAATCCAATGCAACCTCTTTACAAAAGATCCCTAGCCCTCAACGCAGAAATCATAGGAATGCGAGGTCCATGCACAACACCAATAAACACAAAAGAATCCTCACCTTCAGGCTCAAAGGTGACCATCTTCCTTCTGCAATCAATGGTTGCCCCGTACTTTCCCAACCAATCCATACCCAATATCATATCGAAGTCAGTCATAACCAACTCTATCAAATCCACTGATAACTCTCTGCCCTCTACTATCACTGGCAAAGATCTGACTACCTCTCCAGTGGGTAACAGAGTTCCAAACCCCACAGCATAGAAATCACAAGGTCTACACAGTCTATCAATAATACTACTAGCAACAAAAGAATGTGTACCACCAGAATAAATCAACACATTATAAGGGGTTCCAGCACTAAGAAGCTGACCTGTAACAACTGAGGGAGATGCCTCAGTGTAACGCCCTACTTCCTTAGAGCCGTTACTTAGTGAGTTTTAAGACAAATCAGTGTGCAAAGATCTCGCTAACCGAGGTTTTGAAACGAAAGTGTGACTAATTAAAAGTTAAGGCTGTAATATTAGAAAAATGCGTTGTTTCAATAAAACTCATAATATTAAACATTGGGATCCCAAAATAAGGTTTGAAAACTATTTACATCTTAAAAATGAGTTCACAGTTGATAAATCATAAAAATCATAGATTATTACAGCCATTTTCAAATAAACCCCCAACCAAAGCAGTCGGGCAGGCCAAACATGTACGCGTCGCTTCACGCTCTCCGTACTCATGGTTGGTTGACTCAGTCATTGCCCTTACCTGCAACACAGAGCACCCGTGAGCCGAAGCCCAGCAAGAAAACTCATGCAGAACATAACATATGCAATGTATACAGTTTATCATAACAGATAATCCACAATAAACAAGTCAATCATTAGACTAAGCAAACACGGCCAAGCCGCCCCAGAGCCTTACCGAAGCCTGGGGTATCGGTTCTCACCGCGAGGATAACTCATGTATCCCTTGGGTCCCACCCTGAATATATATAGCATCCCATGTGCTAGGTGTTACTTTCGGCCCACGGCCGCCCCGGCCTACGCCGTACTCGGCCCACGGCCGCCCCGGCTTACGCCGTACTCGGCCCACGGCCGCCCCGGCTTACGCCGTACATTTCATCATAATCACACATATAGTACATTCGAAATAAACATTCACACACATCACGGTTCATTTCAGGTTAAACATTTACACATAATACAATCCGGGGCCACGCCCTACAATCATCTCATCATGCAACATGCAATAAAGGGCCATGCCCGACCATCACACTACGGGCCCACGCCCTATCCTACGGGTGTTATAGTTTTCTTACCTGTATTCCGAGCTTCCTGATGCACTAAAGCCGCGAGCACGGTCCTCAAGCACGAGCCTCACCAACAACCTAGTCACAACACACAAGAAACATCCCTCAATACTAATCAACCCAAAACCACTTCCCGGGACCAATCCCGCACTCTCGGGACTCCCAAATCCCTAAAACAATTCACCGGAAACATCCCCCGAACCCCCGGAGCAAAAGCTCAAAAATGCAACTTTTGGTGCCCTGAAAATGGCCTTGTCCCGCTGCACAAGAAAGTTGTGCCGCGGCACCCATCAGACAGGGGCTCCTCGCCGCGGCACGAAAAAGCTGTGTCGCGGCACGCCTTCGCAGACCCAGAATTCTGGGTTTTCTCCTGCGTTTTCTCCGAGCTAAAACCTTCCCAATTCATACCAAACCAATACCCAAACCCCAAAATCAAATCCAAACTTCATATCACCCATCTAACAACCCATAAACATCATCAAAGCAATCAAACACACAATCAAATCCCCAAAATCCACATCCTTGATTTAAATTTCAGAAAATTAAAAACTCAAAGTTCAAACTTAAACCATGCTCAAATCTCTTAACCCATAACATAATCAAGTCTTAAATGTGAATAAACTCCTTACCTCAAGTAGAGAATCCCTTCCCCAAGCTCCCTTGATTCATCTCCTAAGTCTCAAAATTTCAGCTCCTTCACTTCTCTTCTTCTTCTTCTTCTTCTCATTGCCCTAACTTTTCTTCCCTTTGGTTTTTCTTCTCTTTGGTTTTTATCAAAACCAATCAATGCCAAGCCCCAAACCGTGTACCCCCTATAACCCAGCTGCCATAAATCAATTTCCCAGCCAAATGACCATTTTACCCCTCCTTGCCTATCCTTTCCCAACTAAACCTCAAGGGCACTTAAGTCCTTTTACTTCTATTTCATTTCTACCATTTTCTACCTAGAACTTGTTACTCTCAGCAGTAACTAATGGTTACCCAGGTTACTAAATCTCCAATAACCATTACCCGCTAAATCTCAACTTAACCATAAAATTCCCGAGGTACCCCTAGGCTCCTCCCGAGCCGGGTATAGAAATCCCGTTGTGACTCTTAAGTTAAATTGCTCTCTAGGACCGTCTCGGCACGTGCATCACAAAATAACACCACACTCACGTGGTACAAATCACGGAATACAATTATCACAAATATGCCCTCGACGGGCTAAAATTACAATTATGCCCTTCAAACACAATCAGGGCCTACATGCATACTAATACACATATACATGCGTCTAAGATAAATAAATAGTCAAATAACATGCTTTAAATCATAACCATGCATTTAACTCATAAAATCACACATAATTCCCATCGTGCCCTCCTGGCACGCTAATCAAGGCCCTTAAGCCTTATTAGCGAATTTGGGTCGTTACAACTATCCCCTCCTCATAAAAATTTCGTCCTCGAAATTTATCCAAACACATCAGTCAGCAAACCCGCAACTCTGACCCTGAATCCCAAGGTCCACCGCCTTTACTTTAGTTTCCAACAACTCTCTTCCAGGGGCAACAATCTTGCCCCACAAGATCTTGTCTAACGGCCATACACTCGATAGCCTCTCGCTTACACCGCAACCCTGCTGAAGCCTCAGGGTCTGCCTAGATTACAATGACCAATTCATTGTCTTATTCCTGATTCCATAGATACTCAAACGTCATCACCTCTACAAGGTGGGATCAGCTTGTAGGCTCCGCTGGCCTAACACTTAGTACCACTTCGAAATTTTATGCTGAATCAAGAGTCCGAACTCTCCCTTCTTTCTCTGGACACCTTACAGATCCTCGTCTGTTATTACGCAGAGATACAATTCTTTCCTCCCGGAGCTTTATTTCCTCATAATTTAACAATTCACAAGCTCTTTATTCTTTCAGATAGGCAGACACTCCTGCCTTAAGAATTCCAACAGCCTCTCTGGCTTCCTCTCTGAGCCATTGCCAAATAGTAGTATCCACTATCCTTCACCTTTTACCATGTCCTAGGTCGCGTTACATTAACAAGACACCAGCAACTGCCACCACGGCTAATTCCTCAGGGATTACACTTCCCTTAATACCTCAATTATTCGCCTACTCAGCGCTCAATCCCTTAAGATATCTGATAAACTTTCAGACTGGCATTTTACTTGCAATCAACTGATAGTTCCAGGTTCCCAGTCTATTCTTTTTGTCCTCTAAATCCATTCCAAAAATTTAAAATACTATAGGCTCTCAATTCCGTATCATCGACGTTCTATCTTGAACCCAGTTCACTTGACCCAACAACATTAACTCCCTCAACTGAGTTAAAAATTTTCATGTCCAAACAATTTACTCAAGGTCTAAAGTGGTCTATTCCCATGATACACTACCACATCACCTAACCCCTCAGGGTCCAAAGGAAAACGCTATATTCCGGCACCCGCTCGACCCTCCCGGTACGACGTACCCTAGGAGGTGGAATGATGTCCATTCAGAATTCTCATTCACAACCCGAATCTAATTGGATCCTTCGTCCATTTCTGGTATTCCAACTTGTACCACCTTAGCAGGGTCCTTCTCTGCTTCAACCAAAGCCGACACTTCGGGTTCCATAGCTCAGTGACGCTCACCAGCTAACCCTTACCTATTAACATCATGCCAATCTCAGTCGTTGCTTTGACCACCCCAATACCATCTATGGCGCTATTCCCCGACTGACACGCGCCTTACCGCTAGGAGTTCCGCCTCCAATTAAATTTCCCCTCGTCCAATCGAGACTCAAACACTGATCATCAGTCTGTTACTTTTCACCACAACTGGGCCTCAACGTTAACCTTCTTACTAATACCCAAAACTCAAGTACCTTATGCCATACACAACAGTCGACTTAACGTTCCAAGTGTATCAACCATGATCGATTCTGTCGCCTCCCGCAAGGTTCGATCCACCCTCGCGCCAACTGCGCCTGGGCGTGCATAATCCGTGATGCACTCCCACATTTCCATAACCCTACCATGGATCAGGTCCTTTATGAAATCGCTCTTTACTTAACCAAATCACACGCATACTCCCGCATTAGCAGATACTAAACAATCACACCTTGTCTTCTGAATTTCTTTCTGATTTGATACCACTCAGTCCGTCTAACCTCGAGTTTACTGTTCCCCTCGTCTCTGATGTAGTTGTCTCCCGGAGATGCTCGTGCAGTAGATGACGCGCTTACCAGTCTTGTTATGCCTTCAATTCTTCGAACGTTCTTCATTAGCTTCTTTGCGGCTTCAGATCAATTCTTCTCTTACCTGTCCTTCCTCCTTGTAGCTCTAATCTTAGTACTTCTGACGACTCTCAACCAACAATCCGTAGAACCTTACCTGAGACTCTGCCTTCTGGGTACAAACGTCTTTCGCATAATCATTGCTCACCATTTCCGTCTGGGAGTAATCCACATGTACTGCTCGTGAGCTTGAAGGGACTTACCCATACCGTTCACGCATTCTCAGCCTAAAGAACTTACCTGTGCTGCTGTAGCTTGAACCATTCTAGAATCTTTGTTACCAACTCCTCACTCCCAACCCGGTGCAGAATAGAAAATTTTCCGAAATGTCTCTATCCTTGGTTTCCAACTGGCAATAACCAGGTCGTAGATCAACTCTTGGAGACATCGTCCCCACTGGTACCCAACATTGTACTTTTCGTTCAAACCCGACGATGCCAACAATCCCCGCAGTATAACACACTGGCTACACCAGGCTCAGATTCCTTCAATTGCTTCGATAGACTTTCTGTCGTCCAAAACCGTCTTTTACAACATTCCCTATACAAATCCTATCCGTAGTCTGACCTTGAAGTATTCCCTAAATCTTCCTTTGCATACCCACATAATTTTCCCACTGATCAGCTCCGTCTCCTTTACGTACTCCGGATGACATCCTCAACAATCCATCTGCCAGAGTTTCTAATTCCTTCTCAATAAGTATCACTGTCCTCAGCCTCTCGAATGGCACCATAGAGACACCCTCTCTATGTCCATCACCCTCTCGGAGCATTCGAAACACCGAATCCTTCCAGTTCGCTACATGACCAAAGCATAAGCTCGTCAGATACATACTCACCCTTGAGGACTCGGCCTCGAACTTTGAATGTATCGCTGCACTCTGGTTCTCCGTTCCCTCACCATGGGAAATCCATCCCAACATCTCGAGTCATTCTACGTAGAAGTCATGCCCTCACCTGACCTCCTCTCAGGTGGCATCCTCTTCCTCATATGCATACCAATTAACCTCCTGGTTCCTGTCGCCATCTCGATATCTACCTTTTCAATCAGGCTTCTTTCAAATCTCAAATTAGGTGCCCAAGCACTGTCTGGGGTCCTTCTATCTCAACAATCGAGAATCCAACCTCGCTGCGTTCTATCAACAAAAGTACCGTCTTATCAGTCAGACTTTTCCCCTTTTTCTTGGCAATCCAAAAGCCACAACATTATCCGGGGTTCTTTCAACTTGATTATCACGAATCTATCTTCACTAATTCCATCAAAGGAAGCACCGCCCTTGCGGCTCTAGCACTCATGCTCTATACATCAACCATCAGTTCCTCAAACAATATGGCCCTCTCCGCCATCCACATGCAGACAAAAACTCTTTCCTCAAAGCAGCCCAAATGCCTTAGGCTATTTCAGATCTCATGCCCTTAAATGGGTCGCCACCAATCCCAGATACATCCATCTGTATAAATTTCCGAAATGAACTATCCAAATCACCAAACCCATTGATCTACGCTGTTGTTACCCCTAACAGTCCAAACCAGACTCACACATTTTCCCGTCTCCACGGTTCTAATCATGTCTTTAAAATCTCTTCTAACCATTCATCAACTAGGTTCTTTCCAACCCATTAAGCCAGTACCTCCGCCCGAGTACCAAATCCAGGCATCTCCCTGCCTCAATGTTTAACACAACCCTCTAATCAGGATCTCTCATCCTCTTAACCAAGGGTGGAATTAACTCTGCTCATCTATTGATAAATTCCTTGTCAACTCGAACTCTCCTCAAAACCCGAGGTTAACACCCTTTAAGCCTTTCATGTAATACCCTTATCTGTCCATACGTCACAGTAGACCAACACTGGCCACCTTACTGTTAAAACATCGAAATCAGCTATTTCCCCAGAGAAATCTGCTGCTCTTCTATCCCGTCTCAACTAACAACTCCACAGCTACCCACACACTAGTGACCCTCTGCTACTACACTCAGGGGTAACTGGAGATTTCAACTCCAACTTATATCTAAAACCCCCTTTTCAACACAATATCAGGTCCCCAAACCCTTCTAGGAACCAACAACACAATTCCACCTGTCAAAACTGACCCAACACCTGAACTCTGGGGTTCCTACTCTGAACCAAACCACCACTAGGTCCAAATATCCACAGGTATAATGCACACCCAAGCATATACTAGGTCAAGTCCACCATGATATACATATGAATTTAATTCAGAAAACTAACCACATACGCTCAATATGCGAACCATTATGCCAATTTTTATCCACATGCATAATAATGTTATTCAGCACACATTGATCTCAACATGCAACAGTCAAGGGCCAGGCCCTATCAGTATCTCATGCATATGTCATCCCATTCCTCATGCTCCATATAAATAAGCAAGCAAACAGGGCATTCAAACATATGTTCAGCATATCAATCAATCACACCAACCAACCCTGAGTTGAGCTTGTCACTGACAGCGAGCGTACATGTTCGGTCGATCTCCAGAACCAATAAACCTTGGCTCGCTCTGATACCAAGTTGTAACGCCCTACTTCCTTAGAGCCGTTACTTAGTGAGTTTTAAGACAAATCAGTGTGCAAAGATCTCGCTAACCGAGGTTTTGAAACGAAAGTGTGACTAATTAAAAGTTAAGGCTGTAATATTAGAAAAATGCGTTGTTTCAATAAAACTCATAATATTAAACATTGGGATCCCAAAATAAGGTTTGAAAACTATTTACATCTTAAAAATGAGTTCACAGTTGATAAATCATAAAAATCATAGATTATTACAGCCATTTTCAAATAAACCCCCAACCAAAGCAGTCGGGCAGGCCAAACATGTACGCGTCGCTTCACGCTCTCCGTACTCATGGTTGGTTGACTCAGTCATTGCCCTTACCTGCAACACAGAGCACCCGTGAGCCAAAGCCCAGCAAGAAAACTCATGCAGAACATAACATATGCAATGTATACAGTTTATCATAACAGATAATCCACAATAAACAAGTCAATCATTAGACTAAGCAAACACGGCCAAGCCGCCCCAGAGCCTTACCGAAGCCTGGGGTATCGGTTCTCACCGCAAGGATAACTCATGTATCCCTTGGGTCCCACCCTGAATATATATAGCATCCCATGTGCTAGGTGTTACTTTCGGCCCACGGCCGCCCCGGCCTACGCCGTACTCGGCCCACGGCCGCCCCGGCTTACGCCGTACTCGGCCCACGGTCGCCCCGGCTTACGCCGTACATTTCATCATAATCACATATATAGTACATTCGAAATAAACATTCACACACATCACGGTTCATTTCAGGTTAAACATTTACACATAATACAATCCGGGGCCACGCCCTACAATCATCTCATCATGCAACATGCAATAAAGGGCCATGCCCGACCATCACACTACGGGCCCACGCCCTATCCTACGGGTGTTATAGTTTTCTTACCTGTATTCCGAGCTTCCTGATGAACTAAAGCCGCGAGCACGGTCCTCAAGCACGAGCCTCACCAACAACCTAGTCACAACACACAAGAAACATCCCTCAATACTAATCAACCCAAAACCACTTCCCGGGACCAATCCCGCACTCTCGGGACTCCCAAATCCCTAAAACAATTCACCGGAAACATCCCCCGAACCCCCAGAGCAAAAGCTCAAAAATGCAACTTTTGGTGCCCTGAAAATGGCCTTGTCCCGCTGCACAAGAAAGTTGTGCCGCGGCACCCATCAGACAGGGGCTCCTCGCCGCGGCACGAAAAAGCTGTGTCGCGGCACGCCTTCGCAGACCCAGAATTCTGGGTTTTCTCCTGCGTTTTCTCCGAGCTAAAACCTTCCCAATTCATACCAAACCAATACCCAAACCCCAAAATCAAATCCAAACTTCATATCACCCATCTAACAACCCATAAACATCATCAAAGCAATCAAACACACAATCAAATCCCCAAAATCCACATCCTTGATTTAAATTTCAGAAAATTAAAAACTCAAAGTTCAAACTTAAACCATGCTCAAATCTCTTAACCCATAACATAATCAAGTCTTAAATGTGAATAAACTCCTTACCTCAAGTAGAGAATCCCTTCCCCAAGCTCCCTTGATTCATCTCCTAAGTCTCAAAATTTCAGCTCCTTCACTTCTCTTCTTCTTCTTCTTCTTCTCATTGCCCTAACTTTTCTTCCCTTTGGTTTTTCTTCTCTTTGGTTTTTATCAAAACCAATCAATGCCAAGCCCCAAACCGTGTACCCCCTATAACCCAGCTGCCATAAATCAATTTCCCAGCCAAATGACCATTTTACCCCTCCTTGCCTATCCTTTCCCAACTAAACCTCAAGGGCACTTAAGTCCTTTTACTTCTATTTCATTTCTACCATTTTCTACCTAGAACTTGTTACTCTCAGCAGTAACTAATGGTTACCCAGGTTACTAAATCTCCAATAACCATTACCCGCTAAATCTCAACTTAACCATAAAATTCCCGAGGTACCCCTAGGCTCCTCCCGAGCCGGGTATAGAAATCCCGTTGTGACTCTTAAGTTAAATTGCTCTCTAGGACCGTCTCGGCACGTGCATCACAAAATAACACCACACTCACATGGTACAAATCACGGAATACAATTATCACAAATATGGCCTCGGCGGGCTAAAATTACAATTATGCCCTTCAAACACAATCAGGGCCTACATGCATACTAATACACATATACATGCGTCTAAGATAAATAAATAGTCAAATAACATGCTTTAAATCATAACCATGCATTTAACTCATAAAATCACACATAATTCCCATCGTGCCCTCCTGGCACGCTAATCAAGGCCCTTAAGCCTTATTAGAGAATTTGGGTCGTTACACTCAGCTTCTGCTTGAGTCAACGTGAACACTCGAGCTAAAGCCGAGCTGTCCACCTTCCTGGGTTCTTCTTTTCTTGCCTGAGGGCAATCCTTCTTAAAATGACCCACTGCTCCACACAAGTAGCAGGCCTTTGCCCTACACTCTCCCAAGTGATGCCTCTTGCATCTAGGGCATTCGGGATGAGTCTTCCAGGCTTCACTACCTCCTAGACGACCCATTGTAATACCACGAGGCCGCCTGTCAGGACTTGGAACTGGGAAGGTATCAGGAACCTTCCTCTTCTGATCACTGGGGCCTACACCCCTACCAGAACCCACAAATGGAGGACCTGTCCTCCTTAAATCCTTTCTGGCTGCACTATCATGCTAGATCTTATTCTCTGCACTCTCAGCTGTGAGTGCCTTCTCAACCACCTATGCATTGGTAGTAACCCCAGCCACAGTGATGATACGTACATCATGGGCTAATATGGGCTGTAGCCCCTGCAATAACCTCTCTCTCCTAGTCCCATCAGCGGACACCAGCTCCATGGCAAACTTGTCGAAACGATCAAACTTCAAGGCATACTCAGTGACTGAAAAACTTCCCTAAAGTAGACTAATGAACTCCTCGGCCTTCGCTGCCCTGATACCATCATGATAATATTTCTCATTGAACAGAGTCTGAAACTCTTCCCAACTGAGGGCATTTACATTCTTGGTCTGGGTAATCACCTCCCACCAAATCCGGGCATCCTCCCGAAATATATAGGTGGCACAGGCCACCCTCTCATTACCAGTTACCCTCATAAAATCAAGGATAGTGGTAATCATACTCATCCATTATTCAGCCTTGGCAGGATCTCCACTGCCCTAAAAAACTGGAGGTTGCTGCTTCCTGAACCTTTCATAAAGAGGTTCCCATTTATTTCCTACCTCAGGCAGCTGCTATGCCGCTGGCACCGACACAGGAGGTGCCTCTGATACACTCGCCACTGCAAGCACTTGCTGTTGTCTCAGGAGATGAAGCTCTTCTCCCTGTTTCAACATTGTTGCCTGCAAGTCATTAAACAATTGCTGCCAGTTTGCAGGAATCTGTGACTGGTCATTTTCCTGACCCTGGCTGTTATTATTATTCTGGCCCTGATCACTCTGGCCAGATGAAGTATCTGTCTGCCCTCGATTCATTCTTATCTAATACCTTGCTGAAATATTGATTAATATGGCCAGTCAGGTAGTAATAACTAAACCTCTTGCCGCCTTACGGTCCAAGAACAAGCAGACAATTATCATACTCCACAATCATACAATTATATAGGCAGATACATGTTTACAGCATTCAGCACTTAGCATGTATCACATAATAATTCACAATCAACCATACTAATGAGTATGTTCCAGCAATTTTAGTACTAATTAGCACACATTTGCTAAAGATATAATATTTCTGGGCACAGGTTTAACATTGTATCTCATGCATACAGGTAAAGCATATATACCATATTTGAGCAGTTATACATATGACTACATAAATAATTACCAAACCATGAGTCGAGCTTGACTTCCGTGATGTGTGTTCATGCCCAGCCAGTCTATAGGAACCCTAACCTTAGCATGCTCTGATACCAAGTTGTAACGCCCTGGTTACCCCAGAACAGTTACGGTGAACCAGAAATTTGACCCGCTACCCGAGTCCTTTGGTTAAAAATGTGTTTTAAGTGTTATTAACAGGCTAGGGTGGAAAATCAATAAAAAGGAAAGGATATATTTTATTAAGTACATAAAACTGTTCATGGGCCCACAAGAACATTTACAAGTTATTTACAACTGAAAATGGTCATTACAGTTTCAAAATTACAAACCCACTGACCTAAGCGGCAAAAATAAGGTAAACCCCCTAGTTCCTCTGAGAACTCCTCGACCGTGGTGGTCAAGCGGCCGCATATGTACACAACAGCACCTAAGCGCTCCACTCAAGGCTGGGTGAGCTTTTCTTCCCCTTTACTTGCACCACATAGCACCCATGAGCCAAAGGCCATTAAGAAAACACAGTGTTGTATGTAAACATTATCAAATGATTATCATTATAATCACACAGAGCATATAGCTCTTAAACAGATGAGTGAATATCACTTGAGGTTCTAATAAACCATAATGAGTGACTGGCAAGCAAGTCACCAATTTAAAGAGAAGAGTGGCTGCTGGGTAAGCCACTAGCCTTAAACAGATGAGAGACTGATGGGTAAGTCTCTAACTTAATAGATGAGTGATTGATGGGTAAGTCACACAAGCGCTAATAATATTCATCGAACTTGAGGTCGGTCTGGCATTAATGCTCTTTGAGTCATCCAATGCAGATATCGATTAGATCTATTCTTTATTGGCTTGCGTTGAACACGCTAAGGCCGTTCCTGACTTATGATTCAGCACTGTGTGACCAGTGCCCAGTACCACTGCCGAACTTGACTAATGAGTCACAGCTTCACAGTTGATACTGACACCTTTGCCAATTCTGACTAATGAGCCAGTACCATGCACAGGTGAGCAAGATTTGCTAAGCATTCAATAATCAATCCATGTCCACATTTATACAATCAACATGTCTCATGAACAACCACGCATGTCACATTTGGGGTGCAGTTTTCTTATCTCTGATTCAAGCTAGAATGAATGGAAGAACGACCCTTGAGAACGATCTAGCTTTTAGTCCTTTAGCGGTCACCTAATCATAACCAAATATGGGATACAATCAATAAAATGATAAGCAAAGGTTCCCAAACCAAAATCTAGCCTCCGGGACATCAATCGAAAGTAATCCAAGTAGTAGGAAAAATCCCGAGGCCTAAAACTATGTTCCCAGGGTCAAAACACACAAACGGGCTCAACCCTGCTCAAGGGCTGCAGCCCGGGCACCTTGGGCCACGGTCCCCAACAACCACTAAAGCAAGGGCCGCAACGCCCAACATCAAGGGCCATGGCGCCCAGCAAGCGCAAATCCTCCCACCTGCTTCTTCGAGCTAGGGCCACAGCTCTCCAAGAACAGGGTCGCGGCCGCCATCCCAAAACATGCCCAAACTCATTTTCCAACATCTCAAAGCCACCAAAATCATGCCTAGATATTACCAAATCATCAAATCAAAGTTCCCAAGCATCCCAATGGTCCAAAACCATCATGTTGACGTGGTTCTTCCCCAACAGGTAATTATACAAATAAACGGGGTGGATTAGTGCTGAATGGTGAACCGTAATGTATAGATATTAATTCTACAATTTGGGGAAATTAGTATTGTGGGAAGGTTATCACTCCTTTTTTTAGGTGGTTCGAAGGTTAAAATCACTCTAGTCCACCAGTCAATATTATTGATATCTCTTGAGTATTCCTTACAGGGTGTTTCTTTACTATCAAAACGCCAACCCCTTGCAATGCCCAGGGTCTCCATATTTATAGGGAGAGGATATCTGGGTGATGGTAAAGGGGGTCATCCCGTGACCTTCTTACCCATCATGTCATCTCTGTGACACTTATGATTAATTCGTAAAACCTGACAATGAAGTGTTGTCTAATCAATAGCTAAGGGGGTAATGGGGCGCATGGCCCAAACCAGTCGTGGGGTGCCTAAACACGCACGTTTATGCTGCGTGTCCGAGAATTCAGGAATTGAGCAGACACGTGATGTCTGATATGCGCACGTTTACATTACGTGGTTGACTTCACAAATGGTCGAGGGTGCCAGATCTATGTCGCACCTCGAGCTTGATGTAGTGCCAGCTCGTGATATCTATACTGCTGACCCGATGCCTTTGAGCATACTTTCTAGTCCTTTGATTAGCTTGGGCTAAAGAGGTGGAGACTCGTAACAGCAGCTCTAGGTAGACGGTTTTCACGTGGCAGACTGAGTTATGCCCTTTTCTAGCTCGCTAATAACTCGTGGATATTTAGGGCGTACATTTACCCCCCAAGCCCCTGCTCTTGACATGCGACGTCACCTGTGGCCACAGTGGGCACTTTTAGGCTTCTTTTTTGACTCTTCATGTCCCGCCTATTGCACTGGTATCAGATACATGGAGCATCGTGGTTGGTGACAGTCCGTCTCCCGAGAATCGCATTAAATGGCCTATCTTATCTTCGGCCATCGTTTCATCTTTCGAGTTGTGACCCTCGTATCTTACATTAAGATGATTGAATGGCCCTCACTCCTTTGCCTTTTACGTATATATAAGGTTGGCCACCTTTCGCATGAGCCACCCTTTATTTGAAATTTTTTCCTCATCTTCTCTCTTCTTAGCCTCTGAAGCCTTTTTCCTTCCGGTTATCGTTCCCGAAGTCTCTGCGTTCCAGACACAAGGGTTTCTCCGTGACTTCCAGTTCTAAAGGCTCTACTAGGATTCCAACTCCTATGCCTTTTTCGATTTTCACACGGAAAAAACTCTACAAGTCCTTTGCCTTTTGTACGTTTAGATGTTTCCGTTTCTCTTGTTTAGGTAAACTTCTTTCTTAATCGCACATTGTAGGTTGTTTTTTCTTTTTGGCTGGTATTTTGTGCGTAGGTTTTTATCCTAGGGGTATTTACCATATGAGAATATATTTAGGAATATGATGCATAGGACAAGATAATTCTGGGGTGATTTTTTTGGGCAATCTTCTGAAATGCCTGTTTGGGGAGGGGAAGGCGATAGGTTTTTCGGGTGCAAAACCGGGTAGCTTAGGGGTCACGCTTCCTCGGAGGTTTTGCTTTTTGAAACTTTCCCTCCAAGGCAAGCATTATCCTAACCCTCCTGACACATGGATCCCGAGCAATCAGGGACCCGTTGGGAACGCAGACGCGTGTTCATAGAACCGCGTGGCCTCACGCACCGCGGGCTGAGATTACCTCAGCCCGCGTAAGGAAAATCATTTCTCGCGCTAGATTCCCTTTCCTATTTTTTGGTCTCCTTTCTAAACTTTCTTCATCTTTGTTCGTTAGGCGACCAGATGGGACACAGGAAGAACATGCCCAAAAAGAGTATCGCCAACCCGTCATCTCAGCAGGCCAGCAAGGGGAAGGCAGTGGTAACGGAATCCCCTATCCCCCACTTCGGTCCCATCGTGGAGAAAGAGGTCGAGGTGGGACCTGATGCCTTCTTCGAGGCCAAAAGGATTGTCTCATAGGTTACAACTCAGGGGAAGGTCAACAAGATCCTGCTATCCCACAACATCGAAATAGGGACAAGCGCTCTTGTTGCCCGACCTCCCCTCGAGGGCAAGTGGAGCTGCACACCGCTCGTTGAGGAGTTCGCGGCCTGGAGCGGCGAACACCTTAAGGCCGGGGCCTTTCTTCCTCTAGACCAGTACTTTGCGGACTTCCTAAACTTCATGAAGCTGGCCCCGTTTCAACTCCCCCCTAACTCCTACTGCCTGTTAGCGGGGCTGAGGTACTTGTTCCTGAAGCAGGAGTGGGAGGTCCCTACACCGACGGACATTCTCTACTTCTTCTGCCTCAAAGCCAGCCTGAATCAACGGGGGTGAGGCGATGGGTTCTATTACTTGACCCATTTTCCCAATTCTGCCGTAGTCATCGAGCTGCCCAGCCACCCCAATGACTTCAAGGACCAGTTCTTTATGTCGATGGGGTTTCACAACTACGACCACCACTACTTCAACCGTCCTCGTAAGTTCTTTCTATCCTTAGCTCGTAAAATTGTCGCTGAATTGTTTCTTTCCAAGCGTATTGACGTGAATACCATCGTGCAGCTATTTTTGCGAGTATGGCTAAATCAGTGATCCTCGGGGGTCAATATGAAACTTTGGCGAGGCTCCCTCCAAGCGAAAATGATTACCGCCAGCTCGTGTCTGATGAGATGATGCTGGCGTATAAGTTAATTTCTCCAGGCCAGACCATGGCCTTGAGGAGGCTGCGGACCGTCCCAGCAGCTCGCGAGATGGCGCCCATCCTGAAGGGGGGTGCTGCGGATGACGACGAGCAGGACGAGGAAGACGAGGTGCTGCTCGTGCATCGGAAGCGGGCCCTTGAGATCGCCCAGGGGTCGATGCGAAGTGGATCTAGTCTGGGGCAGCAGCCGGTCCCTTCGGCCAAGGTAACCCATACTTGTTTAAGAACTTAGACAGGGCTGGCGCAGACCTACGGCTCGCTAGGTTTAACCCCGGCCAACTCGTACATCGTCATCAAAATGACCCAGACCGTAACATAACTCTACTCCAGTGCGTTGATCAACTAGTGCTGCACTATGACATGGGCCGCCCTAGGGGCACTGTAGTAGTAGACAATACCCTGGCCTTTAGGTCAGCTTTTTTTTAGGAGTACGGGACCAACCTTAGGTCGTGGCCCTCCCTTCTGGAAGGTGTAGTAGCTCCAGGGGTTAGGCAGTATGTAGAGGAGTCTAGTACTGAGGCGGATCCTAACCCAGAGCCCCCTCTCATTCGGGAAGTTATAATCTTAGACTCCCCCGTAGAAGCTCCACAGCCGGAGGTCGTGGCAATAGATTCCTCCTCTAGCTCGGAGGGTAGGACCTTTTCAGTACATTCTTTAGAATTTTTTTTTTACCTTTTATCAAGTATTTTTATATGTCTACTAACGCTTCCTTGGTTTTGTCTCAGGCGAGGAGATGTCACAGCCCGGGGACAATGTTCTGCGATCCATGTTCCAGGGGGGGAATCTTTCCTCCGGGTCATCTGGACCATTGGTAAAGAAGCTTCAACTGACCAAGAAAACTCCCCCTCCCGGGACCACTTCCAAGTCTCCCGCCAAGGGGATGGACCAGGATCCTCCCGCTGCAATGAAGATGCCCCCACCTCCCCCGTGACCTCCAGTCTCTAACTGGGAAATGGAGGTACCAACTGGGACCTTGCCAGCTCCGGTTCCCACCGTGCGCATCCCAGTCAACACTCAGGCCCTGGAAAAAATCCCTGAGGCCTTTCGAGGGACGGTTTATGAAACCGCGACCTATATGGTGGATCATTGCTACAATGCCACACCAAGGGACTTGCGGGAGATTGAGACGAGGAGCCCCAAGAACGTTATGGAGTCTTCACTGGGGATGACCCTCACGGTAAGTTTGCTTAATCAATGGTTCTCTTCGCTTTTTCTAAAGCATATGCCTTATCATCTTTTGACCTTGCAGGCGGCTTTGGCCCTACACCGAAGCATAGCTCGGTCCCGGGCCAGATTTGACGAGGTCAAGGGCGAGTTCCAGACTGCTAAGGTCACTCTTGCATCTGCTCAACAACAAGAGTGAGATGCCAAGGCTGCCCTGACGGCTGTCAGGGAAAGCGAGAAGGTCGTGCAGGACGCCTTGGTCGCTACGCAGGCTGATCTAGAGGCAAAGTGGGCTAAGCTACTGAAGGCTGAGGCTACACAGGTCGCCTTGGATACTGCGAAGGTTGAGCTTGAGGAGGCCAAGGCCACCCTTGTGGCAGAGAGGGCATCTTCCAGCTCCTCCATGGAGGCCATGCTGTATCATTGCTGGGCCTTCAACCAGGATGGTGATTTTTCCTTCCTAGGACTGGAGGTGCGGTAGCCCTTCCTTGAGAAGTTCAAGGCTCGACTTCAACAGGAGGCGCCCTCTGAGACTGGGGAGACTTTCGCTGTAGCCGAGCAGAATGCCGAGGGGGTGACTTCGTCGGAGCGGCCTGAAGGGGCCTATGACTTTTGATCCCTTTTATTATTTTTTATTTGTAATCTTCTGCCACGAGGTTTTTTCTCCTCGAGACAATTGGTTTCCCCAGATTTCATTTTAATCTATTTTTTACCTTTATCGTTACTCATTATCAACGCATTTGGTAAGAACTTAGTTTCTGCTAGTGTTTTTATTGATATCTCGTGCTTTTTTATAAAAATTTCAGCCAATCAATTTAACTTTAAAAACTTAGTTCGTGTTAATCCTTTATTGATATCTCGTACTTTTTAAGAAAAACATCGATTAATCAATCTGAACCAACTTCTAAGTTTTAGGACCTGGTCGTATCCAGGACATTAACTTTAAAAACTTAGTTCGCGTTAATCCTTTATTGATATCTCGTGCTTTTTAAGAAAAACATCGATTAATCAATTTGAACCAACTTCTAAGTTTTAGGACCTGGTCGTATCCAAGACATTAACTTTAAAAACTTAGTTCGCGTTAATCCTTTATTGATATCTCGTGCTTTTTAAGAAATACACCGATCAATCAATTTGAATCAACTAACTTCTAAGTTTTAGGACCTGGTCGTATCCAGGACATTAACTTTAAAAACTTAGTTCGCGTTAATCCTTTATTGATATCTCGTGGTTACTTGAAACGTACCCCCCGTTTTTATTTTGAGATTACATCCACAAACATATATGACAACGTGAAAATACTATCTCTCATTATTTAATAAACAAAGGTGGCTTTTCTAATTAAGCCTTACAAAAGTATTACTCATAATATTTCTTCAGGTGTATCGCGTTCCAAGTCCATGGGATCGATTCTCCATTAAGCCGAGCTAGCTTGAAGGTTCCTTCTTTCACGACCTCTGTTAGTTGATAGGGCCCTTCCCAGTTTGGTCCTAACAATCCGTCCTTGGGATCCATACTGGCTAAGAAGACTCTTTTGTGTACCAGGTCGCCTACGCCAAAGACGCATTTCTTGACCTTTGAGTTGAAATAACGAGTGGTCTTTTGTTGATGATGCGCGAGCTGCAACTGTGAAGATTCTCGTTTTTCGTCAATTAGGTCGAGGGACGCGCAGAGCAATTTACCGTTCTGGTCTTGGTCAAATGTCTGGACTCTATGCGAGGCTACCCTTATCTCGATAAGAAGGATGGCCTCACTCCCGAAAGCCAGGGAAAAAGGTGTGTGACCTGTCGAAGTTCGATGCAAGGTCCGGTATGCCCACAGTACCTGGGGGAGCTGTTCGGGCCAAACTCCCTTGGCTTCATCCAGTCTCTTCTTAAGGCTTGCTTTTAGCGTCTTGTTGACAGCCTCAACCTGCCCATTGGCCTGGGGATAGGCCATGGAGGAGAAGCTTTAAACAATGTCGTGCCTCTCGCAGAATTCGGTGAAGAGATCGCTATCAAACTGCATTTCGTTATCCGACACGATCTTCTTTGGCAGCTCGAATCGGCAAACAATATTCTTGACCACGAAGTCCAGGACCCTCTTTGAAGTGATCGTCGCCAGGGGCTCTGATTCTGCCCACTTTGTGAAATAGTCGATAGCCACCACCGAGTAGGGAACTCCTCCCTTTCCAGTGGGGAGGGCACCAACCACGTCAATCCCCCAGACCGCAAATGGCCATGGGGAATAGATCATCTTCAGCTCGACCGAAGGAGCTCGAGCAATTGTGGCGAATCTATGGCACTTGTTACATTTTCAGACGTAGGAAATCAAGTCCTTTGACAGAGTAGGCCAATAATATCCTTGCCTCAAAATCTTCAAGGCCAGGTTTTGCCCCCCTGCGTGATCTCTGCAAAAGCCCTCGTGCACCTCCTGGAAAATGGTCTTCGCCTCGCTTGGCAGAACACCCCGTAGGAGAGGTAAAGAGAGGCCACGCCGGTACAATATCCCGTCTATCACTATATACCTCAGAGCCTGGTAAAGTACCCTCCTTGCGTCATTTCGCTCCTCGGGTAACTTCCCTGCAATGAGATACTCGAGGAGGGGAGTCATCCAAGTCGGTCTAGTGTCGATCATCTCGACCTCCACCCTGATTTCCTCTATGCTTGGTCTTTCCAAGAACTCTACCGGCACCAGCCCCAAAGTCTCTGCCTTCCCGGAGGTGGCGAGCTTCGCCAGGGCGTCAGCATTGGCATAATGGTCCTGGGGTATCTGCTCGATTAAGCCGTGCTCAAATGCGATAGCGCTTTCTTTACCTTGGCTAGGTAAGCAGCCATCTTGGTTCCCCGTGCTTGGTATTCTCCTAACACTTGGTTTACCACGAGCTGGGAATTGCTGTAACACTGGACAGAGCTGGCCCTCAGCTCCTGGGCCACCCTCAGCCCAGCCAATAAAGCTTCGTATTCGGCCTCGTTGTTGGACGCTTTGAATCCAAATCATAACGTCGAGTGGAATCGATGTCCCTTTGGGGATATCAATATGATTCTGGCCCCAGAGCCGTTCTCGTTAGACGAGCCATCTACGAAGACATTCCATGAGGTTTGAGCTGATTCTTCCACCGGGTCTTCTCAGAATCCTGTGCATTCTGCCACAAAATCTGCCAGGGCTTGGCTTTTTATAGCAGTTCGCGGCATGTACAATATCTCGAATTGGCTGAGTTCGATAGCCATTTCAACAGACGTCCCGATGCTTCAGGTTTCTGCAAAACCTGCCTTAAAGGCTGATCGATTATGACGTGTATTGAGTGGGATTGGAAATACGATCTGAGCTTTCGAGAGGCCGTAATAAGGCAGAAGGCCATCTTTTCCATCAACGAATACCGGGATTCAGCTCCGAGAAGCCTCTTGCTGATGTAATAGACTGGCTTTAGAGACCGATCTTCTTCCCGGACTAGTATGGCGCTAGCCACATCTTCCGTGACAGCTAGGTGAAGGAAAAGAGGTTCTCCTGTTGTTGGTTTGGATAATACGGGCGGCTCGGCTAAATGTGCGTTCACGTCGAGGAGGGCACGTTCGCATTCCTCGATCCACTCGAATTTTTTATTTCCCAGAGCAGGTTGTAGAATGGCAAACACTTGTCAGTAGATTTAGAAATGAACCGATTAAGGGCCGCCACCCTTCCTGTCAGACTTTGAACATCTTTTCACGACCGGGGCGAGGGCATCTCGAGTAGTGACCTAATCTTATTGGGGTTCGCTTCTATTTCTTTGGTATTGACAATGAAACCCAGGAATTTTCCTGACGCAACCCCGAAAGTACACTTTTGGGGGTTTAGCCTCATGCCGTATTCCCTCAAAATATTAAAGCATTCCTCCAGATCAAAGACATGGTTATCGGCAGTTTTTGACTTGACCAACATGTCATCAACATACACTTCCATATTTTTCCCGATCTGATTGGTAAACATCCTATTTACCAACCTCTGGTACGTAGCTCCTGCGTTTTTCAGCCCGAAAGGCATGACCTAGTAACAATAAACGTTAGTTGGGGTCATGAAGCTAGTTTGTTCCTAGTCTGCCAGATTCATGGCGATCTGGTTATAGCCCGAGTAAGCATCCAAAATAGACATGAGCTCGTACCCCGCCGTGGCATCTACCAATTGGTCAATCCTTGGCAAAGGGAAGAAATCTTTGGGGCAGGCTTTGTTCAGATCGGAAAGGTTGATCCAGGTCTGCCATTTCCCGTTGGGCTTCGGGACCAACACAGGATTCGCGACCCAGATCGGGAACTTTGCCTCGCGGATAAAGCCGCACTTCAAGAGCCAGGCTACTTCCTCCTCTAGGGCCTCAGCTCGGGTCGTTCCTAGGCGCCTTTGTTTCTGGGACTTTGCAGGCACGTTTTTATCCAAGTGGATGGTGTGCATGATGACGCTCGGGCTGATCCCTACCATGTCCCCATGAGACCAGGCGAACACATCTAGATTTTCTTGCAGAAACCTAATCAGCTCCGCCTTCCTTTCGCTACATAGGTTTTTCCCAAGCTTTACCACCTTCGAGGGGTCTTGTGGGTCGATATTCTCCTCCTCGAGCTCTTCGATGGCCTGGAGGTCGGATCTATCCTCGCCTATTCTGGGGTCGATATCATTATTTAAGATGATACCCTCCCCTCTAGCATTCTGAGGTTTTTCTATCTCAGGAATAGGTACAATTTCCTGAGATTCCTCACTCCCGCCATGGATGGTCATCGTCTGCTCCCCGGGTCCTGATTTTCCCTTCATAGAAATTCTATAGCATTCCCTGGCAGCGAGCTGATCACCTCGGACCGTGCATATCCCCGTGGAAGAGGGGAATTTTAGTGTGAGGTGGAGGATGGAGGTTATGGCTTCAAATGCTATCTATGTAGGTCGGCCCAAAATAGCATTGTATGCGGCGGGACAATCGATGACCACAAACTCGAGGAGTTTAGAGACAGTCCGGGGTCCCTCTCCCAAGGTAATCACCAGCTCGATAGTTCCTATTGTTGCCGACCCTGCTCCGGAAAATCCATATAGCATCATGGAGGTGGCTTTCAACTCGGTGATAGATAAACCCATCTTTTCCAGCGTAGACCGGAACAGCAGGTTCATCGAGCTCCCATTATCGACCAATATCCTCCTAACTTTCTGGTTGTCGAGCTAGGCGGCTATGACCAGAGGGTCATTATGGGGAAACTGGACGTGACTGGCATCTTCCTCGGTGAATATGAGTGGTTGCCTCTCCAGTCATTGCAGTTTGGGTAGATGCTGCTCTGAGACGAACTTCACTCTGTTACGAGCCTTCAATTCATTGACATATCTCTTCTGGGTACCTTTGCTCGTGCCGGCCAGATGGGGGCCTCCGGAGATCGTGTAGATCTCTCCCCCTATCACAGGAGGAGGGGTGTCCTGATTTATCCGGGGCCCGGGCTTACTTAACAGAGCTTCTGGAGCTGGTTGACCTGCGGGAACTCTATTCCGCGCATACTGAGCCAAGGGTCCGGCTCTGATGAGAATCTCAATCTCATCCTTCAAATGCCTACAATCATCAGTGTTGTGGCCAATGTCGTTGTGGAATCGACAAAACTTGGAGGGGTCCCGCTTGGCCTTCTGGTGCTTCAAAGGCTCTGGCTTCTTCCAGGGAAGACGAGCAGAGTTTGCTAGGAAAATGTTCTCCCTAGTGTTTGTGAGCTTGGTGTAAGTCGCGTAGACAGGTTTAAATTTTTCCACGGTTTTTTTCTTCTTTGGGCCGTGCTGGCCGCCCTCGCTGCTCCATTTTCTCTTGCCTCCACCCAATTGGTTATTCTGTGTAACTGTTTGGGTCATTTTCATGACATCCGTTCCCACTCCAGCGGGCCGATCAGGGGCTTGGCTGGTTTCCGCGGCCGATGCTCACGCCTCCTCCAGGTTTATCCATCCCTAGGCCTTATTTAAGAATTTGTTCACGGTTATAACACCTTTTCTGTGTATCTCTTCCCAGAGTCTGCCTCTAACGAGGATCCCAATCCTCAAGGCCATAAGCTTGGAACTATCATCTGCATCCCTGGCTCGAGCCGCGACGTTTACGAATCTGCTCAGGTAAGCTTTCAAAGGTTCCTCGGGCTGCTGCTTTACGTTTGTCAGGGTGTCGGCATTGACGCGGGCAGCCTGAGAAGCTCGGAATGCCCTCTTGAAGTCGGCAGAAAAGGCTTTCCATGAGCTGATGGACTGCTTTTTATTCTGCTTGAACCATTGCCTAGTTGGCCTAGTCAAGGTGGAAGGAAATATCAAACACCTTAGCTCGGGGTCGATGTTGTGGGCCATCATCAGGGTGTTGAACATACCCAAATGATCCGACGGGTCTCCGTCCCCATCGAATTTGGACAAGTGGGGCATACGGAAACTAGATGGATATGCCGTGGTCGCTATGCTGGGGGCGAAGAGCTCGAGTTCATCCTTCGAGTCGTACTCAGCTTTTTCCTTTTCCGATAAGAGCTTCCTCATTAGCTCCTCCATCCGAGCTAGATGCTCTAGGGTTTGGTCCTCACTTCCTTGGTTGTTCTGGGGCTGTTCAACAGCTCCAATTCCATTGTAAGCGTTAGGCGGGTTATTGTCCCTCCAAGCTTGAGCTAGGTTAGGCAGGACATTCCCGCTGTCACGTACTTCCGACACATCCTCCCTTAGTGAGCACGACTACCATTTCTAGCTGGGTCTCCTCTTTGGGAGTTGAGGCGATCTCGGAGGTCGGCCCTCGGGGTGGCGCGAGGGCTTTGAGCTGAACTCAAATGATGGCGCAGGTCTTCACCGAACATGCCACATCGATGACTCCCGGTCCAGTAACTTTCGTTTGAAAAACTTGGAGTCTGCCGCTGAGGGTGAGGATCCAGGACTTCCCTGTGCGTTTGGCTGCGATGGGAAGGACCGGCGGAAGAAGGATTTCTCCTGCTTCTCCCATGAGCCGGAATGTCTCGGACTGGGCGAGGAGGAGATGGGTATCTTATTGGTGACGAGGGATGCCTAACTAGTGACGCAATCCTAGTCCCGTCAGGGTGGATTAAGCTAGGTCGCGGCCTCTCCGCTCTACCATTCCCCGCGTCCTGCGCTCGGCAGTCTGACCGTGGTGCAGGACGGCTGGCCGGGGCAGGCTGTCATTGTGAGCCCTCCCTAGATCTCCTCTGCGAGCTTCCTCGGGCCCTCCTGGATGCGTTCGAGGGTGGAACCGACCTAGGAATTGAGGTCCGGACCGATCGGCTGAATTGCTGATCGGCCCTAGGAAGTTCCTCAAACACAGTTTCCTGGTATTGTGACGTAGGAGTAGAATTCATAGTCGAGGTTCTGACCGATCGGCTGGGCCTGGACCGGTTACCCTGGCGGGACTTATGAGTCCCACTATGCCTCTTTCTGACGTTAGCGTTGGTTGTAAGAGGGGGTAATCGGGCCAAGACCTCTTCGATTTTCTTGTTTGCTTTCGACAGCTGACTTCTCAACTGTGCGTTTTCCATCTCTATCGCCGTGTATAAATCCGAGTTCGGATTTGGCGGTTGGGGAGCCGAACTTCCGGTGTCGCCCTGGCCCATTGGCTCCTTTCCCAGTCGCTACTGAACCTCGGGGATTTGTTCATCGGATATGGCGGCATGGTGGGCCTCCTGCCCATCACGTTGACCCGCTTCATTACCATGCCTCGAACGAGTAACCACCGTGGTTAGGCTTCTGCAATAGCACCAATCTAAATCCTCTCAGTGAAAGCACCAAACTGTTGACACGGTTCTTCGCCAACAGGTAATTATATGAATAAACGGCGTGGGTTAGTGCTGAATAGTGAACCGTAATGTATAAATATTAATTCTACAAACTGGCGAAATTAGTATTGTGGGAAGGTTATCACTCCTTTTTCTAGGTGGTTCGAAGGTTAAAATCCCTCTAGTCCACCAGTCAATATTATTGATATCTCTTGAGTATACCTTACAGGGTGTTTCTTTACAATCAAAATGCCAACCCCTTGCAACGCCCAGGGTCTCCATATTTATAGGGAGAGGTTATCTAGGTGATGTTAAAGGGGGTCATCCCGTGACCTTCTTACCCATCATGTCACCTCTGTGACACTTATGATTAATTCCTAAAATCTGACAATGAAGTGTTGTCTAATCAATGGGTAAGGGGGGTAATGGGCCCCATGGCCTCAACCAGTCATGGGGTGCCTGAACATGCACGTTTATGCTGCGTGTCCGAGAATTCAGGAATGGAGCAGACACGTGATGTCTGATATGTGCACGTTTACATTGCGTGGTTGACTTCACAAATTGTCGGGGGTGCCAGATCTATGTCGCACCTCGAGCTTGATGTAGCGCCAGCTCGTGATATCTATACTGCTGACCCGATGCCTTCGAGCATACTTGCTAGTCCTTTGGTTAGCTCAGGCTAAAGAGGTGGAGACTCGTAACAGTAGCTCCGGGTAGACGGTTTTCACGTGGCGGACTGAATTATGCCCTTTTCTAGCTCGCTAATAACTCGTGGATATTTAGGGTGTACACATCAAAACCCAAGGCTCAATCAAACCAAAAACTCAACAATTCACAAAAGCCAATTCAAAGCATAGAAACTCTAAAAACTCAAAACTTTAAACTTAGATTACCTTCGATTGGGTTGTTTCTCGCCAAATCCTTCGGTTAAGAAGCTTCTAATCTTTCCTATGATCGCTATGCCTCGATCCTTGCTTGATTCCGACTCCTAGAACTCGAGATATCTTCGAAAACGCTTCGAACAGTGAAAATGAACTAACGGGGAAGAACGAGAGGTTTTCTAACGTACGTTCTATCAGACAAGCTACTTCAAGCTTAAGTAACCTCAAATAAAACCTAGTGCTCAGGACCCCAAAAAACTCTCTCGGGGACATTATAGTCAAAACTTTTGGAATTTCATCATGATCTCAATAACTCCCAATTTATCATCAAATAAGCATCCTTATTACCCAATAATGGACCCCGTTATGACAAAACTGCTAATCCATTATATAAGACCGTCTCATGCCGAATAACTCGAATATATCTCCATAATAATGGGATCTCATTCACAAATCACATTATGCACCCAAATACACAAATTCTCCCTCAATGGGCCAAATTATCAAAACATCACAATATTCAAATGTGGACCCACATGCATGCATATAACATCATATTATAATATAATTCACATAAACATGCATATATTTATTTAATGGCATAATTAAACAGTTATGGCCCTCCCGGCCTACTAATCCAGCCATTAAACCGCATTAGGGATTTGGGGTGTTACAAGCGAGATCCAAAATTAAGGTGCGATTTTATGGTTTGTACAATTTGTGAATTACTCAAATCTACCTCTATATTTGCTCAATTTTTGCAAATTACTCAGGGGGATACTTGTAACTGCTGGTCTTATTTTTTGAATACTTCATTTGTCATTACTGGCCAGTTTTTTTGATTAAATTTGTTTTTGTGGTATCTAAAATTGTCTATGAAACATTTGTTTAAATAAGGGAAATGGAATTGTTTAAAAGTATAGTTGGTTAAAACAAGAAGGAAAACTATCGTTGTAACTAATAATAAGCTACCAATAATGTTAGGGGATAACTTTTTTTAGACAGAATTGTTGTTATTTCAATAGATAACTAACTTGAACAAACTCACATTATTACAATTCATATGTATATACTTATGTAATTCAATGTACCAATATTTGTAATAATTACCCTTTGTTTGGATCTTGAAGTTTAAGAGGGAAACCATTTATGAATGGGTTTTGAGTTGAACTTCACTTCCAATTTTGATGGCTATTTATATTTTATATGCCTTGTATTATTTTTATAAATGATGGAACACTAGATACTGTTTTTTATACCTCTTAGCCACACCCTCGCGAAGTCACCACATCTTTCCCTCACTCACGGCCTTACCTCAATCCCGGCGTGTGCTTCCCCATTGGTGTGCTCGTTCGTGTTTAGCACACGTAAGCTCCTTTCTATTTCCCTTTTGTTGAGTCTGAACATGATGTTGTTTTAAAATATATTTTACTATTTCTGAGCTGTTAATAATCTGCAGAAAAAAAAAAGGTGTTAATAATTGATTCTTGGACTTGTATATGAATCTACTGTAGCTTTCTCACTTTTCTGAATATTGCAAGGCCTCACAATTCTCGCATCTATACTTAATTGTTAATTGTTATAGACCTATGTACTTCAAAGTTTTAATATTTTTCTTGAGAAATTATTATGCTTTGTATTGAATAAGAATCAATACAAATCTATAAATATGTTTGAGATTGTTGAATACGTGGCTGAGATTTTGTATTATTGTATACTTTATGTTATATGTATTCTTTCTTTGTTTAATTAATATATAATTTGTGTTTGAGGGGCTTGGTATTTACGAGGATGCCCAACAGAGACTTTGAAAATTGGACTGGAAAATCAAATTCAAACTTTGAATCTTTAGGGATTATGTTTTATGGGGTATAGAGCTATATCTAGTGAAGTGATTGATTTCAATATATGTGTTTGATTATGGTTCTTTGATTTGAAAAATGTGTTGAATAACCCATGTATTCTTGAAGAATTTTTGGAGTGATTAGGAGATACAACTTTTTATATAAATTATTTTTGTGACTGAAAACTGCATTCATCCTTTTTATTTCTTCTGCAACCTCAAGTTCTCTAATTATTTTAGTTTTGATTGGTATGCATTTAGGGAACCAAACAGAGTGGTTGAGGAGTAAAAAATGATCTAGGGTATTGAAAAATTGAAATTTTAAGCTTTTGTCAGGTATTGAGATATTTATATACTATATATACAAAAGAACTACATACAACACAAGATACAGAATATGATTTATATTATATTAATCAATTTCTTGCTAGAACATAGAGAGTAGAATAATAATTAATTATAGCTCTAAATTAGTTAACCACATTATTCATTACTACCCACCAAACTTGTTGACGAAAAAAATACTATCATCAACAGTGGTAGTGGTAGTATACACATCAATATTCATACATAATATATATTGTACATCATATATAATAACTTTTCTTTAAGTGTTATCATATCTAGAACTTGAACACAATTAATGCATGCATATTTTGAAATGCAACATGCATTAGGATTCTCATCACTGAAAAGCTGAGGAGCTGGGATTCGTTCAATCACATAAAGAGGCTGATAATAGTGAATCATTCTCTTCATATTTTCCTCTTCAACACTTCCACATACATTGTTGATCATCATCACTTCATCACCATTATTTTCTCCTTCCTTTTCATTATTATTATTATCAATATTCTTTCCCTCTTGGACCTTACTTGCTTCTTCTGGTTTGAGCTAGGCTTTTAGCTTAAAAGGTTTATCTTTTTCGGGACAATACTTTAGTTTAGTTTAGCTATATATTTTCAACTTGGCACAGTTATTAATAAGAAAAAGTAGTCCCCACTAGTCATTTATTTCAGATAGGACCCTCCACCTGATATATAGCCAAAATCCCTTTAATAATTCTCTAATGAGTCTTAATGTCAAACAGTTGAAAGACTCTTTTGTTTTTTTTTTACCTCTCATTTTGAGTATCTTACTCTTGAGTTGCTCTGCACAGGCCTCACAGTGCATGTTTACACTCAGTTCAACAATAACTGGTCCATCAACCTGGAATCACACAACACACCATTCAAGTTAAATTGGCTCTTATAAATATAAAATAAACAAATATATGGCTTATAATTTGCATGGAATACATACATATATATATAATTGAGAAAATTACTTGTGCAATCAAAGATTCCTAATTGCTTTGAGTTTCATTTAATTAAGAAGGGAATTTTTGAAATTTGGTTACAAATATTTATGAATAATCACATTAGCATTTTCAAATTATCACAAGTCCTTTATTAATGAAATAATGAGTCTTGCTTTTACGTTTGAATTATCACGAGTCCTCCATTAAACGTTTTATTGCTTGATTTTTCATTTATTATAACCTATCTTTGTTGTATTTTGATATTCTCATATTGAAATGTTATTTTTAAAGGATATGGTTTCTCAAAATGTTTCTGTATTGGTGTAACATTGGCTTTCTAAATATGTTTATCAATTGTTCAATGGTGTTGTGATATTTGAGATGTGTCTTATTTTCGGTATTTATATCTGAATAATATGTTTTTGTATTACTGTTTTGTTGTATATATATACATGCATTTCTTAAAAGATTAGAGGTTGTTATTGAATTTTTTGAACTCTTGGAGGGGCTAGTTTGTTAATAGGAAGGGTATTATTTACTTGTCTATTTTCTGTTTTTCTTTTTTACACTATTTTATGCTATTGAGTTAATGCTTTGTTGTAATTATTTATTCTTTTCAAGTTGAATGAAATACTGCTAGTTCTCGAATTTTCTTTTAACATAGAGTGTGGCAGAAGTGGAAGTTTTTAACTTTTGATCTTTGGTCTTGGTAAGAATGGTTTGTTTTACATCTTATAAGTTTTAATTTTCTTTCTTGTTATTACTACTCTGTTTTACTAGAAGTTAAATTCGTAAACGATCATTAATTTAATGTGGAATTAATCAGTGTTCTCTTTTCAAGTCATTGTGTGGCATTGAATGTTTACGTAGATGCTTTCGTCTAAGTATGAGGCTGCTCTTGATTTTTCTTGGTCTACTCTCCCTAATAAATCGTTTTGTGGAACGTCTTTGCCTCTTTTAGTGTCCAATTTAGACATTATACTTGTAAGCATGACTTCTATTTCTGACATTTTGTAATTGATTGATTGTTTATAAGCTAGTCTTTGACAAGTCTAATGTTCTTTGGGCATCTATTCAGGTAGAATTACAAGTTTTATGACTGTGTTTCTTTTTATATATTCAGCTCTACACTTAAACATATAATATATTATTCTATATTCTATTGTAGGCACAATATGACTTACATGATGATTGGAAAAAAAAAGATGTGCTTTGAAATGATGGCAGAACTATGGAGATCTGGGAAATCTAGACTTGTAAAGGATATTATCAATGCAAAAAAGAACCAATGTCTTATAATTTAGAGTTTGGTTTCTTTGTTTACTTTTGTGTAGTTGTGAATTCATTATTTTGTATGGGGTTTCCTCTCTTGGACATATTTTCCATAGCATTTTTCTTGAAGTAATTTGTGATGCTTGATAATAACAATAAAATATTTCTTTGTTTATTTTGCAGATGTGACAAGCAAAATAGAAAATGATACTTAATTTTGAGGCTATTTAGGATTTTTACCCCCCGAACTATTACCACTACCGTATCGTGCCCCCTAATTTTTTCAGGCCGTTAAAAATACCCCCCGAAATATTCACAGTAATGTAAAGAAGGACTTCCGTTAACTTTCAACATAGAATGCTGACATGGCTCATTACATGCTGATGTGTCTTGGCCATGTCAGCGCCATGTGTGTAATTTTATTGTTTTTAAATATGGTTTTTATTTTTTTTAATGTATAAAAAATGGTTTAATTTATTAATTTTATTTTTTAGTGTTTAATTCATTAATTTTTAATATGATTATAGATTTTTTAATTTTAAAATTACACACATGGCGCTGACATGGCCAAGACACATCAGCATATAAAGAGCCATGTCAGCCTTTTGTTAGCCACATGTGTTGAAAGTTAACGGAAGTCCTTCTTTACATTACTGTGAATATTTTGGGGGGAATTTTTAATGGCCTGAAAAAATTAGGGGGCACGATATGGTAGTGGTAATAGTTCGGGGGGGTAAAAATCCTAAATAGCCTAATTTTGAAGGCTTTGTGTTGGGCAGCTGTAGAATATTTTGTGCTGAAATACCTTAACTTTTCAATATGTTGAATATTTAAGACTACTTGAATAGTTAAAGAACATTTTGTTGTTGATGACAGTGTTGAATGTTTTAAACTAATTTGTGGAATGTTAATACAATGTTGAATGTTTTTACTTTTTGTTATTTGAAAATAAAGTTCATTTGATGATGCTAGTATATATTAGAAAGCTAATTTTAATTATATATAAAAAAAATATAATAGAATAAATTAGTGTTATATAATTGAATATATAATGAGAATTTAAACTTATCTAAATATTAAAATAATACGAAAATTGTGTTATAATATCTATTACAATAACACTTTTTATGTAAAGAATTTTGTTATGCAAACTTCATTATATAACACAAAAAATGTGTTATACTAAAGTGCAGTATAACACAAATTTACAAGTATTGAAATGTGCTATATAATCGACTATAAATAATATAATTAAACATTGATCTATTTATTAAAATAACGCAGAAAGTGTGTTATCGTTGACAATATAATAACACATCTGTATAACAATGATAAAGTGTTATGTAAAGTACCCTGACCTACGATAACATAGTCGGTCTTAACACATCAAAAAGTGTTATGGTATGTTTTGATAGCACATTTTTGGTGTTATTAAAAGCATTTTTTCTTGTAGTGAGTTTTTCTTCATCCAGAAGGACTTGAACATGAGACAAAGACATTGGCTGGAATTGGTGGACTATGATTGTGATATCTTTTACCACCCAGGGAAAGCCAATGTAGTAGCAGATGCTTTGAGTCAGAGGGGCCCAGGACAGTTATTTAGCTCTAAACGCATATCAAAGGAGTTAGCAGAGGAGACGGCTACAGCGAGGATAGAGCTGGTTGTGGACCGGTTGGCCAATATTACCTTACATTCGACCCTTCTAGAAAGGATAAGAGTGGGTCAGATGGATGATACACAGTTGTAGGATGTTAGAAGTAATGTCCTAGCTGGAGTGGCTAAGGATTATTCCATTTCAGAGACTGGTTTACTACGGTACAAGGATTAGATCTGTGTTCCAATGGATATGGGAATCAGGTGAGAGATACTTGACAAATCCCATACTACACCATACTCACTCCATCAAGGCACCACGAAGATGTATTAGGATCTACAGACTTTATATTTGTGGTCTGGGATGAAGAAGGACATAGTTGAGTACGTGGCCAAGTGTTTAATATGTTAGCAGGTGAAGACCGAGCATCAGCAACCAGCGAGGTTGCCACAACCTTTGTCTATTCCTGAGTGGAAGTGGGAAGACATTACAATGGATTTTGTGAGAGGTTTACCCAGGACAATGGGGCTGTATGACTTGGTGTGGATGATAGTGGACAGATACACCTAGTTAGCTCACTTTCTACCATTGAGGAAGACCTATATTGTGGATCAGTACGCGGAGTTGTACGTGAGGGAGATTGTATGTCTCCATGGGGTTCCTAAATATATAGTATAGGACCGGGATCCCATATTTACCTCCAAGTATTGGAGTGGTTTGCAGAAGGCTATAAGGACTTAGTTGAAGTTTAGTATAACCTATCATCCTCAGATAGATGGGCAGTCTGAGATGACAATACATGTATTGGAAGACAAGCTTAGATCGGGTATGTTAGACTTCTAGGGGTCTTGGAGTAAGTACCTCCCGTTGATGGATGGAGGTGTAGATCGCCCATTCATTAGGATGAGATGGGTGAAAGAAAATATTTGGGACTAGAGATGGTTCAGAAGACTAATGATGCTATTGAGAAGATCCGAGCTCGAATGCTCACATCTCACAGCAGACAGAGAAATTATGCGGATCCCAAGTGTAGGGACGTGGAGTTCCAGGTAGGGGACCACATGTTTCTACGGGTTTCACCATTACGAGGGGTGAGGAAGTTTAGGAATAAGGGCAAACCTATAGATTGGCTTTGCCACCACCATTACCAGTGGTTCACGATGTATATCACATCTCTATGCTTCGGAAGTACATCTCAGATACGATTCATGTGTTGACATATGAGGATTTGGAGTTACAGATAGATTTATCGTATGAGGAGCGACCAGTACAGCTCCTAGATAGGAAAGAGAAGGTTCTACAGAACAAGATGATTTCTCTATTCATGGTATCATGGAGGAATACCAAGGTCAAGGAAGTGACTTGGGAGCTTGAGTCAGCTATGCGGGATCAGTACCCTGATTTATTCAGTTAAATTTTGAGGACAAAATTCTCAGTAGGAGGGGATAGCTGTAACGATCCAAAAATGCTAATAGGATTCAGTACCTAGATTAGCCTGCTGGGAGGGCATAATTTGATATATATGTGTGTGTTTAATTGGTTAAATGAGTGACTATGTGGCATGCATAATTACTATGATTATGTAAATATATTATATGCATGTTTATGAGGGTTAGATATGCATGTGGGCCCTTTACTGTTTATCAGGGCATGTTTGTAATTTTGGCCATTTAAGGGCATAAATGTTATTATATATGATAAATGGTTGAGACCACATTATTATGTTGATATATTTGCAGTATATGGTTTGAGGCGATCCTCGTGAGCGTGTTTGCAGATTAGTCACAGCGGGGTTTAATACCTAGCTCGGGGGAGCCTAGGGGTATTTTGGGAATTTAGAGAATATTTTCAAATTTATTGAGTATTGAATAAGTATTTGGTAATTATTTGGAGACGACAAGATTAATTGGAAATTGGTGGGATGACTTGAGGGAGTTAGCGAGAATCGGGGAAATGATTGTTTTTCCCCTAGAACAATTAAAGGGTTGGGTTGTCTTGAGGGGTATTTTGTCTTTTGATTAGGATATGTGATCAGCTAGGTTAGGAAACCACCAGAAATCTCTAAGGAACCTCACAGAATACTCCCTCTCCTTCTCACTCACGTACCCTCACTCTCTCTTCTTGTGACTTTGAAGCTAAGGAAAAAGAAACTGAAGGAGAACTCAAGGTTTAAGTTGGATTTGATCTGGTTCAAGCTGGGGAAAATCAAATCTAAGGTCAGACAAAGGTTTCAAAGGATTTTAGATTATCAATTCAGGTAAAAATCTAACCTTTGATTACTAAATTATGTTGGAATAATACTGAGACTTAGAGCTTGCATGAACATGGTTGTTAGGTCTGATTTTAGGTGTTAGAGGGGAGTAGGGAATTGTTTATGGACTGAACATGATGTTTAGGATATTAGGATAGGAAGTTTGGGCTTGAATCTCAGTTTGGCTAAAGGTTTAGGTTGGATTTTAAGGTCAAGGATCGAGGGAAATGGTAAGAAAAAGAGGGAATTTCTAGGTTTGGGGCCTTTGGCCGCAACCCTAATCTCCAGGTGACACGACCCGCGTTCTTAAAGATGTCGGATGCCTCTGGTTCTTTAGGTGTGCCACGACCTGAAGGGTGCATGTCGCGGCCCGTGCCCTCCAGTAGGGAGGGCAGGGCCTCTGTCTAAGGGGCAAGCCGCGACCCTTACAGGCAAGTTGCGACCCTAAATGGGAAATTAAGGGGAAACAAGGTTTTAGGCTCGAGGATTCAAACCTAGGTTCTCAGGACAAATTCTACTACCTGGTTTAGTAGAATTCGAGGTCTCGAAGGCTAATATTTGTTCCCTAATCATTTATTTTTATTAGAGATTGATAGTTACCCATTGTTATTGTGAGTAGGATTATCGCTAAGGCTCAAGATTGAGAATCGTGCTCGGGACCCATGTGGATTCGAGGTAAGAAAATTGCACACATGTGGTTGTTAATATGAGTGAGGATCCCATTAATTGAATATTTGTACTGTGTGATTTTATGATTGTTATGCATTATATGAATGTATGGCCTAAGGGTGCTGGGGTTGATGGTAGATGTACTTTACGCAGCTCAGCTTAAGCAAGTCGGGGTTAACTACATAAACAGAGGGCTCGGCCTAAAGGCACCAACCCTGAACATTTGTATTACTAATTGAGATGTATGCTTGAAAATACATGTTTACCATTGTTTAGCTCAATGCTTGTACTCTGCTGTGTTATTGAATTAATTGGATTATGATTAATTGGATGCTACCACTTTTAAATGTGTTTAATGTTTATGGTTTTCTTGCTGGGCCTTGGCTCACGGGTGCTACATGGTGCAGGTAAAGGCAAAGGGAAACTAGACCAACCATGAGTTTGATAGCTTTGGGGGTGGAGTGTACATCGTCAGCTCCTCGATCGCCACAGACGAAGGAATGTTACAGGAATAGAGCTCTAAATTTGTATTTTTCCATTAGTCTGGTTTTTATTGTATCAGTTTTTTGGAATTGTATTTACCACTTATACCCAGTTGTTGGGATTCCATGTACCAAACATTTTTTTTAATGAAAATGAATCATTTATGATGAAAATCTTTTAACCCTAACTTGATAGTTAACTTTAGAATCACATTTATGTCCAAACGCCTTGATTAGCATGTCTTGCACTATTTTAAAATACACAATGTAACGGTCTTGGTTATCCAGGGTGTTACATGTGGCACATGCTATATGATTGTTACGTTATGGGGCTTGAGATTTTAGTGTTTGTTGAGAGAAATTGGTAATTTCCAAGAGATTGGTTAGAGTATTACTTGTAGAAAGTTAGCAGTAATAATTTATTGAGCAGGTTATATGAAGACTTTGGTATGATCCTGAGTATGGATTAGTTTTCCAAATAAGGGACACTGATGGACTATAAGAAAGGATGGTGACTTCTGAATTTGAAAGGATAGGACTCGGTTGCATTTACGGGATGCCTTGTTATTGTGGTAGGAATCACTAGGGTTATATCAGTTAAACCAGATGAAAACTTGATCGGCCAGTGAGGTTTCAGACGGGTTTACAAGGACTCACTGGATTGTTGCTGCGTCATGGAATTGAGTGTGATACGGCATTAAGGCAGTTATAGAATTGGTATCAGAGAAATCGTGAAGAATGGAACTAGCTGAGTAGAAAGAATTAAAGGTTAAGTCGAAGAAGTTATTTGACTTAAGGGTTGATTAGACAGAGCATCTCATCATGGGACATGTCAACACGATTTGTTAAGAAGAAGGCCAAGTTTGTGAGAATGTGTATTGCATATGGATAGCCAAATAAAGTAATTGTCATGAATAGGTATCCATTCTCAAGGATGGATGATTCATTGCCCAGTTGCAAGACAGGACAGTGCTCTAATGAGCTGACCCATATCTATTTATTACTAGCTGAGGATCAAGAAAAGAGATATGATGGGTATTTGGTGAAGGCTCTTGAAATGACCAATGATCTAGCGGCCCACGTAAATTCATCAAGTAGAGAGTGCAGGGATGATTTGGACAAGTCGTATCTAGATCGATCGAGAATGTTATGGACTACTTCCGGTTAGAAACAGAACACGAGTAAAATTTTCGTTGATACTACTGAGGCTGAGGATCTGGAAGGGATAGGTTCCAATTTCTCCAGATGATATTCAAGGTCACATTATGGGAAGTGACGGGATTGTGTATGATTTAATTATGATAGAAACAATAAGGAATTGGATAAAGGAACGTTTTAGATGTTTTAAAGCACTGTGGAACCTATAACCTCTCAAAATGATAATAAGGCTTAGTTCCTTGATTAGTGTGCCGGAAGGGCTTAGTGCCTTGACTAGTGTGCCTAAGTAGGAATTTTGAGATTTAAGGTAATTTTGAGCTATTTTATTGGACATATATGTTGTGTATGCTGTAGTGAACTTGTTAGGGGTTTTATTTTGGGAAAGATGAGGATTTTGGTAGGGAAAGTTTGGGATTTTTGTATTAAAAACGTTGAAGATTTCTGGATTTTGGGCTCGAGTCGCGGCCTTGTTCTTCAGGTGCTGCGGCCCGTGTGTGTGAGAAGGCCCTGGGGGTCCCTGAAGATACCCAATCTCTGCGGCACAGGTTAGGGCGCACCACGACACGTGTCCAGGGTTTTGCCTACGAGGTTTGGGACTATACTACTTATAGGGGAACTTGTAGTTTCTAGGAGATGGGTTGGAGCACTGCCATTGATGGTGGACGGCAGGGAACTATCAGTAGACTAGATTGAGTTGGGTATGGATGACATCGACAAGATTTTAGGGTTGGATTGGTTAGTCAGATCTAGGTTAGATTATTGTAGCGTCCCAAATTTGCTAATAAGGCTTAGGGCTTTCATTAGCGTGCCTGGAGGGCAATAAGTTGCCTAATATTATAATATGTGAATTTTGATGACTATGTGATTAGAAATGCATGTTTAGGTGAATTAAATATGCATGTGGGCCCCGTTTGGTCAATAGGGGCATGTTTGTAATTTTATCCCGTTCAGGGCATACATGTAATTATTGTGATATATTGTGATATATCTGTGTTGCACGAACCGAAACAATCTTAGGGAGCGGTTAGCTAGAAAGTCACAACGAGGTCGAATACCTGACTCAGGCGAGTCAAGGGGTATTTCGGGCATTAGACGTTTTATTGGGTTGTCGGGTTATGAAAATAAATATTTGGAGATATATTTGAAGTTAGAACGTTTAGGAGGGAATATTGGTAAAATTTACCATTTTTCCCTCGGGGACGTTTTTGGGTACCCCAAGCCTTTGAGATAACCTTAGAGACTTAAGTTAAAAAAAAACAAAATGAGGGAACACTCGGAAACTAGGGAACCGACCCTTTCTCTCTCTATCTCTCGGTTCCCTCTTCTCTCTTAAAGGCGTGGTGAATTTTGGTGAAATCTAACAAGAGACTAAGGATTTAAAGCTGGGATTTTGGGGGCTAGAAGCTTGGAACCTAGGGAATTAATTCAGAGACTCAATTAAGCTTAAGGTAAGCTTTTAAACCTGTTGAATTATGTTGAATTTCAGATGATATTTTAGAGTTATCCATGTGAGCTAAGTGAGAAATCATTCTTGAGTTTTTGATGAGGTTTGGGGTTAATTCTTAAGTTTTGTTGCTGAGACTATAGTAGAACTTTTGTGATGAATGATTTGGATTGTTGGGTTGATTTTGGGGAAAATTGGTTTGGTTTTGGTGGATAAAATGGAGGATTTTTCTAGGTTCAAAGGGTTGGGCCGCGGCATTTTTCTTGCTGAGCTACGACCCTCTAGAACAAGTTGGAGGCATGGATGAAGGGCGGGCCACAGCAAACCCTAGCTTGGGTCGTGGCGCGCCTGCCCTGTTTTTGGGTTGGGGGTTTCTGGTAGAGGCAGGTCGCAGCATGGGTTCAGGGGGCCGCAGCACTTAGTGCATTTTTGGGCTTCAAGGAGGTTTTAGGCTCGGGAATCCAAAAGTTAAGGTTCAGGATGGATTTTTTCACCCGGATTGATAGAATTCAAGGTCTTGGAGACTAGAATTATGACCCAAAGCTATTTAATGGATTAGAAGTTGATGGACGGATGTTGTTGATGCATTGTGACTAGGTTTTCAGCGAGGCTTGGACTAGGGGACCGTGCTCGGGACATCGGTGCTTGGAAAGCTCGGGACATAGGTAAGAAAACTGCTGTACCCGTAGAGCAGGGCGAGGCCCTATAGTTTGTGTTGTAGGGCACGACCCTATATGAATATGTTGCAGGGCGTAGCCCCATTGATTCTGTTTATTCGTGTTTAAGTATTTATTTAGTTATGCTATGTGTGCATATATTTGAGTGAACAGCAAGGGCCAGAAACGGCGAAGGCTGAGAACGGCGACGGCTGGGAACGGCGAAGGCCTAGAACGGCAAGGCCGAATACGACAAGGGGGTCTGGAGCAACGTTTAGCACGTGGAGTGGGAGTTTCCAGGGCGAGACCCTATAGGATACCTGGGATATCTTAACGGTGTAGATCGCGAACCCAGGGCCTGGTAAAGCACCTGGGACAGCATGGCCGTATGTGTTTTGCTTGTTGGCGGCTTGATTATATGTTGAATGATTGATATGCATATGTTATTTACTTGTGTGAGTATTCTTGCTGGGCTTCGGCTCACGGGTGCTCGATGATGCAGGTAAGGGCAAGGGGAAAGTCGACCAACCATGAGTACGGAGACCGTGAAGCGACGCGTACATGTTTGGCCTGCCTGGCTGCCACAGCGAGGGGTATTTTTGGGAGATATTTGTATTAAACCTAAATTTTGTCATTTAGCCAACTTTAGTTATATTTTTGAGTTGTAAATATTTCTAAACAGTATTTTGGGATCCTAAATGTCAAACACTATATACTCTTTAGTGATGGATATATTTTTAAATTATGCGACTTTGTTTAAGGTTTAACAACACTTTTGTCTTAAAACCTCGATTAGCGAGTTAATTGCACGTTTAAAACTCACTTAGTAACGACTGTAAGGAAGTAGGGCATTACAACTTGGTATCAAAGTGATCCAAGGTTTATGGTTCCTATAGATTGACTGAACATGTACGCTCACTGTCAGTGACAAGCTTGACTCAGGGTTGGTTGGTAATGATTGACTTATATGCTTGAATATGTGTTTAGTTGCCCTGTTTTTCTGCTTATTTTATATAAAGCATGATGAATGAATTAACATATGCATGATGCCAAGGCATGGCCCGTTGAGTGTTATATGCTATTTGTATATTATGTGGATTGCTTTTATGGTTGGCTGATTTGATTGGGAGGTGGTTTTGGATGTTGTTATCATGCCTGATGAGCGGCGTCGTTGGTTACAGGCATATTGTCAAGATGCCTTGATAATCATCGAGACTCCACGGTAGTATGGCTGAGGATGACAACAGGGTCAGGACCCTCCGCCTGCCCCACCAAATTGGCAGGAAATGTTTGTCGAAATGGAAGTGAGACTGCAATGAACTAAGGAAGAACTTTGGCAGTTGAGGCAGCAGGCCCCTCCTTAGGTTATTGGGTTGTCGGTTCAGCAGGTTGTGGCGCCAGTGCCGGTTCAGCCTGTTATGGAGAAAAGGTGGGAACCTTTGTATGTGAGGTTTAAGAAGTGGCATCCTCCCACCTGCGAGGGTGGATCAGACCCACTACGAGCAGAGCAGTGGATGAATATGGTTTCCTCCATCCTGGATTTTATGAGGGTGGAAGGAAACGAGAGGGTAGTTTGTGCCAGCTACATGTTCAGAGAAGATGCTCACATCTGGTGGGATGTAGTGACTCAGAAGAGGAATGTGGCTATTCTGACTTGGGAGCAGTTTAGAAACATATTTAACGAGAAATGCTATAGTGTTGCATTCCGAACTGTGAAGGATGATGAGTTCATCAACCTGTCTCAGAACTAGTTGACTGTTATTGAGTACGCCTTGAGATTTGATAGATTGGCGAAGTTTGTGCTAGATTTGGTGCCGACTGATGCGGCAAGAAGGAATAGATTTGTACAAGGATTGAATTTTATGATCGCCCGTGATGTGAAGATTACTTTGGATCCACAGACTACTACTTATGCCCAGGTCGTGGACAAGGCCCTTACAGCTGAGGGGGCCGAAGATCAAATATGGAGAGAGAGTGCAGTTAGGCGCGATGCCAGGAGCATGGTGCTTCCTTTTATTGGATCCAGTCGGGGTATTGGCTCCAGTGAGCAGAAAAGAAAGGCCCTAGATTCTTTTGTTCCTTCTAGTACGGATAGGTGGACACGGGTTGCTTTTGGCGACCGTCATGGCGGAGGTGACAACTGGTGAAGTTTTCTAGTGTGTCCATCGTGCAGACAACGACATCAGGGTGAGTGCAGGATTAGGGCCTGCTTTATCGTGGGAGTGCCAATCATTTGAAGAAGGACTGCCCATAAGCCAAGAAAGGGGAGCTGAAGCAGGGCGACAGTCTCGCTCCTGCCAGAGAGTTTTCCTTGACTCAAACTGAGGCGGAGGCTAGCCCCTCGGTTGTGACTAGTCAGATTTCTAGTGTTGGGTTTTCTTATACTGCATTGATTGACTCGGGAGCTACTCATTCATTTGTGTCTGCTAGAGTGATAGATCAGCTGTGTAGACCTAGTGTTTTGTATGCTAGGGGTTTTCAAACTTTGTTGTCGACTAGGGAACTGGTAGTCTCTAGGAGATGGATTAGAGCATTGCCAGTAGAAATAGATGGTAGGGAGTTGTCTGTTGATCTGATTGAGCTAGTGATGGGTGACTTCGATATGATTCTAGGGATGGATTGGTTATCGAAGTATGGGGTGACGATTGACTGCAAGCACCGGATGGTGACTTTTGAACTAGAAGGGGAGGTACCCTTTATGTTTGTGGGGACAGTTAGTGGACCGTGAGTACTTATGATTTCAGCACTGAAGGCTAGAGACCTGATGCAGGAAGGTTGCATAGGATTCCTAGTGAACGTTGTGGATAATTCTAGAGTGTGTCGGTTGGACCGGGTGAGACCAATTGGTATGTGAGTTTCCATATTTATTTCCAACAGATCTGTCAGGGTTGCCACCGCAGCAGGAGATGGAGTTTGTTATAGAGTTGGCACCAGGGGGGAGCCAGTATCTAGGACACCTTACAGAATGGTTCCGGCAGAGTTGAAGGAGTTGAAGATTCAATTATAGGAATTATTGGATTTGGGGTCATCAGACTGAGTTTCTCGCCATGGGGTGCTCCAGTGTTGTTCTTCAAGAAGAACGATGGATCTCTTAGGATGTGCATTGACTACAGGGAGCTGAACAAGTTGACCAATAAGAATAAATACCCACTGCCTAGAATCGATGATTTTTTTGACCAAGTACAGGGAAAGACAGTGTTTTCCAAGATTGATCTCCAGTCAGGTTACCATTAGTTATGGATTAAAGAAGATGACATACCAAAGACCGCTTTCCGCACGAGATATGGACACTATGAGTTCCTAGTTATGTCCTTTGGATTAACCAATGCCCTAGCAGCTTTTATGGACATAATGAATAGGGTTTTCAAGGACTATTTGGACAAGTTTGTGATTGTGTTTATCGACGACATTCTGGTGTACTCTCAGTCAGAGACAAAGCATGAGCAGCATCTACGTTTGGTATTGCAGTGGTTGAAGGAGCATAGGTTATATGCTAAGTTTAGCAAGTGTGAGTTTTGGCTACCGCAAGTTTCATTTATAGACCATATTGTCAGCAAGGTGGGGATTCTGGTTGACCCAAGAAAAATTGAGGCAGTGAGAGATTGGCCTAGACCGAGCAGTGTTTCTGAAGTTAGGAATTTTCTGGTATTGGCAGGATATTATTGGCGGTTTGTTGAGGGGTACTTCAGGATAGCTCGCTGTTATCCCCATTTCCTGGAAGGGCTTTGGGCCTTCGCCCTGGCCCACGGTCAGAGGACCGACTCGGCATTTGGGCCTGGCCCAAGGTCCCTTGGCTCGAATATCACCCAAGGGGACTAGTACGGACAGGGACCCTAGCCTGGGCCCGTTTGGAGGGGTCTGGGACGTCCCTCCGGATTCATCTTCAGCTTGAACGGTCTCGGCGATGTCCAGAGCGCTCGGACCATCGCGACCTACACATTCCTGTCCCAGAGCCTGGTATGGTCCGGGCCCGAGGTAAATGGAGCGGGCCAAAGGTAAACAGACCAGGGTCACCTCCTCCCCAATTGAAGGACCAGGCGTCCAAGATCCTGAAATCGCCTCATTTCGCGTGGGCATTGTCCCCCACTTTTCGCCTGCAGAAAAGGTCGCCTCGGGATTGCCCACTGGTGTGTCAGGACTGCGCAGCCAAGTACTCTGACCGGTCTTGTCTCCTGAATCAGCCTCGTGACTCGAAGTGGTCAGAGCCAAAGCGTCGTTTTGTCGAGCGAAGGCTTGTGTCTCGGGTCAACCAATTGGGCCTTAGCTGGTCTGAATTTCGTGTATTGTATACCTTTTTGTATTGGGCCTCCACTAGAAAGGCCCCTTGTACCCATTTCTCTGATGGGCCCGGGTCGGATCCGGCCCAGACCCGGGGTTCCCCTCAGCTTATAAATATAAGCTGTAGAACAATGTAAAAAAGAGGGAGAGAGAGGGCAGAAACTCAGTTCAGATATAGTTAGAAAACTCCATTGTAAAAGTTTCTTCTAGCTCTAATATATGGACTGGTGGACTAAGGCTAGTTAACGCGCCAACCACGTAAAAGCCTCGTGTCGATCTTCCATTTTCAGTATTATTATTAGTAAATATCATTCATTAATATAGTTGCCGAAAATCTCGGTTAACACTCACCGTTGACAGAATTGACAAGGAAGAAGACTAAGTATGTATGGACAAACAGGTGTGAGAACAATTTCAAGGAACTGAAGCGGCGTCTAATCACTGCACCAGTGTTGAGTCTGCCGATGGACAATGAGAATTTTGTGGTTTACTCTGATGCTTCCAGACAGGGTTTAGGGTGTGTGTTGATGCAAGCTGGAAAGGTGATAGCCTTTGCATCGAGACAGCTAAAGGAGTATGAGCAGAGATATCCCACACATGATCTGGAGTTGGCAGCGGTGGTATTCACACTTAAGATTTGGAGACATGATATGTATGGTGAGAAGTACGAGATATACATTGACCATAAGAGTTTGAACTACTTCTTTACTCAGAAGGACCTGAATATGCGCCAGAGACGGTGGCTGGAGTTGGTAAAGGATTGTGATTGTGATATCCTATACCATCCTGGGAAGGCTAATGTAGTGGCTGATGCATTGAGTCAGAAGGGCCTAGGACAGTTGCTCAGTTCAAGACAGATATCTGATAAGCTAGCTGAGGAGATGACTAGAGCGGGTATAGAGTTGGTGGTTGGTCGATTAGCCAACATCACTCTTCAGTCTACACTCCTTGAGAGGATCAAGGAGGCGTAGGGGAAGGATTTCCAGTTGAGAGGGCACAGAGAGAATGTCTTCGTCGGAGCGACTAAGGACTTTTCTATCTCGGAGATGGGGTTACTGAAGTACAAGGGTCGGATCTGCGTTTCAATGGATTCTGATATCCGATGAGAGATCTTGGATGAATCGCATACCACACCCTATTCCTTACATCCGGGTACGACGAAGATGTACAAAGATTTGAGAGCTTTGTATTGGTGGTCGGGCATGAAGAGGGATGTGGTGGATTATGTTGCCAAGTGCTTAACTTGTCAGCAAGTAAAGGCTGAACATCAGAGGCTAGTGGGGTTACTACAGCCTCTAGGGATTCAAGAGTGGAAGTGGGAAGTTATCACCATGGAATTCATGGTTGGTTTGCCAAAGACCGTGAGACAGCTTGACTCGGTGTGGGTGATTATTGATAGGTATACCAAGTCCACCCACTTTTTACCTGTCAGGATGACTTATACCGTGGAGCAGTATGTTGAGTTGTATGTGAAGGAAATTGTTCGACTACATGGGGCTCTGAGTTCGATAGTATCCGACAGGGACCCCACCTTCACCTCCATGTTTTGGGAGAGTCTGCAGAAGGCTATGGGCACGCAGTTGCGGTTTAGTACCGCTTATCATCCTTAGACAGATGGACAGTCTGAGAGGACAGTTCAGATACTGGAAGACATGCTACGAGCCTGTGTGCTAGATTTTGGGGGATCTTGGAGTAATCATCTTCCTTTGATTGAGTTCTCGTACAATAATAGTTATCAGGTGACTATCGGAGTGGCTCCGTATGAGATGCTATATGGGAGGAAGTGCAGATCACCTATTGTTGATGCGGTTCTTCGGCAACAGATAATTATATAAATAAGGAGAGGGATTAGTGCTAAGTGATGAACTGTAATGGATGAATGATATCAAAGGAAGATTATAACTCAAATATATTTTTAGGTGGTTCAAAGGTTAAAATCCTTCTAGTCCACCAGCAGATATTATTGATATATCTCTGATATTCCTTATAGGGTATTTCTTTACAAATAAGAAGCCAACCCTTTGCAACTCCCAGGGTTCCCATATTTATAGGGAGAGGACACCTAGGGGTTGGCAAAGGAGGTCATCCCGTGACCTTCTTACCCATCATGTCACTTCTGTGACATTCATGATTAATTCCTAAAACCTGACAATGAAGTGTAATCTAATCAATAGGTAAGGGGGATAATGGGCCGCATGGCCCAAACCAGTCGTGGGGTGTCTGAACACGCACGTTTACATTGCGTGGTTGACTTTATAATGGGTCGGAGGTGTCAACTCAAGCTCGTACCCTGAGCTTGATGTAGTCTCAGCTCGTGGTGTCCACGCTGCTGATCTGATGCCTTAGCAATCTCACTAAACCTCTGGCTATCTCGAGCTAAAGAGGTAGAGACTTGTAAAACTTGCTCCGGGTAGGTGGCTTCCACATGGCTGATAGAATTATGCCCTTTTCCAGCTCGCTAAAAGCCCGTGGATATTTAGGGCGTACATTTGCCCCCCAAGCCCCTGCTCGTGGCATATGACGTCACCTATGGCCATAGTGGGGGCTTTTAGGCTTCTTTGTGGGCTCTTCATATCCCGCCCATTACGCTAGTATCGGATACGTGGAGCATTGTGGTTGGTGACGGTCCGTCTTCCAAGAACCGCATTAAATGGCCTAGCCTATCTTTGGCCGTCGTTTCATCTTTCAAGTTGTGATCCTCGTATCCCACATCAACACAATCGAATGACCCTCATCCTTTGGCCTTTTACGTATATATAAGGCTGGCCACCTTTCGCATGAGCCAACCTTTTATTTGAAATTTTTCTCCTCTTCATTCTTCTCAGTCTCAAAACCCTTTCTTTCTTCCAGTCACTATTCCCGACGTTCCTAAGTTTTAGACACGAGGATTCTTTCGTGACTCCGATACCAGCGATTCCAACAGGACTTCAACCCAGACGCTCCTTTTAGTTTTTACGCAGCAAAAAATTTATGTAAGTCCTCCATTAGTTGCATGCTTTAAATGTCTTCCCTTTTTCTTGCTTAGGTAAACTTTCTTCTTAGTCGCAGGCAGTGGGTTGTTTGTCTCTTGTTTTTCTTTGCTTGTATTTTGTGCGTAGGTTTTTATCCTAGGGGTATTGACCATAGGAAAGAGGATGCTTAGTGTACGCCCTGGATTTCCCACAGGCTGATTAGCAAGCCGAGCTACGACCTAACCATGATTACCTCATGAACAACCCCAATACCGGAGCTTCTGTCTCGAGGTCGTACCTCCTTAGCTCGGGAAGACCTCAAGGGCTCGCCAAGATTGCCCAAGGCTGGGGGAAGGACTCTGAAGGCCGAAGGTCGAGTCAAGTATGCAGCTCGTGGTATGAGCTAGATATGGAGGCTATGACCCTTTGTAAAGTCTACACACGCAAGGTAAACGTGCATATATCAGACATCACGTGTCTGATATCCCCCTGACTTCTCGGACACGCAGCAGGAACGTGCGTATTCAAACACCCACGACTGGGTTGGACCGTGCGGCCCATTATCTCCTTACCTATTGATTTGACCGCACTTATGTGTCAGGTTTAGGAATTAATCATGAATGTCACAGAGTTGATACGATAGGTAAGAGGGTCACGGGATGACCTTCTTACCAACTCCCAGGTGCCTTCTCCTATAAATATGGAGACCCTGGGAGTAAATAGGGGTTGGACTCTCAATTGTAAAAAAGGCCCTGTAATTATATACCCAGTATAGAGCAATAATACTGACTAGTGGAGTAGAAGGATTTTAACCTTTGAACCACTTAAAAATCGTGTCTTGAGTCACCTTTCCATTTGCTAAGATCATATATCTGTTTTGGTTCATTATTAGCACTAATCTCATTCTCTTCTCCTTTTAATTACCTGATGACGAAGAACCGCGTCAACACTTAGGAACATGACTCATAGGACAAAGTTCTAGGGTGACTTTCTGGGTAAAAAAATTTACGCCTGTTTGGAACAACCAGTTTCTAGGGTGCAAAAACCAGGTAGCTTAGGGGACACGCTTCACAGGTGGTTTTGCCTTTCGAAACTTTCCTTCCAAGGCAAACTCTATCCTGACCCTCCTGACACACGGATCCTGAGCAATCGGGAACCTGTTGGGAGCACAGGCGTGTGTTCATAAAACCGCGTGGTCTCACTCTCCGCAGGCTGAGATTACCTCAGCCCGTGTAAAGGAAATCCTTCTTTCGCGCTAGATTCTTTCTTATGCTTAAGTCGCCTTTTCTAAAATTTCTTCTTTGTTCGTTAGGCGACCAGATGAGACCCAAGAAGAGCGCATCCAAGAAGATTGCTGGCAGCTTGTCTTCCCAGCAAGCCAGCAAAGGGAAAGAGGTGGCAACAGACTCCCCGATCCCCAACTTTGGTCCCACCGTGGAGAAGGAGGTAGAGGTGGGGCCAACACCTTTTTCGAGGCCGAGAGGATTACCTCGAAGGTCACCACACAGGGGAAAGTTAACAAGATAATGCTTTCCCATAATATAGAGATGGGGAGGGGCGCCCTGGACGCCCGACCTCCCCTTGAGGGGGAGCAGAGCTGCGTGCCGCTCGACGAGGAGTTCGTAGCCTAGAGCGATGAACATCTCAAGGCTGGGGTGTAACGCCCTACTACCTTAGAGCCGTTACTAAGTGAGTTTAAAACAGAAATTGTGCATTTAATTGACTCAAGTGGTTTCTAAAACCAAAAGTGTGAATAAACCAGAGTTTAAGGCTGTACTCTTTGAAAATGTTTAGTTTCATTAAAAACGTTAATTATAAAACATCTGGGATCCCAAAATAAGGTTTACAAAATATTTACAACTCAAAATAGATTTACACTTGATCAGCTATCAAAAGAATGGTTAAATACAGCCATATACAAAATGCCCCCAACCAAAGCAGTCGGGCAGGCCGAACATGTACGCGCCGCCCCCACGCTCTCCATACTCATGGCCGGTTGACTGACTCCTTGCTTTTACCTGCCACACGGAGCACCCGTGAGCCGAAGCCCAGCAAGAAAACCCAAATAACACATAACATATGCAAAGTAAATAGCTGGCAATAATTCACTGATACATAGGAAAACCACCATAATAAACAAGTACGGCCATGCCGCTCCCAAGGCCTTACCAAAGCCTGGAGTTTCGGTTCTCACCGCGAGGATAACTCATGTATCCCTTGGGTCCCACCCTGAATATAAGCATCCCATGTGCTGAGTTACTTTCGGCCCACGGCCGCCCCGGCCTATGCCGTACCCGGCCTCTGCCGCTCGTTTCATCATAATAACACATATAGTACATTCAAAATAAACATTCACACACATCATGGTTCATTTAAGTTTAAGCATTTGCACGTAATACAATCCGGGGCCACGCCCTACAATCACACAGTGGGGCCATGCCCTAAACTCGGGTGTTACAGTTTTCTTACCTGTATCCCGTGCTTTCCAAAGTACCACGGTCACGAGCACGGTCCTTTAGCACGAGCCTCTCCGAAATCCTAGTCACAACACACATAAAACACTTTTAATACTAACCAAACCCAAAACCACTTCCCGGGACCAATCCCGCACTCTCGGGACCTCTAAAACCTTAAAACAACACCCCGGAGGCATCCCACGAACCCCCGGAGCTAAGACCTAAAATTGCCAAAAAGAGCTACCCTGAAAATTGCCTTGTGCCGCGGCACCACATCCTTGTGCCGCGGCACCCATCAGACAGAAGCTCCCTTGCCGCGGCACACAAAAACCCTGCCGCGGCACGCCTTCGCAGACCCAGAATTCTGGGTTTTTCCTGCAATTTTCCCCGATCTTTAACCTCCCCAAATCATCCCAAACCAAAACCTAAACCCCAAAACTCAAATCCAAACCTCATATGAACAATCTAACACCCCATAAACACTAGAATCAAATCCAAAACATCAATACACACAAGATCCACTCCTTTGATTTCAAATTCAACAACCCAAATCAAAACCCATGAAAATCTTAACTCAAGCATTAAATTCCTCAACCAACACAGAAAACAAACTTAAATAAGCATAAGATCCTTACCTCAAGAGTAGAATCCACCCTAAAAGTTCCCTTGATCTCTTTCTAAGCTTCCCACTTCAGCCCCTTTCTACACCTCTTCTTCTTTCTTCTTCTTTGCCCTAGCCTTTCTCTCCTCTTCTTTTCCTTCTCTTCTAATTTATCAAAGCCACAAGTGACCCAAATGCCCAAACCGTACCCCCCTAAATCCCAGCTGCATAATGTCTATTTGCCTTGCCAAAAGACCAAATTACCCCTCCTTACTAATCCTTCTAAGCTAAACCTTCAAGGGTACTTAAGTCTTAACACTTTCATTTCAATTCTACCACTTCCTATCTTAAAACTTGTTACTCACAGTAGTTACAAATGGTTACCAAATTACCAATACTAATCACTCTTTCTAAACTCAACTTACAAGATTCCCGAAGTACCCCTGGGCTCCTCCCGAGCCGGGTACAACAACCCGTTGTGACTTTTAGACTAACTGGCTCACTAGGACCGTCCCGATGCGTGCATCCTGGTAAAACATCACACTCACATGGCACAATTCACATAGTATAATTATCACAGTTATGCCCTAACATGGCCAAGTTACAATCATGCTCATTTTAAGACAATCAGTTCTACATGCATACTGATTCACATAGTCATGCATCTCAAATAATCCAATAGTCATATAACGTGCAATAAATCATAATGATGCATTAAACTTAATAAAGTCACACACAAAATCCCATCATGCCCTCCATGCACACTACTCCAGGCCCTTAAGCCTTAACACTGAATTTGGGTCGTTACATGGGGCCTTTCTTCCCCTCGACCAGTATTTCACAGACTTCTTAAATTACGTGATACTGGTTCCATTCCAGCTCCCCCCTAACTCCTACCATCTGTTAGCGGGGTTGAAGTATTTGTTCCTGAAGCAGGAATGGGAGGTCCCCACGCCGGCGGACATCCTTTATTTCTTTTTCCTCAAAGCCAGCCCGGAGCAACGGGGGTGAGGTGATAGGTTCTACTACCTGACCTGGTTTCCCAATTCGGCTGCGATCATCGAGCTGCCCAGCCACCCCAATGACTTCAAGTATCAATTCTTCATGTCAAAGGGGTTTTGCAACTGCGAATACCATTACTTCAACCGTCCTCGTAAGTTCCCTTAATCTTTAGCTCGCTAGCTTGTCGCTGATTAGTCTTTCCATTCGTTGTTGATTAGAAAACTATCGTGCAACTATTTTCACGAGGACGGCTAAGTTGGTGACCCTTGGGGGTCAGTACGAAACCTTGGCGGGGCTCTCCCCAGGTGAAAAAGACTACCGCCAGCTCGTGTCTGATGAGATGATGCTGGCGTGTAAGTTAATTTCCTCAAGCCAGACTCTGGCCTTGAGGAGGCCGCGGACCATACCCGCTACTCGCGAGATGGCGCCCATCCCCGAGGAGGGGGCCGAGGACGAGGAGGACAAGGTGCCCCTCGTGCGCCGGAAGCGGGCTCTGGAGGTCGCCCAGGAGGTCAATGCAGAGAGGACCTAGTCCGAGGCAGCAGCCGCCCCCTCTGGCCAAGGTAACCCTTACTTATTTAGGGACATAGACAGGGCCGCCGCAGACCTACGGCTTGCTAGGTTTAATCCCAGCCAACTCGTTCATCGCCACCAAAATGACCTAGATCTCAACATCACTCTACTCCAATGTGTTGACCAGCTCGTGTTGCGTTATGATATGGGCCACCCTTTGGGTACTGTAGTAGTAGATAATACCCTGGCTTATAGGTCAGCCTTTTTTGAGGAGTACGAGACCAATCTTAGGCCGTGGCCCTCCCTTCTGGAGGGTGTAGTAGCACCGGGTCTTAGGTAGTACGTAGAGGAGTCTAGTCCTGAGGCGGATGCGGACCCAGAGCCTTTTCTTACCCGTGAAGTCATCATCTTAGACTCCCCCGTAGAAGCCTCGGGGCCGGAGGTCGTGACAATAGATTCCTCCTTTAGCTCGGAGGTTAAGACCCTTTTTCAATACATACTTTAGCTTTTTTGTTATCAAAGTATTTTTACATGCATACTAATGATCTTTTCTTTTTTTCAGACGAGGAGATGTCATAGTCCGGGGGTAACGATCTGCGATCTATGTTCCAGGGGGAAACCCTTCCTTCGAGCCGCCCGGGCCCTTGGTGAAGAGGCTCTGGTTGGCGAAGAAAGCTGTTGGGACTTCCTCCAAGTCCTCGGCCAAGGGGAAAAACCAGGACCCCCCGCCATGGAGAAAGTGCCTCCACCCCCTCCTGCAGTAGAGAAGATGGCTCCACCTCCCCCGCAACCTCCTGTCCCTGCTCGGGAAAAGGAGGTACCAACTGGGACCCTGGCAGCTCCGGCTCCCACTGTGTGCATCCCGGTCAACACTCAAGCCTTGGAGAAAATCCCTGAGGCCTTTCGAGGGATGGTTTACGAAACTGCGAGCTATACGGTGGATCATTATTACAACGCCACCCCAAGGGACTTGCGAGAGATCGAGACGAGGAGCCCCAAGAACGTGATGGAGTCTTCACTGGGGATGACCCTCACGGTAAGTTCGCTTTACCACTGGTTCTTTCTGCTTGATTTCCAAGGCACTCGCCTCACATCTTTTCGTCCTGCAGGCCGCTTTGACCCTCCACCGGAGCATATCTCGGTCCAAGGCCAGGCATGCAGAGATCAGGGGCGAGCATCAGGCTGTACAGGCCGCCCTCGGGTCTGCTCAGCAACGGGAGCAGGATGCTAAAGCCGCCCTGGCAACTGTGCAGGCCGAGCTGGAGGCATCTCGGACCAAACTGCTGGATGCCGAGGCTACCAAGGTCGACCTAGACGCCGCGAAGGAGGAACTTGAAGAAGCCAAGGCTGCCCTTGTGGCGGGGAGGGCATCCTCCAGCTCCTCCATGGAGGCCATGCTGTACCATTGCTGGTCTTCAACCCGGATGGTGACTTCTCCTTTCTGGGGCCAGACGTGTGGGAGTCCTTCTTGGAGAAGTTCAAAGTTCGCCTTCAACAAGAGGCGCCCTCCGAGACCGGGGAGACTTCCACCGCAACCGAGCAGGATGCCGAGGGGGTGACTTCATCGGAGCAGCCTGCCGGGGCTTAGGATTTTGGCTCTTTTCTCTTTTACTTTCATTTGGAACTTTATATTATGAGGTTTTTTATCCTCGAAACAATTGATTTCCTTGGACTTATTTCAATCTATTTATATATTTTTTGGGGTTTAACTTAGTTTCTGTTGGTGGTATAATTGACATCTTATGCTTTTTAGGAAAAAACATCTGTTAATCAATTTGAACCAACTTCTATGTTTTAGGACCTGGTTGTATCCAGGACATTAATTTTAAAAACTTAGTTCGCGTCAATCCTTTATCGATATCTCGTGCTTTTTAAGAAAAACATTGATCAATCAATTTGAACTAACTTCTAAGTTTTAGGACTTGGTTATATCCAAGATATTAATTTAAAAACTTAGTTCGCATCAATCCTTTATCGAACTCTCGTGCTTTTTAAGAAAAACATCGATCACTCAATTTGAACTAACTTCTAAGTATTAGGACTTGGTTATATCCAAGATATTAATTTGAAAACTTAGTTCGCATCAATTATTTATCGATATCTCGTGCTTTTTCAGAAAAACATCGGTCAATCAATTTGAACTAACTTCTAAGTTTTAGGACGTGGTTATATACAAGATATTAATTTGAAAACTTAGTTCGCGTCAATTCTTTATCGATATCTCGTGCTTTTTAAGAAAAACATCGATCAATCAATTTGAACTAACTTCTAAGTTTTAGGACCTGGTTATATCCAGGATATATGCCCCCCAAGTAAGCAGGAAAGGGTCTTTCATGGTTACTTGAGTTTACATCCACAAACATATAAAAGATTAGATGTCATTACTTAATAAACAAAAAATGGCATTTCTAATTAAGCCGTACAAAGATATTATTGATAATATTTCTTCAAGTGGATAGCATTCCAAGTCCATGGAACCGATTCTCCATTAACTCGAGCTAGCTTGTAGGTTCCTTCTTTCACGACCTCGGTTATTTGGTAGGGCCCTTCCCAGCTTGGTCCCAACACTCCATCCTTGGGATCTTTACTGGCTAGGAAGACTCTTCTGAGTACCAGGTCGCCAACGCTAAAGATGCGTTTCTTGACGTTTGAGTTGAAATAACGTGTGACCTTTTGTTGATAATGTGCAAGCTGCAGCTGTGAATCTTCTCGTTTTTCGTCAATTAGGTCGAGGGACGCGCAAAGCAATTCGTGATTCTGGTCTTGGTCAAACGCATGGACTCTATACGAGGCTACCTTTACTTCGACAGGAAGGACTGCCTCACTCCAAAAAGCCAGGGAGAAAGGAGTATGACCTGTCGGCGTTCGATGTGAGGTCCGGTATGCCCGCAGTACCTGGGGGAGTTGTTCTGGCCAGACTCCCTTCGCTTCATCCAGTCTTTTCTTAAGGCTTGCCTTTAGCGTCTTAATGACGGCCTCGACCTACCCATTGGCCTGGGGATAGGCCACAGAGGAGAAGCTTTTAACAATCCCGTGCCTCTCACAGAATTGGGTGAAGAGGTCTCTATCGAACTACGTTCCATTTTCTGACACGATCTTCTTTGGCAGTCCGAATCGGCAGATAATGCTCTTGACCACGAAGTCAAGGACTCTTTTTGAAGTGATCGTTTCCAGGGGCTCTGCTTCTGCCCACTTGGTGAAGTAGTAGATAGCCACCACTGCGTAACGAACCCCTCCCTTTCCAGTAGGGAGGGCACCAACCAAGTCAATTCCGCAGACCGCGAATGGCCACAGGGACGAGATCATCTTCAGCTCGACCGAGGGAGCTCGGGAAACTGTGGCAAATGGCTGGCACTTGTCACATCTTTTGACGTGGGAGATCAAGTCCTTTGACAGAGTGGGCCAGTAATACCCTTGCCTTAATATCTTCAGGGCCAGGCTTTGCCCCCCAGCGTGATCTCCGCAGAAACCCTCGTGCTCCTCCTGCAAAATGCTCTTCGCCTCGCTTTGCAGAACACACCGTAGGAGACGTAAAGAGTGTCCACGCCAGTATAATATCCCCTCTATCACTGTATACCTTAGAGCCTGGTAAAGTACCTGCCTTGCGTCATTTCACTCTTCGGGTAACTTTCCTGCTGTGAGATATTCGAGGATGGGGGTCACCCAGGTCGGCCTGGCGTCGATCATCTCGACCTTCGCCCCAACTTCCTCTATGCTTGGTTTTTCCAAGAACTCTACCGATACTAACCCCAAAGTCTCCGTCTCCCCAGAGGTAGCGAGCTTTGCCAGGGCGTCTGCGTTGGCATTTTTTTCCCGAGGTATCTGCTCGATTGATCCGCGCTCGAATGTAGATAGTTCTTTCTTTACCTTGGCTTGGTAAGCAGCCATCTTGGTTCCTCATGCTTGGTATTCCCCTAACACTTGGTTTACCACGAGCTAGGAATCGCTGTAACACTGGACGGAGCTGGCCTTCAGCTCCTGGGCCACCTTAGCCTACCCAGTAAAGCTTTGTATTTAGCCTCATTGTTGGACGCTTTGAATCCGAATCGCAACGCCGAGTGGAATCGATGTCCTTCTGGGGATGTCAAGATGATTCCAACCCCGGAGCCGTTCTCATTAGACAAGCCATCTACGAAGACCTTCCAAGAGGCCTGGGCTAAGGAGGCCTGGGCTGACTCTTCTACAGTGTAACGACCCAAATTCACTAATAAGGCTTAAGGGCCTTGATTAGTGTGCCTGGAGGGCACATTGGGATTTATGTGTGATTTTATTGAGTAAAATACATGGTTATGATTTAAAGCATGTTATATGACTATTTGACTATTTGAGATACATGACTATGTGTATTAGTATGCATGTAGCCCCTGATTGTGTTAGAAGGGCATAATTGTAATTTTGGCCATTTTGGGCATAACTGTATTGATATGTGCTAATTTTCAAGACCACATTGTTATGTGGATGTATCTGTGATTTGTGACTCGAGACGATTCTAGAGAGCTGATTAGCGAAAAAAGTCCAGGCGGGGATTTATACCCGGCTCGGGGCGAGCCTGGGGGTATAAATAGGAATTTAATGAGTATATTGGGGTCTATTTTGATATCGAGGAATATTATTGGTGATTAATCAGGTATTGGAAAGCAAGCGGGAAAATATTATAGACACTTGAGGAATTAGCGGGAATTGGGTAAAATGACTAAAATGGCCCTACTTGGACAAAAGGGTTTAGAATTAATAGGGAGGGCATTTTAGTCAATTGGCTTCTTAGAGATAAGTTTATTGAGGCTTTATATACTTAGTGGGATTGTTAGAGGGAGTGAGATGGCTGTGGAAAAGAAAGAAAAAGGAAGAAAAAGAAAAAGAGAGAAAACAGAGGGGTTTTTCCAAAAGGGGCGGTTTGTGGATTCTAGCACCATTTCTCTTCAAATTTCTTGGAGCAAAGCTCAGTGGAGAGCTAGGATAGGCTGAGCATCAAGGATCCTAAGTTAGACTTGAAGATTTGGCAAGGGATTAGCAAGAACACATCAACTTTTGAGGTAAGTTTTTAGAGTTTTCAGTTTTGGGTTTGGCTTGTTTAAGTTGTGTAATTAAGCTGAATGATGGGAACTTTAGGGGAAATTTCTGGGCAAGCTTTGAGGAAGATCAAGCTAAGGAGGTCTAGGAATTAAATGAAGGTCGAATTGCATCAACGGTATGAATTCTAAGCCTTTAACTTTGATGTTTGATTGAATTTATGGGTTTAGGGTTAATCATGGTAAATTTTGAGATTTGGGATGAATGTGCTTGGGTTTTCAGGATTTGGGATGCTTGGGATGAGTGGAGAGTGTTTATAAGCTTGATTTTGAGTTTGGTAAAGATTTGGGGAAGTTTGGGTTGAGATTGGCTCAAAGAAATCGCAGAAAAAGAATTTGGGAGTTGCCTGCCTGCAACTAGCGCTAGTCTTTGGGTGCTGTAGCGCTAGACCCTATTTTTGGGGATGCTGGTTCTGCTTGTAGTGCTACAACGCCCTTGTTAGAGCGCTGTAGCGCTGCCCTGTTCCCAAAAAGGGGTTTTTGGGTTATTTTTATGGGATTTCGACCTAGGGTTTGGGGTTCGATTCCGCCATCTTTTTTTGTGGATCTAGGACTTCCCGGGGGCTCGGGATTGGTCCCGAGGCTAGGTTTTCGGACTTGAGGTTCGGTGATGACTTTGACCTATGGCTGTGTTTAGGTTTGCACTAGGGCTCGAGTGGGATCGTGCTCAAGGAGTCAAGTGGTGAAAGCTATCAAATTGACAGGTAAGAAAACTATAGCACCCGTAGGACAGGGCATGGGCCCATAGTGTGATTGCAGGGCACGTCCCTATATTGCATTACATGTTAGGGTGCAGACTTAATTGAATTGATATCAGGGCACGGCCCTATATTGCATTACATGTTAGGGTGCAGACTTAATTGAATTGATATATGTTTGAATGTTAATTGAGTTATGCTATTTGTGATTATAGTAAGAATGAATGGCAAAGGAGCCGGGAATGGCAACGGAGCCGGGAACGGCAACGGAGCCGGGAACGGCAAAAGAGCCAAAACGGCAAGGGAGCCGAGAATGGCGAGAGGCTGAGAACGGCAGTGGGGCCGGAAGTAACACTTAGCACGTGAAGTGCTTGTAGACAGGGTGGGACCCCAATGGATACAGGGGATATCCTTATGGTGAGGATCGAGACCCAGGCTTAGGTAATGCCTCTGGGACGGCATGGTCGTGTTTGTTTAGTTTGATGGAATACTTGTTTATCTGTGGATAATCTGATATGTTAACTATATAATTCGCATATGTTATATACTGTATGAGTTTTCTTGCTGGGCTTCGGCTCACGGGTGCCCTGTGCTGCAGGTAAGTGCAAAGATTGAGTCAACCAGCCATGAGTACGGAGAGCGTGAAGCGACGCGTACATGTTTGGCCTGCCCGACTGCTTTGGTTGGGGGTTTATTCGAGAAATGGCTGTAATAATCTGTGATTTTAATAATTAATCAACTGTAAACTTATTTTAAGTTGTAAATAGTTTTCAAACCTTATTTTGTGATCCCAAATGTTAAATACTAGAAGTTTTCAATGAAACAGCGCATTTTTAAAGATTACAGCCTTAACTTTTGCTTAGTCACACTTTTGTTTTAAAAACCTCGGTTAGCAAGCTCATTGCACATTTTTCGTTTTAAAACTCACTTAGTAACGGCTCTAAGGAAGTAGGGCGTTACATACAGGATCTTCTCAGAATCCTGCGCACTCTGCCACAAAATCAGCCAGGGCCTGGCATTTTATTACAATTTGCGGTATGTATAAAATCTCAAATTGGCTGAGTTCAATAGCCCACTTCAACAAATGTCCCGATGCATCAAGTTTTTTCAAAACCTACCTTAAAGGATGATTGGTTATGACGTGTATTGAGTGGGATTGGAAATATGGCCTGAGCTTTCGGGAGGCTGTAATGAGACAGAAAGCCATCTTCTCCATCAACAGATACCGAGATTCCGCTCCGAGAAGCCTCTTGCTGATGTAATAGACTGGCTTTTGAGATCGGTCCTCTTCTCAGACTAATACGGCGCTAGCTGCATCTTCCGTGACAGCTAGGTAAAGGAAAAGAGGCTCTCCTGCCGCTGGTTTGGATAATACGGGTGGCTCGGCTAAATGTGCTTTCAGGTCGAGGAAAGCACGTTCGCATTCCTCGGTCCACTCGAATTTCTTATTCCCCCGGAGGAGGTTGTAGAATTGCAGACACTTGTCGGTAGATTTAGAAATAAACCAATTAAGGGCTGTCACCCTTCCTGTCAAACTTTGAACGTCCTTTCGCGACTAAGGTGAGGGCATCTCGAGTAGCGACCTGATCTTATCGGGGTTTGCTTCTATTTCCCTGGTATTGACAATGAAACCCAGGAATTTTCCTGATGCGACCCCGAAAGTACATTTTTGGGGGTTAAGCCTCATGCCGTATTCTCTCAATATCTTAAAGCATTCCTCCAGATCGGAAACATGGTTATCGACAGTTTTCAACTTGACCAGCATGTCGTCAACATACACTTCCATGTTCTTCCCGATCTGGTTGGCAAACATCCTATTTACCAACCTTTGGTATGTAGCTCCGGTGTTCTTCAACCCGAAGATCATGACCTTGTAACAATAAACGTTAGTTGGGGTCATGAAGCTAGTGTGATCCTTGTAACGACCCAAAATCGCTAATAAGACTTAAGGGCCTTGATTAGTGTGCCAGGAAGGCATTAATGGATTAATTATGATTTAAATGTGTAATTATATGTTTAGTAATGTTTTTATGATAATATGAAATAAACATGTGATATATTTAAGAACCACATTATTATGTGGGCAGGCCCGTAGAGCACGACTCGAGACGATCCTAGGGTCAGATGGCGGGAAAAGTCACAACGGGACTTAAAATATGACTTTGGACAAGTCAGGAGTATTTTAGGTACCGGGTAGCTATTTAGACTATTGGGTTATGAAAATAAATATATGGAGATATATTTGAGGTTAGGATGTCTAAGCGGGAATATTGGGGGATTTTACCATTTTACCCTTGGGGACAGTTCCGGCACCCCGAGCTTTGGGAATTAACTTAGTGGGTAAGACAAACATAAGGAAACCCTTAGAAGGAGATGAACCGACCTAAACACTTTTCTCTCAGCTCTTTTTCTCTCTCTCAAGGAAAACAAAGGGAAGAAGCTAAGTTAGAATCCAAAGGAAAACAGAGGGAAATTTGGGACCTTTGAGCTGGGAAATTAAGCTGGACTTTAAGGCTTAGCTCAAGAAACAATCCAGGACTATATCAAGACTAAGGTAAGGGTTAATCCATGTGTTTTTTTTTCTGAATTTTAACTCTGTGTATCATTTGGTTATTGAAGTGTTGTCCAACTATTGTTTAAGGTGAAATTGAGCTGGGAAATCATTGGGAATCAACTGATTTTTTGTTAGAGGATGGGTTCTATCAAGAAGGTAAGCTTTAATTCATGAATTGATGATTTGGGTTTGAGTTTTTGGCTGGTTAAATTGGGTGTTTAAGTTCTTAGAGTTTCAAGAATTGAAAGGGAAATTTCTATGGTTTCTTTAGACTGAATTTCTATTGAAATGTGTAGCATAAGTTGTGTAATAACTTGTGGAAATGTTGGGTGTTGAAGTACGGAACTTAGGGGTGGTTTTGGCTGAGGTTTTGAGCTTTGAAATGGTGGGTTTTCTGGGCATGAAGGGAAGGGCCGCGGCTCTTTTCTAGAGCACTGCGGCCCTAGGATGAAGAAAGGCCAAGGTGGCTCGCCCATGGGTGGGCGCCGCGGCGACCAAAGTAAGGGCCGCGACGCATGTCTTTGTTCAGGTTGGCCTTGGTTCTGTTTAGAGGCTAGGGTCGCGGTTAAGCTTCAAGGGCTGCAGCCCTTGGTTATGCACATTAACTTTTGAGGATTTTAGGCATGGGAATGTGGTTTAGTTTGCTCGGGATTGGTTTCACCACTGTGCTTGGTGGAATTTGGATTCCCGGGAGTTAGTTATGTAACCGGAAACCTATATTTGAATATTAATGGAACCCTATACTTTGGTTGTGACTAGGTAATAAAGGCTTAGGCTCGGGAACGGATCGTTCTTGAGGGGCGTTGCTCATAATCAATAATCGTACAGACTAAAGATAAGAAAACTGCACCTGGTTGAATATATGTGACGGGACTAAGGGTTCCCTATTGTAAAGGCTTGAAATTATGGTATTATGCCATGCAAGCTATTTAGTGAACCAACGGCCTAAGGGTGCCAAGGGTTTCACTAGCGCACAGGGTGCGGCTCGGCCACTGGTAGGCGAGGACAGCTTATTATGCACTGAGCTTGGTTTAAGCGGGCCGGAGTCAGTGGGTTAAATAGAGGGTGCGGCCTAAGTCGTCGGCCCTGAATATTATGTGATATGAGTGATTGATTGTATCTTGAATATGGGTATATGTGCTGAATTAATTGATGAGAAATCATGCCTGATGACTTAACTGTTTGATATCATTGATTGTGTTATATACGATGTTTTCTTGCTGGGCCATGGCTCACGGGTGCTACGTGGTGCAGGTAAAGGCAAGGGCAAGTTGGACCAGCCCTGATTGGAGAGCTCAGCGAGTGGAATGTACATAGCTAGTTGCTCAGCCGCCACGGTTGAGGTTTAGGCAGGGACGCGTGACCCAAAGACTGTCTGTTTTGCCTTAGAATAGCTAGTGATTACTCATGTATCTTTGGGAGTCTGTAAATTTGCTTCTAACACTGTTTCTTTTGGGATCCCGTGTATATAACAGTTTAATTATAAAAAATAAGTCTTTTGAGACCAAGGCCTTTCAACCCTAGCACTTACATGTCTAGTGACGCGTTTTTAAAATAATGACTTTATTAGCAAGTCTTGCACCTTTACAAGTACATAGTGTAGCGGTCTTGGCTATCTAGGGCGTTACAATCCTGGTCTGTTGGATTCATGGCGATCTGATTATAGCTCGAATATGCATCCATAAATGACATGAGCTCGTGCCCCGCCGTGGCGTCTACCAATTGGTCGATCCTTGGCAATAGGAAGCAATCTTTGGGGCAGGATTTGTTCAGATCGGAGAAGTCGATGCAGGTCTGCCATTTCCTGTTGGGCTTCAAGACCAATACAGGATTGGCGACCCAGATCGGGAACTTTGCCTCGCGGATAAAGCCGCACTTTAGGAGCCGGGCTACTTCCTCTTCTAGGGCCTAAGCTCGGGTTGTTCCTAAGCGCCTTTGTTTCTGGGATTTTGCAGGCACGCTTTTATCCAAGTGGAGGGTGTGCATGATGATGCTCGGACTGATCCCTACCATGTCTTCATGAGACCAGGCAAACACGTCAAGATTCTCCTGCAGGAACTTAATCAGCTCCGCCTTCCTTTCGCTACATAGATTTTTTCCGAGATTTACTATCCTCGTGGGATCTTGTGGATCGATGTTTACCTCCTCGAGCTCTTCGATGGCCTGGAGCTCGAATCTATCCTCGCCTATTCTGGGGTCGAGATCATTATTTGAGATGATATTCTCCCCTTTGGCACTCTGAGATTTTTCAATCCTAGTACTAGGCACAAGTTCCTGAGATTCCTCATTCTCGCCCTGGACGGTCATCGTTAACTGCCCGGGTTTTAATTTTCCCTTCATAGAAATGTCGTAGCATTCCCTTGCAGCAAGCTGATCACCTCGGACCGTGCATATCCCCGAGGAAGAGGGGAATTTTAGCATGAGGTCGCGGATGGAGGTTATGGCTTCAAACGCTTTCAATGTAGATCGGCCCAAAATAGCATTGTACGTGGCGGGACAATCGATGACCACAAACTCGAGGAGTTTCGAGACTGTCCGAGGTCCCTCTCCCAAGGTGATCACTAGTGTAATGACCCAAATTCGCTATTAAGGCTTAAGGGCCTTGAGTAGTGTGCCTGGAGGGCATAATGGGATTCTGTGTGTGACTTTAATGAGTTTAATGCATGATTATGATTTAATGCACGTTATATGACTATTTGATTATTTGTGATGCATGACTATGTGAATTAGTATGCATGTAGACCTGATTGAGCATATTTGTAATTTGGCCATTTTGGGCATGACCGTGTTGATATCTGTGATCTGTGACTCGAGACGATCCTAGAATGAGCGGGTTAGCGGAAAAGTCAAAGCGAGAATCTATACCCGGCTTGGGTTAAGCCTGGGGAGTTTAAATGAGAATTTGAAAAATATATTGAGGTTAATCTTGATGATGAGGAATGTATAATTGGTGATTAATCAGGTATTGGGTAGCGAGCGAGAATTATTAGGAACACTTGAGGAATTAGTGGGAATTGGGTAATATGACTAAAATGTCCCTTTATGGGCAATAAGGTTTAGAATTATTAAGGAAGGGCATTTTGGTCTTTAGGCTTGTTAGAGATAAGTTAAGGGAGCTTTATACTTAGTGGATTTTGTAGAAAAAGAGTTAAGGCTGAAAAAAGAAAGAAAGAAGGAAGAGAAAGGAAAAGAGAGAAAAGCTGAAGGGTGTTTGTTCCAAAGAACGGTTTGTGGCTCTCCTAACCAATTTCCTTCATTTTTCTTGGAGTTAAGCTCAGTGGAGAGCTAGGGTAGGCTGAGCATCAAGGATCCTAAGCTAGTCTTGAGGATTGGCAAGGGATTAGCAAGTTCACATCAGAAATTTGAGGTAAGTTCTTGGGGATTTCAGTTTTAGGGCTTGACTGGTTTGAACTGTGTTTTTGAGCTAAATGGATGGGATTTTTTGGGGAAATCAGGTCAAGGTTATGAAGGTGCAAGCTAAGGAGGTCTAGGGTTCAACTCAAGGTCGAATTTCCATCCACGGTATGATTTCTAAGACCTTATCTTTGTTGTTTGAGTGGATTTTTGGTTTTTGGGTTCATTATGATAGATTTTGAGTTTTGGGTTGCTTGAGCTTGGGGTTTGAGTTCTTGGGATGCTTGGGATGAGTGTGAGGTGTGGATATGTTTGTTTTTGGGTTTGGAAAAGGTTTGGGCAAGTTTGGGGTTGAAATGGTAGAAGGAAATCGCAAGATGCGATTTTTGGGTTTGGTCTGGCTGCAACTAGCGCTATAGCACTAGTCAGGGGGTGCTGTAGCGCTAGCCCCTGTTTCTGGTGGGTGGTTCTGCTTGTAGCGCTACAGCGCCCTCTTTAGAGCGCTGTAGCACTGCACTGTTCACAGAGGGGATTTTTGGGCTTTTGTGAAGGGATTTTGACCTAGGGTTCGGGGCTCAATTCCACCACTTTGTTTTGGGGATCTAGGACTTCCCGGGGGCTCGGGATTGATCCCGAGGCTAGGTTTTGGACTCGAGGTTTGGTAATGACTTTGACTTATTGATTTTTCTTAGGTAAGCGCTAGGGCTCGAGTAGGATCGTGCTCAAGGAGTCAGGTTGATCAAGGCCATCGAATTTAAAGGTAAGAAAACCGTAACACCAGGGATTAGGGCATGGGCCCACAGTGTTATTGCAGGGCATGGCCCTAGATTGTTTTACTTGCAAATGTATGACCTTGAATGAATTATTATATGTTTGAATGATTATTTCGAAATGTATTATGCGTGCAATTATAATGAAATGAACGGCTAAGGCCGAGAGCGGCAAAGGCCGGGTACGGTCTTGGGGCTGGAAGTAACACTCAGCACATGGGGTGCTTATAGCCAGGGTGGGACCCAAGGGATACATGAGTTATCCTGACGGTGAGGACCGAGACCCCAGGCTTTGGTAAGGCCTCTGGGGCGGCATGGCCGTGCTTGTTTAGTCTGATGGTTTTCCTATTTATCAGTGGATTATGTCAGCTATATACTATGCATATGATATGTACTATTTGGGTTTTCTTGCTGGGCTTCGGCTCACGGGTGCTCTGTGTGGCAGGTAAAAGCAAGGAGTCAGTCAACCAGCCATGAGTATGGAGAGCGTGGGGGCGGCGCGTACATGTTCGGCCTGCCCGACTGCTTTGGTTGGAGGCATTTTGTATATGGCTGTATTAACTCATTCTTTTGATAGTTAACCTGGTGTAAATCTATTTTTGAGTTGTAATTATTTTGTAAACCTTATTTTTGGGATCCCAGATGTTTGATACTTAATGTTTTCAATGAAATTAAACATTTTCAAAGAGTACAGCCTTAAATTCTGGTTTATTCACACTTTTGGTTTTAGAAACCACGTAGAGTCAGTCAAAAGCACGATTTCTGTTTTAAACTCACTAAGTAATGACTCTAAGGTAGTAGGGCGTTACAACCAGCTCGATCGTTCCTATTGCCACCGACCCTTCTCCAGAGAATCTGTATAGCATCATGGAGGTGGCTTTTAGCTCGGTGACAGATATACCCATCTTTTCCAGCATAGACCGGAATAGCAGGTTCCCCGAGCTCCCATTATCGACCAGTACTCTCCTAACCCTCTGGTTAGCGAGCTGAATGGCTACGACCAGAGGGTCGTTATGACGGAACTAGACGTGGCTGGCATCTTCCTCGGTGAATATGATTAGTTGCCTCTCCAATCGTTGCTGTTTGGGTAGATGCTACTCAGGGACGAACACCACTCCATTATGAGCCTTAAGTTCATTGACGTATCTCTTCTGGGCACCTCTGCTTGTGCCAGCCAGATGGGGGCCACTGGAGATAGTGGAGATCTCTCCTCCTATCACAGGAGGAGGGACGTCCTGATCTATCCGAGACCCGGGTTAACTTATCGGAACTTTTGAAGCTGGATGGCCGGCGGGAACTCTATTCTGCGCATACTAAGCCAAGGGTCCAGCTCTGATGAGAGTCTTGATCTCATCCTTCAAGTGCCTACAATCATCGGTGTTGTGGCCAATGTCGTTGTGGAACCGAAAAAACTTGGAGGGGTCTCGCTTACACTTCTGGTGCTTCAACGGTTCTGGCTTCTTCCAGAGGAGGCGAGTAGAGTTTACTAGGAAAATGTTCTGCCTAGTGTGTGTGAGCTCGATATAAGTCGTGTAGACTGGTTTAAATTTTTCTACGGACTTGTTCTTCTTTGGGCCATGCTGGCCGCCCTCGCTGCTCCCTTTTCTCTTGCCTCTACCAAACTGGTTATTCTGTGTAATGGTTTGTACCGCTGTCACGACATCCATTCCCACTCCAGCGGGCTGTTCAGGGGCCTGGCTGGTTCCCGCGGCCGATGCCCGCGCCTCCTCCAGGTTTATCCATCCCTGGGCCCTATTTAGGAATTCGTTTATGGTGCTGACTCCTTTTCTCTGTATCTCTTCCTAGAGTCCACCTCCGATGAGGATCCCAGTGCTCAGGGCCATGAGCTTGGAGCTATCGTCAGCGTCCTTGGCTCGAGCAGCGACGTTCGTGAATCTGCTCAGGTAAGCTTTCAAAGGCTTGTCAAGCTGCTGTCTTACGTTCGCCAGGGTGTCGGTCTTCACGCGAGCAGCCTGAGAAGCTCGGAAGGCCCTCTTAAAGTCGGCAGAAAAGGCTTTCCACGAGCTGATGAATTGCTTTTTACTATGCTTGAGCCATTGCTTGGCCGGCCCAGTCAAGGTGGAAGGAAATATTAAACATCTTAGCTCGGGACCAATGTTGTGGGCCATCATCAGGGTGTTGAACATACCCAGATGATCTGACGGGTCCCCATCTCCATTGAACTTGGACAAGTGAGGCATACGGAACCCAGGTGGATACGTCGTTGCTGCTATGCTGGGGGCGAAGAGCTCGAGTTCATCCCTAAATCATACTCTTCTTTTTCTTTTTCCGACAAGAGCTTCCTCATCAGCTCCTCCACCTGAGTCAAAAGCTCAAGGGTTTGGTCCTTGCTTCCTTGGTTATTCTGGGGCTGTTCAATAGCTCTAGTTCCATGGTACGTGTTAGGCGGGTTGTAGTCCTTCCTATCTTGAGATAGGTTATGTGGGACATTCCCACTGTCACTTACTTCAGATAGGCCTTCCCCTTGGCGAGCAAGACTGCCATTTCCAACTTGGTCTGCTCTCTGAGAGTTTAGACGATTTCGGAGGTTGCCCCTCGGGACGGCCTGAGGGCTTTGAGCCGAGCTCAAACGATGGCACAGGTCTCAGCCGGACATGTCACTTCGACGACTTCCGGTCCAATAACTTCCCTTGGAAAAGCTCGGAGCCCACCATTGGGGGTGAGGATCTGGGACTTCTCTGTGCGCCCGACTATGATGGGAAGGTCCGACGGAAGCAGGATTTCTCCTGCTGCTCCCATGAACCGGAATGTCTCGGACTGGACGGGGAGGAGATGGATATCTTATCGGTGAAGGAGGATGCCTGACTGGGGATGCGATCCTCGTCCCGACAGGGCGGATTAAGCTAGGTCGCGGCCTCTCTGCTCTACCATCCTCCGCGTCCGGTGCTCGGCGGTCTGACCGGGGTGCAGGACAGCTGGCCGGGGCAGGCTGTCGTCGCAAGCCCTCCTCGGATCTCCTTCGCGAGTTTCCTCGAGCCCTCCTGTGTGCACTCGAGGCGGAAGTGAGCTAGGAGTTGAGGTCCGGACCGATCGGCTGAATTGTTGCTCGGCCCTAGGAAGTTCCTCAAATGTGGTTTCCCGGTGGTGCGACGTGGGAGTAGAACTTGATGTTGGGGGTCTGACCGACCGACCGGGCCTAGACCGGTTACCCTGGGGGGACTTATGAGTCTTACCATGCCTCTTTCTGACATTAGCGTCGGTTGTAAGAGGGGGTAATCGGGCTAAAACCTATTGAATCTACTGGTTTGCTTTCGCCAGCTGACTCCTCAACTGTGCATTTTCCATTTCTACAGCCGTGTAGAAATCCAGGTTCGGATTGGGCAGCCGGGGAGCCGAACTTCCAATGTCGTGTTGGCCCATTGGCTGCTTGCCCGATCGCTGCTGAACCTAAGGGTTCTGATCATTAGACATGGTGGCATGATGGGCCTCCTGCCCATTATGTTGGTCCACCTCGTTACCATGTCTTGAGCGAGTAACTACCATGGTTGGGTATTTGCAATAGCACCAATCTAAAAGCTCTCAATGAAAGCAACAAACTGTTAATGCGGTTCTTCGGCAATAGATAATTATATAAATAAGGAGAGGGATTAGTGTTAAGTGATGAACCGTAATGGATGAATGATCTCAAAGGAAGATTATAACTCGAATATATTTTTAGGTGGTTCAAAGGTTAAAATCCTTCTAGTCCACTAGCCGATATTATTGATATATCTCTGATATTCCTTATAGGGTATTTCTTCACAAATAAGAAGCCAACTCTTTGCAACTCCCAGGGTCCCCATATTTATAGGGAGAGGACACCTGGGGGTTGGCAAAGGAGGTCATCCCGTGACCTTCTTACCCATCATGTCACTTCTGCGACATTCATGATTAATTCCTAAAACCTGACAATGAAGTGTAGTCTAATCAATAGGTAAGGGGGATAATGGGCCGCATGGCCCAAACCAGTCGTGGGGTGTCTGAACACGCACGTTTACATTGCGTGGTTGACTTTATAAAGGATCAGAGGTGTCAACTCAAGCTCGTACCCTAAGCTTGATGTAGTCTCAGCTCGTGGTGTCCACGCTGCTGATCCGATGCCTTAGCAATCTCACTAATCCTTTGGCTATCTCGAGCTAAAGAGGTAGAGACTTGTAACACCTTCTCCGGGTAGGTGGCTTCCACGTGGCTGATAGAATTATGCCCCTTTCCAGCTCGCTAAAAGCCCGTGGATATTTAGGGCGTACACCTATCCATTATGATGAGATGGGTGAGAGGAGATATTCGGGTCCTGAGATGGTTTAGAGGACTAACGAGGCGATTGAAAAGATTAGAGCTCGAATGCTCGCCTCCCAGAGTCGCCAGAAGAGTTTCTCAGACTTGAAACGCAGAAGCGTAGAGTTTCAGGTCGATGACCATGTGTTTCTTATGGTTTCACCTTTGAAGGGAGTAAAACGGTTTGGTGTTCGAGGAAATCTGAGCCCTAGGTTTGTTGGCCCCTTTGAAATTCTGGAATGGGTAGAGAGGTAGCTTACAGATTGGCGATGCCTCCAGCTTTATCAGGGGTTCATGTTGTTTTTCACGTTTCCATGCTCCAGAACTATGTTTCAGATTCAACACATGTACTGAGTTATGAGAATTTAGAGCAGGACCAAGATTTATCTTATGAGGAGAAGTCGGTTCAAATTCTCGATCAGAAGGATAAAATCTTGCGGAGCAAGACCATCGCCTTAGTGAAGGTGCTATGGAGGAACAGAAAGATTGAGGAGGCGACGTGGGAACTTGAGTCATATTAAGCAGGAGTAGTATCCCGAGTTGTTCAGGTAATTTCGAGGATGAAATTTCTGTAAGGAGGGGATAGTTGTAGCGTCCCAAATTTTCTCATAAGGCTTAGGGCCTTGATTAGCTTGCCTAGAGGGCAATAAGTGGCCTAATATTATAATATGTGAATTTTGATGAGTATGTGATTATAAATGAATGTGTTAGGTGAATTAAATATGCATGTGGGCCCCATTTGCTCGTTAGGGGCATGTCTGTAATTTTAGCACGATGAGGGCATACATGTAACTATTGTGATATATTGTGGTATATCTGTGTTGCACGATCTGAGACAGTCTTAGGGAGCAGTTAGCTAGAAAGTCACAACAGGGTCGAATACCCGACTCGGGGCGAGTCGAGGGGTATTTAAGCATTTGACGTTTTATTGGGTTGTCAAGTTATGAAAATAAATATTTGGATATATATTTGAAGTTAGAACGTTTAGGAGGGAATATTGGGGATTTACCATTTTTCCCTTGAGGACATTTTTGGGTACCCCGAGCCTTTGAGATAACCTTAGAGACTTAAGTTAAATAAATCAAATTGAGGGAACACTCAAAAACTAGGGAACCGACCCTTTCTCTCTCTATCTCTCGGTTCCCTCTTCTCTATTAAAAGCATGGTGAATTTTTGTGAAATCTAACTAGAGACTAAGGATTTAAAGCTGGGATTTTGAGGGCTAGAATCTTGGAACCTAGGGAACTAATTAAGAGATTCAATTATGCTCAAGGTAAGATTTTAAACCTGTTGAATTATGTGGAATTTCTGGTGATATTTCAAAGTTATGCATGTGAGCTAAGTGAGAAATCATTCTTTAGTTTTAGATGAGGTTTGGGGTTAATTCTTGTTAGGTTTTGTTGCTGAGACTGTAGTAGAACTTCTGTAATGAATGATTAAGATTGTTGGGTTGATTTTGGAGTAAATTGGAGGATTTTTCTGGGTTCGAAAGGTCAGGCCGCGGCATTGTTCTTGCTGAACCGCGACCCACTAGAACAAGTTGGGGGCATGGATGAAGGGCGGGTCGCGGCACGCCTGCCCTGTTTTGGGGTTGGGGCTTTCTGGTAGAGGCGGGCCGTGGCATAGGTTCATGGGGCCGCGGTACTTAGTGCGTTTTTGGGCCTTAAGGAGGGTTTAGGCTCGGGTATCCAAAAGATAAGGCTCAGGATGGATTTATCACGCAGATTGATAGAATTCAAGGTCCCAGAGACTAGAATTATGACCCCAAACCTATTTAATGGATTAGAACTTGATGGATGGAGGTTGTTGATGCGTTGTGACTAGGTTTTCAACGAGGCTCAGACTAGGGGACTGTGCTTGGGACATCGGTGCTTGGAAAGCTCGGGACACAGGTAAGAAAACTGTTGTACCCGTAGAGCAGGGCGAGGCCCTATAGATTGTGTTGCAGGGTACGACCCTATATGATTATGTTGCAGGGCATAGCCCCATTGATTCTATTTATACGTATTTAAGTATTTGTTTAGTTATGCTATGTGTGTATATATGTGAATGAACGACAAGAGCAGGGAATGGCGAAGGCCAAGAACGGCGAGGGCCGGGAACGACTAAGGCCGAGAATGGCAAGGCCAAATATGGCAAGGGGGCCAGGAGTAGCGTTTAGCACGTGGAGTGTGAGTTTCCAGGCTGAGACCCTATAGGATACCTGGGATATCCTCACGGTGTAGACTACGAACCCAGGGCTTGGTAAAGCACCTGGGACGGCATGGCTGTATGTGTTTTGCCTGTTGGCGGCTTGATTATATGTTGAATGATTGATATGCATATGTTATTTACTTGTGTGAGTTTTCTTGCTGGGCTTCGGCTCACGGGTTCTCTATGGTGCAGGTAAGGGCAAGGGGAAAGTCGACCAACCATGAGTATGGAGAGTGTGAAGCGACGAGTACATGTTTAGCCTGCCTTGATGCCATGGCCAGGGGTATTTTTGGGAGATGTTTGTATTAAACCTAAATTTTGTCGTTTAGTCGACTTTAGATATTTTTGAGTTGTAAATATTTCTAAACAGTATTTTGGGATCCCAAATGTTAATCACTTTATACTCTTCAATGATGGATATATTTTTAAATTATGTGACTTTGTTTATGGCTTGGCTATACTTTTGTCTTAAAACATTGATTAGCGAGTTAATTACACGTTTAAAACTCACTTAGTAACGACTCTAAGGAAGTAGGGCGTTACAATTATGTTAGTAAGTAACATAGGGATGTGTTATTTGCCTTGTGTAACTTTTTAGAATTAAACTTTGAATTTGCATTCTTAAATCTGATTTTGCATAGGAATATGTTTTATTAGGTAAAATAATTAATGTCATAAAATTTGGGAAATTTTTATGAGTATTTAATGAATTTTTGTTAACCTAGGAGTTTTTCTAGAATATTGTTGCCGCAATCTGTTCAGGATGATTAATATAGGGGGAATCAATAATTCAAGTCCATTTTGCAATCCATATATTTCTTTCAATAATCATGTTTTGTTCAATTTTAATTTTAGTATTTCCATCTCTTTTAATATTTTGTTTAGCCTAAAAACAACCCATTTGATTTTATTACTTTTAAGTTGTTTATTAATTGTTTTGCTTATTTTTCTATTTTTCAATCCATGTGGAGACGATCTATTTATCATTATATTGCTTGTGTGATTACGTGCACTTGCGTATTCAAATGGAATATTTAACTCATCGCAACAAGTTTTTGGCGACGTTGCCGAGGATTTGAATTAGAAATTTATGTAATATCTATTACTTGCAATTTAATTTTCTTTTCTTTGTTGTTCTAACCTTGTTTGCTTGCTCTTGTGTTTTCTCAGGCGATTTACTATATGAACAAGCAAGAAGACATTGAACTAGCTCCTATTGACCCTGAGATTGAACGAACAGTTAGAAGAAGACTAAGGGAACAACGGGCTTAAAATTGCCTTAATATGGTTGAAGAGGTTGAAGGAGTTGAGCGTGCTAATAATATCACTAACACGATTGCTGTGGCTGGTGATAGAGAGAGAGCCATAAGGGAGTATGTTGTCCCCATGTTCAATGAGCTCAATCTGGGCATTGTTAGGCCTGAAATTCAAGCACCCCAATTCAAGTTAAAGCCCGTGATGTTCCAAATAGTGGGTCAATTTAGTGGGCTTCCTACTGAGGATTCTCATCTTCATCTTCATTCATTTTTGGAGGTGAGAGATTCTTTCAAGCTGCAAGGAGTATGTTACGAGGCCCTAAGGTCGAAATTATTCCCTTTCTCTTTGAGGGATCGAGCTAGAGCTTGTCTCAACACCCTTCCTCCCGACTCGGTGACTACATGGAATGAGTTGGCTGAAAAATTCTTGATGAAATACTTTCCTCCTACCAAAAATGCCAATTTAGCAATGAAATCATGTCGTTTCAGTAGCTGGAAGATGAATCATTTTGTGAAGCTTGGGAGAGATTCAAGGAGTTATTGGGAAAGTGCCCACACCATGGGATCCCACATTGTATACAAATGGAAACATTCTATAATGGGCTCAATTATTCCACTTGCATGATGTTGGATGCTTCAGCTAATGGGGCTATTCTCTCTAAGTCCTACAATGAAGCCTATGAGATTTTGGAGAGGATAACTAGCAACAATTATCAATGGTCCAATGCTAGAGCCTCAACAAGTCAAAAAGTGGCTGGTATACTTGAAGTGGATGCATTGACAACTTTGACCGCTCAAATTTCTTCAATGACTAACCTTCTCAAGAACATGAGTTTGGGGGGAATGGCACAACCAGCTGCTATGGGACAAGTTGCTAATGTATCTTGTCTTTATTGTGGAGATGGGCATTCATTTGAGAGTTGTCCTTCGAATCCCGCTTTGGTTTGTTATGTGGGGAATCAAAATGCCAACCGTAATAACCTATATTCGAACTCTTATAATCCAGGGTGGAGGCAGCATCCATACTTCTCATGGGGAGGGCAAGGAGCTAGTTCAAGCAGAGCACCAATGCAAAACAAGCCTACATATCCACCGGGGTTTTCTCATCAACAACCAAGACCACCTCCTCCTCAAGTATCTCAATTAAGCTCTTTGGAGAGTTTAATGAAAGAATATATGGCCAAGAATAATGCTGTGATTCAGAGCCAAGCGGCATCCTTGAGGAACTTGGAAATTCAAATGGGGCAGCTAGCTACTGAGCTAAGGAATAGACCACAAGGCACCTTTGCTAGTGATACCGAAAATCCAAGGAGAGATGGTAAGGAGCATTGTAAGGCAATTACCTTGAGGAGTGGTAAAAATATGGAGTTGACTGAGGATAATTATAAGAGAAATAGTGAGCCCACTTCAATCCAAAGTAGTGTGGACAAGGAAGACAGAGTTGTAAGTTCAAAAATGTCAAATGTTGATCTTGAAGCAATTGCTACAGCAATTCCTCAGCAAGATGCTACAGAGAGGTCTATGAGCAAACCACCTCCACCATTTCCACAGCGCTTTCAAAAGCAGCAACAAGATGGTCAATTCCGGACATTTTTAGATGTTTTGAAACAGCTTCACATAAATATACCATTGGTGGAAGCTTTGGAGCAAACACCTAACTATGTGAAATTTTTGAAGGACGTTTTAACTAAGAAGATGAGGCTTGGAGAATTTGAAACGGTGGCCTTGACTGAAGGTTGTAGTGCTATATTGAAAAATAAAATTCTTCCTCAATTGAAAGATCCGGGCAACTTCACAATTCCTTGTTCTAGGGGTTGTAAAGATGTTGGTAGAGCACTTTGTGACTTGGGGGCTAGTATCAATTTGATGCCCATGTCAATTTTCAAGAAGTTGGGGATTGGAGAAGCAAGACCAACCACAGTCACTTTGGAATTAGCGGATCAATCTATGGCACATCCGGAAAGCAAGATTGAGGATGTACTTGTGCAAGTTGATAAATTCATTTTTCCAGCTGATTTCATCATTCTTGATTATGAAGCGGATACAGATGTTCCTATTACCTTGGGTAGGCCATTTCTAGTTTCCCGGAGGACTTTGATTGATGTGCAAAAAAGGGAGCTTACTATGAGAATGAATGACCAACAAGTGACTTTCAATGTGTTCAACACTATGAAGTTTCCGGATTAGATTGAGGAATACTCTCGGTTGAGTGTAATTGAGTCAATTTTAGATGAAAAATTCCACAAGGAAGCTTTTAAAGATGGAATCGGGGTGAGGTCACTTGAAGAGCTTGAAAACTTAAGTGAAGAGGAAGAATGCCAAGTTACATTGGTAGAGTCAAAGCAGTCCTTTACTAAATTTAGGATGCCTTTTGAGTCATTGGACTTGTCAGAAGGTAATTTTAAGCCTCCTAAGCCCTCTATTCTACAGCCACCAAAGTTATAATTGAAGCCTTTGCCTAATCACTTGAAGTACGCCTATTTGAGAGATAATGAGACTTTGCTTGTGTTTATTTCAGCCATGTTAGGAGCGGAAAAAGTGCATTTGTTGTTGGCTATTTTGAAGAAATATACAAGGGCCATTGGTTGGACCATGGCAGATATCAAGGGTATAAGTCCCTCATTTTGTATGCATAAAATTTTGTTGGAGGATTTTTATAATAATTCTGTTGAGCAGCAGCGAAGGCTTAATCCTATCATGAACGAAGTGGTTAGAAAAGAGATAATTAAGTGGCTTGATTATGGAATTGTTTACCCAATTTCATATAGTTCTTGGGTTAACCCAATTCAGTGTGTTCCTAAGAAAGGTGGAGTCACGGTGGTGGCTGATGAAAATAATGAGTTGATTCCCACAAGACAAGTGCGGGATGGTGTGTGTGTATGGACTACCGAAAGCTGAATAAGGCTACTCGGAAAGACCATTTCCTGCTGCCATTCATTGATCGAATGCTTGATCGGTTGGCTGGGAAGGAGTTTTATTATTTCCTTGATGGGTATTCAGGCTATAATCAGATTTCTATTGCGCCAGAAGACAAAGAGAAGGCTACCTTCACTTGTCTTTATGGCACTTTTTCCTTTAGAAGGATTTCGTTTGGGTTGTGCAATGCTCCTGCCACTTTTCAACGTTGTATGATGGCGATTTTTTCAGATATGGTGGAAAAGTCTCTTGAAGTCTTCATGGGCGATTTTTCAGTATTTGGAGAGTCCTTTGACACTTGTTGGGCTAACTTGGAGCAAGTCTTGGCAAGATTTGAAGAAACAAACTTGGTACTCAATTGGGAAAAATGCCATGTCATGGTTCAAGAAGGCATTGTAATGGGCCATAGAATTTCTAACAAGGGCATAAAAGTGGATAGAGCAAAGCTTGAAGTCATTGAAAAATTACAACCACCTACTACAGTTAAGGGGATTAGTAGCTTTTTGGGGTACGTGGGCTTCTATAGGAGGTTTATAAAAGATTTTTCAAAGATTTCCAAGCCCCTTTGTTCCTTACTTGAGCAAAATCAAGTATTTGAGTTCACCGAGGAGTGTCAAGAAGCATTTGTGACTTTGGAAAAAGCTCTTATCACTGCACCCATCATTGTAGCTCTGGATTGGTCTCTTCCCTTTGAATTGATGTGCGATGGTAGTGACTTTGATGTGGGTGCCGTACTTGGGCAGCGAAAAGAGAAGGTCTTTCATTCCATTTATTATGCAAGCAAGACATTAACCGATGCTCAATTGAACTATACCACCACCAAGAAAGAACTTTTGGCAGTGGTGTTTGCTTTTGACAAGTTTAGAGCCTATCTTGTGGGGACTAAAGTGGTGGTTTACACTGATCATTCAGCGATCAAGTATCTAATAGCCAAGAAGGATGCTAAGCCAAGACTTATTCCATGGGTGTTGCTTCTGTAAGAATTTGACATAGAAATTTGGGATAGAAAAGGAACGGAGAACCAAGTGGCTAACCATTTATCTAGACTTGAAGTCGGAAGTGAGAAGCAAGATGAAGGGCCTATTAAAGAGACATTCCCCGATGAGCAATTGTTTGTTGTGAAACAAGTCACTGCACCATGGTACGCTGATTTTGCCAACTATTTGGTGAGTGGTTTGCTGCCACTTAATTTGAATAGGCAGCAGCTCAAGAAGTTCTTTCATGATGTGAGATTTTATTATTGGGATGAGCCCTATTTGTACAAGCAATGTCCAATCGAATCATGAAGCATTGTGTGCCTGAGGATGAAGGTTCTAGCATACTAGAGCATTGTCATTCAACTCCTTATGGTGGACATTTTGATGGGCAATGGACAACAGCTAAGGTTTTTCAATTAGGGTACTATTTGCCTTTTATTTTCAAGGATTCTCATGACTTTATTAAAAGATGTGATCACTACCAATGTGTTGGAAATATTTCAGCAACGAGTGAAATGCCTTTGAATAACATCCTTGAAGTGGAATTGTTCGATGTTTGGGGAATCGACTTCATGGGGCCATTTCCTTAGTCATTCAGAAATTTGTATATCTTGCTGGCGGTTGACTATGTCTGAAAGTGGGTTGAGGCAGTGGCAACTCCTACTAATGATTCCAAAGTGGTCATGAAGTTCCTACATAAGCATGTGTTCACCCGTTTTGGCACTCCAAGGGCGCTTATAAGTGATAAAGGCACTCACTTTGTGGACAAGATTTTGGTAGCATTGTTAGCCAAATATAGTGTGAAGCACAAGATTGTCACAGCCTACCACCCCCAAAAAAATGGTCAATCATAGAGAAAGTGGTGAATCCTAGTAAAAAGGATTGGTCTCAGCGATTGGATAATACTTTTTGGGCTTATAGAACGACTTTCAAAACCCCTTTGGGAATTTCACTGTATCATTTGGTTTTTGGGAAAGCATGCCATTTGCCCGTTGAGTTAGAGCATAAGGAGTATTAGGCCACTAAGAAGTTGAATATGGATCTCCAAGCTGTTGGCGAAGCTCTTAAGTTACAATTAAATGAGCTCGAAGAAATGAGGTTGTTCTCCTATGAAAATGCTAAGTTGTACAAAGAGAAAACTAAGAGGTGGCATGACCAGAAATGTAACGCCCTACTTTCTTAGAGTTGTTACTAAGTGAGTTTAAAACATGCATTTAACTCGCTAATCGAGGTTTTAAGATAAATGTGTAATTAAACCATAAACAGGGTCATAAACTTTGAAAATAATTCCATTTACTGAAAATCATAAATCGTTTAACATTCGAGATCCCAAAACAATATTTAGAAATGTTTTCAATACATAAATACAAACTGAGTCGACTAGACGACAAAATCTATGTTTAGAACAATCATCTCCCAAAATACCCCTGGCCGTGGCAACCAGGCAGGCCAAACATGTACGCGCCGCTTCAAACTCTCCGTACTCATGGTTGGTCGACTTTTCCCTTGCCCTTACCTGCACCACAGAGAACCAGTGAGCCGAAGCCCAGCAAGAAAACTCTCACAAGCAGATAACATATGCATATCAAACACTTAGCATATAAACATGCCATCAATAGGCTACACACATACGACCATGTCGTCCCAGGCGCTTTACGAGACCCTGGGTTTGTAGTCCACACCGTGAGGATATCCCAGGCATCCTTTAGGATCTCGCCCTGGTAACTCGCACTCCGCCTGCTAAACGCTGCTCTCGGCCCCTTGCCGCACTCGGCCTTACACTCTACATGCTTAACGCCATTCCCGGCTCTTGCCGAACATTCACACATATGCATACATAGCATAAGAAAACAATTACCAAACATGAATAAACTCAATCAAAGGGCTACGCCCTGCAACACAATTATATAGGGCCCTGCCCTACATACAAGCTTGTTATCCAGATTTCCGGATAGCGTTTAGATTGATGTCCTCGGGGAAGCAGAATTACCAATGTCTTTCACGGTAGGTGACCAGAGCTCGCGGATGGACAGAAAGGCTTCGCCTCTCCCGTTTAGTGTCCGGATTACTCTTTCAAGCAAACACGACACGGAGGCTCGTCGACCCTCTCGGACTCCCGAAGGGGTATCCTTCAAGGAAGCTCCTTCCAGGAGAAACTCTTCAAGTGGTCTTCGCGGAAACAGTTCCGTGCCTCGCACGGAACTAAACCAAGCGGTCGAGTCATGGAGGAGGCATCTTTGGAATGATATCCACCTGACACAGGATCCCGCCTGACACGCCCGATAGGTCAAAGCCGCACACATCCCAGCACGCCTAAGGGTACCTTTTCGCCTACTGTTCCGCTGACAACGTGGAAAAGACAGCTGACTTTGTGTGTTCCCCATACTTTCACGTAAATATACCCACATAGAGTTTTGTAGCCACGCTACTACAGTAATTGTATCCCCTATTTATGGCTGGAGTAATTAAGACTCATGTACGTAGAGAAAAACCCTAATCCAAACCCTAGCTATAAAGACCCCTTCATTTTACAAGAAGAAGGACGGCCAACAGATCACATAGCAAACACTCTACAAAAATCTCTCTAGCTTCATCTTCTTCAAGAGAACCCGAGAGAAACACTGTGAGTGTGTGAAGCTCTTGTACACCAGCCATCTTACTGTAGTCCTTTCCAAGTATAATAACATCGACTCGTGGACTAGGGCTTGTTAACGCCTGAACCACGTAAAAACACTGTTTGTTTAGTTACATTTCAGCACTTCTACAGTTCTTATCTTTTTATTATTCTGTTTGTATTCGTTTCCGAAAAACTCGGTAAACATTTTGGTGCTTTCATTGAGAGCTGTAGGAAGTTGTTAGTCAGCTCTTTTTCTGTGTACATTTTTTGTATTCACTTCGTGCTAAAGAGATGGTGACTACAAGAAAATCCGCGGTTCACAAAAATGCTAGGGTCAACCCCGATACTGTGATGGAAGATGCCGTGCAAAACGAACCCTTGGACTACCAAGGTGAAGACCCGACATCCCGCCAGGATCGGGTCAGTACCGAAGATACGACATACTTAGAAGACGAAGAAGAATATGTCCAAGACGGTTATTACAAGGACGGCTGCTACTATGAGAAGGACCCAGAACTGGTCCAAGTAGCCGAAGAACTGGAGGTCACCAAAGCCAAGCTTGCTGAGCAGGAGCGCCTCTCCGAAAAAATGCAGCGCATGATGGAGCGCCTCCAAAGCAAGTTCGGAGACCTAGGCGACTCGGACGAGGACGCCTCTGTTTTAGGTGGTGCTGATGCCGCTATGCCGGATCCAGCCGCTGCTGGACCATCCAAAGCCGCCCCTAACAAGGGCAAAGAAAAAGTTGGAGAGCCTGTACGCGCTGACGCCCCTGCACCTCCTAAAGGCGTGAATCACCAGGCCGACTGCCCCCCCCCACGCGCAGAAGGTCTCTGGCGCTCCTAAGCCCAGACGTCCTTCAGCCCCAAGGGGGCACTCCGTGCCTAAAGGGCCCGGTGCCAAGGCACCCAGGCCTAGGGGAAGGAACAACCGCCCCAGTGATTCTGTCAACCAGGACGGTCGGGCTGCGAACTCGCACTCCGAAGATAGTTGGTCCACGGTGGACCTAAGAAGAAGGTTGGAGGCCAAGTATGAAAAGGCCAAAGGAGAAAAGGCCCGGCCTCGCGGAGATGACCTCCGAAATCATATTAATGACAAGCTCCGGGGACGTGACCTCCCGGAGAGTGATACGAAGAGGCTCGAGGAACAGATTGCTGCCTTGACCAAGCTGGTCCGGAAGCAAAGTGGGGCCCTGTCAGACTCTGAGGAGGAAGACCCGGAACCATGTATTCGGAGGATCGCGGAAACGTCCCTCCCGGATAACTTCAAAATGCCTCACATAGAATTATATGATGGGAGGACAGACCCGCGTACCCACCTAGCTAAATACAACAAAATGATGCAAGTGGCGCGTGTCAGTGAGGACGCCAAATGCATGTGCTTCTCACTCACCCTTACCAAGTCCGCGGAGGACTGGTGGAAAAGATTAGCTCCCGGATCAATCCACAGTTGGAAAGAGCTACAGTCCGCATTCAGGAGGCAGTTCATTGCTGCCCGTGACCACGACATGGAGGTTGGTTCCTTAACCAACATCAAGCAGCAACCCAATGAGAACCTCAAAGCTTTCATTCAGAGAATGATGGAAGCTGCTGCAAAGACCAAGGTCAGCGATGACATGAAGCTGATCGCCCTTCAATCGGGCCTTACTGTCGGCTCCCTGCTATGGGGGGAAATGCAAAGGAGACGGGCAGAAACGTTGTCCGAATTCATGTCAAAAGCTCAGGGAATCATCAACCTTGAGGATGCCTACCAGCAGGCCTTTGGAGTTCCCCCAGCTCCAACGCCTTCCGTGACTGCGCCGAGCTTTGCTTCGCAAGCTCCCGCACCAGCCCTCACGCTTCCAGGAGCCCAATTCACTCCAAGTGTGTATGGGCCTTCCGCGTCTGCTCAGACGCCGAGTCAAACCCATTTCTCCGGGTACGGAGCTGTACAAACCGGATATAGTATCGCTCCTGGCATGCCGCAGCCGCAAGCGGAAGCCCCAGAACGAAATTTGAGCCAATCGCGGAGCAAACGAAGCGGAAGAAACTCCAACCGGGGAGACCATTCAAAGAAACCCCAGAAGGACTATGAGCCCAAGTTCACGGAGTATACCAGTTTGATAGACTCGCGAGAGAATGTCTATCTGGCGACCTATAATATGGTCAACTACAGGAAGCCCCCGAAAGTGTCTCACGGAGGGAGGCGTCCGCGAGACTCCAATAAGAGGTGTGAGTTCCACGGAGACGTGGGGCACACCACGAACGAGTGCCTTCAGCTGAAGGATGAGATCGAGTCCCTGGCAAGAGCGGGACACCTCGGTCAGTGGGTGAGGATACCCATTATCTATCCCGGACAGGGAGTAGTTCACGGAGCTGCATATTCCCCGGGACAGAGGGGGACCGCTAGCGCTCCTGGAGCCGGTCACCCCCAAGCTCCCGGGTCTCAGTTCCCAGCGCTTCCTGCTCCAGCCGCTCCGGCACCCATTGCCTTGTTGGCTCCAGGACCTGGCAACCCATATCCGCCCGGCCTTGCTCCGCCACCCGTTGACGGACACGTAGCCACCATTTCCGGAGGACCGCACCTTGCCGAAAGCACCCGCAACTCCCAGAAGAGGTACTTGAGGGAGTTAGAACACATCGGGGAGATGTGCGCCTTGGTTCAATCACCTGCTCAACGTCCCCGAATGATGGATCTTCCCATCACCTTCACGGAGGACGATGCTCGACATGTGCACTTCCCCCACAACGATCCCTTCGTGGTGGAAGCCCAGATTGCCAATAAGAAGGTCTCACGGATCTTGGTCGATAACGGAAGCTCCGTAAACATCCTCTTCAAAGCGGCCTTCCACGCGATCGGATTAACCGAGACAGACCTGACCCCATGCCCCATCCAGCTTCAAGGGTTCAATGGGGATGTACTCATGCCATTAGGCAAAATTCAACTTCCAGTCACCCTCAGAGGAGAAAGCGACGCTTGTGCCTTCAAGCACAGCACATTCGTGGTGGTCGACTGCCCCACGGCGTATAATGCCATCCTAGGCCGACCGGTCCTAATAGATTGTGGGGCCATAACCTCGATACGCCACTTATGCTTGAAGTTTCCATGCGACGATGGGCGTATCGGCACCCTCCGAGGAGACCAACGAAGTGCACGAAGCTGTTATAACGTCTCCGTCCGATCCGTCTACACGGTCCAGGAGACGGTTGCTGCCATCCCTTTGGCGGAAGAATTACCAGAAACTGGGGGTGCTCAAGAGGCATACTTTGACGAACTCGACCCAAGAGTGGGAATCGAGAAAGCAATAGAGCCGATGGAGGAAGTCGAAGAGGTGATCCTCAACCCGGGAGATCCCACCAAAGTCATTCAGGTGGGGAAAAACCTGCCGTCGGCCATTCGAGATAAGATCGTGGCCACTGTGAAGAATGATCAGGATATCCTGGCATGGTGCCACGCTGATATGACAGGGATTAATCCTAATGTTGCGTGCCACGCACTCAACATAGACCCATCTGCAACTCCAATTCGCCAAAAGAGGAGGCCGTTAGACCCAGTGAGGGCCGAAGCCGTCAAAGCTGAAGTGGACAAGCTGATATCCGTAGGCTTTCTCCAGGAGTCACACTATCCCGTGTGGTTGGCCAACCCAGTTCTGGTCCCGAAACCCGATGGGTCCTGGAGAATGTGCATTGACTTCACGGACCTAAACAAAGCCTGCTCGAAAGATTGTTTCCCTCTTCCGCGAATCGATCAGATGGTAGACGCTACTTCCGGGTACGAACTCTTATCCTTCATGGATGCGTACTCCGGATACAACCAGATCAAGATGCATGTCGCGGACCAAGAACACACCAGCTTCCTCACGGACAAGGGTGTCTACTGTTACGTGGTCATGCCTTTCGGTTTGAAGAATGCTGGGGCGACGTACCAGCGTCTAGTAAACAGGATGTTCAAGGACCAACTGGGGAGGAACATGGAGGTGTACGTGGACGACATATTGGTAAAATCCAAGACCTCCGGGGACCACAGTGACGACCTTGAGGAAGCTTTCGCTGTGATCCGAAAATACGGGATGAAACTGAATCCAAAGAAATGTACTTTCGGGGTCTCGCCTGGGAAGTTCCTCGGTTTCATTGTCAGCTCCCGCGGAGTGGAAGCCAACCCTGAGAAAATAAAGGCGTTCATAGATATGCCTTTCCCCCGGAAGCATAAGGATGTCCAGAGCGTTATCGGAAGGATAGCTGCTCTCAGCCGCTTCGTATCCAAGGCCACTGACAAGTGTATCCCCTTCTTCAATGTGTTGCGAGGAAACAAGAAGTTCGAGTGGACCCCCGAATGCGAAGCAGCCTTCCAACACCTCAAAGAACATTTAACCCGGGCTCCCATTCTGTCCAAACCTGTCAAAGGAGAGGCGTTGTTCTTATACTTAGCTGTGACAGAGCACGCAGTGAGTGCCGCTCTTGTCCGGGAAGATGGCCGTATCCAGCTCCCTGTGTATTACGTAAGCAAGAGGTTACTGGACGCCGAGTCCAGGTATTCAATGATCGAAAAACTCTCTCTCTGCTTGCTAATTGCTTCGCGGAAGCTAAGGCCATATTTCCAGGCGCACACCATCAAAGTACTCACCAACCACCCTCTCCGACAAGTCTTGCAGAAGCCCGAGTCTTCTGGCAGATTGCTTAAGTGGGCCATGGAACTGAGCCAGTTCGACGTCCACTACCAACCACGTGTTTCCATAAAAGGTCAAGCTCTCGCGGACTTTATTGTGGAATGCTCGGGAATGAATGACCTCCCGGAAGATCCTGTCCCGGAACTTCCCACATGGAAGGTCTATGTAGACGGAGCCTCAAATGAAAAAGGAGCTGGAGCAGGGGTCATCCTAATATCTCCCCAAGGGCATCAGCTCCAGAGCGCCATCCGTTTCGCGTTCCCAGCATCCAACAACGAGGCAGAACACGAAGCCATGTTAGCTGGATTACGACTGGCCAGAGAAGTCGGAGCCCAAAAAATCGAAGTATACAGCGACTCCCTACTTGTGGTAAACCAAATATCCGGGGAATACCAGACGAAAGGCGAAAGAATGGCTGCCTACGTGTCTCTCTCCCGCGACCTACTGCAGCATTTCAAAGGCTACCAAATCCGCCAGGTCCCCCGGGACCACAACTCACTCGCGGACACGCTGGCCAAGCTTGCAACGGACCCGGAGATTGAACAGTATGGCCTAGTCCCCATCGGGCACTTAGAAGCCCCCAGTACTGAGACACGAAGGATAAACGCCATCATCGACCATTCCCACTCCTGGATAGGACCCATCCTCAGATTTCTCACCACCGGAGAGCTCCCCACTGATAAAGCTGACGCAAGGAAGCTCCAATATCAAGCTCCCCGATACGTGGTTATGGATGGAAAGCTTTACCGCAGGGGGTTGTCCATACCCTTCCTTAGGTGTGTTGCCGGAACCGAAGTCAGCGCCATCATCCATGAGGTTCACGGAGGCTTCTGTGGCGATCATACCTCCGGGCTGAGCCTCTCCAAAAAGATCCTTCGACAAGGATACTTCTGGCCCACCATGAAGAAGGATTGTGTGGATTATGTCAGAAAATGTGAGCAGTGCCAGAGGTACGCCAAGGTTCCGCGAGCGCCGCCTACAGAAATTACCTTAATGACCAGCCCCTGGCCGTTCGCCGTTTGGGGCATTGACCTAGTAGGTTCCCTTCCAACTGGAAAGGGTGGAGTGAAGTATGCCATAGTCACGATAGACTACTTCACCAAATGGGCTGAAGCTGAACCTATGAACACGGTCACATCTAAAAAAGCACTGGACTTTGTCATCAGGAATATAGTGTGTCGTTTTGGGCTTCCACGAAAAATTGTGTCAGACAACGGGAAGCAATTTGACAGTGAACACTTCACGAACTTCTGTGCTTCGCATGGAATTATCAAAAGCTTTTCCGCAGTCGCCAGACCCCAGGCTAATGGGCAAGTGGAGGCTGTAAACAAAATATTAAAGACCACGTTGAAGAAAAAACTCCAAGCCTGCAAGGCTCACTGGCCGGAAGAACTTCCGCGAGTACTTTGGGCCTATCGCACAACAGAGAGAACTTCGACGGGGCACACGCCTTATTCCATGACCTTCGGTTGCGAGGCCGTCATCCCAGTAGAAACTATGATCCCCTCTCACAGGCAAGATACCTACGACCCTACCCGGAACCACGCCCTTCTCCAGGAGTCCCTGGACATGATCGAAGAGCTCCGGGAGCAGTCGCAGGTCCAACTAAAAATGTACCAAGGCAAGATTGCCCGACACTTTAACACGAGAGTCAAGAGCCGTACATTCGAAGTTGGGGATCTTGTCCTACGGAGAGTATTTCCTGCTACGCAGGATCCGGGAGTGGGAGTCCTCGGACCCAACTGGGAAGGCCCCTATGAAGTCCAAGAAAAAGTGGGCCATGGGACGTATCACTTAAAGAGACTCGAAGGATCCAAAGTCCCACGCGCCTGGAACGCGGAGCACCTCCGCCGTTACTACCAGTAGGCCCCGGACGATTTAGTCGGAAGTCCTTGGTGAAATTAGCAAAAGTGAAGAATGTGGAAATAATCCTCCCTGTTGTAAAACACGTGCCTAGCAGGCTAATTTAATAAAACACGGAGAGATTCACTCTACTTTTACTGCACTTTTTATCTCTGTGTTCAAAGCTGCGTTTTAACAAGTGACCACGCGGTCCGGAGACGTCCGGACCCCACGCTCACTTGGGGGGATATACATGGCTAAGGCATAGCCATACGCCCCTTGAACAAAACATACCCAGAACACCACTTATGTGCTAATATTGTGTTTGAAATTTTTTTTGTTAAGCTTAGGTTAATTTGTTGCCATGAACATGCTTGCATTACGTGTTATATGTGCATTATGTGCTTATGTGAAAATTTCCATTGAAATGCCTGCCATTATGTATCATGAAAATTATCTCCTGTGTAGCCCAGCGATGAACAGGACTGGGGGTTGGGGCACGTTCAGAGAGCTACGCCGAAACACCCCCAACTCCCTGACAAGTCCTTTACAGAATACTCCGCGATCGCTGTAGAGCTTTGCTTCGCAAGCTCCAGCTCCGGGTCTCGCAAGGTGAAAGATGGCAAGATCTGCGACCGTTGTAAGCCTTGCTTCGCAGGCTTCAGCTCTGGATCTCACAAAATAATGCATGGCGAACTCCTCGACCATTGCAAGTTTCAGCTCCATGAGCAGACATGGTCGATCCCCCACTCACCGCAGGCCTTGCTTCGCAAAGTCCCTGCTCCGGGATCACACCTGGTGGGCGTGGCAATTTCCCCGACAGCTACGAGCCTTGCCTCACAGGGCTCCATGCCAGGTCCCTGAAGTCAGCCATCATGAGGTTCGCAACAACAGTTAGTTTTGCTTCGCAAAGATCTAACCTTAAGTCTAGCGACGCTCACCAAAAGAACTCCCGTTCCGAGCCATGGAACGGCTCACCTTAGTAATCCCAGCGAAAAGTATAACTACAAGTCCCGGGATTGGCTATTTGCCTTAGGAAAGCTAAAATACGGTGAAAGGAGTCTGGCCGTTGGAACCAGGAAACCTTCGTAACCTAGAAACTACGTGGGAAAAGAAATCAGCCGTTAGAGCCTCAAGTGGGATGTGCATAGGTTCTGGCCGTTGGAACCAAAACCTCATGCGCCCCTACAACAGTTTCTACCGTATAAAAGTCTACCCTAAACGCAAAGTTAAATAAAGAACTCGGCAGAAAAGAAAGGAAAATGCTATAAGTATGGCAAATATGTCTGCAATGAAAAACTCAAATGAAAAATAATTAAAGATAAAACCCCTTCAAGCATTGGGGGTAGCTGCAGCTTCCACGACCGCGGCCTCGGGGGCATCGGCTTCAACTGAGGCTGGCGGAGTCGGCTCATTGGAAGGCGGAACTTTGTCACGGGAAGGATCAGAGGTCCCCGCCTCTCCGGGATCTCCCGCCTCAGGAGCTCCAGCACGTTCGTCAATGTTGTAAGTTTGGACGTACGCCTCTGGGCCTTGATCCCACACGAGTAGCTTCTCCCTCATGGTATCGGCATCCTCTCCCAGATAGCCTAGTACCTCCGGGTTTACTTTCCAGAGTTGATGCATGAGGACCACATGCGATATATTGATCGTCCTGTTCAGTATCACCTCAGCATCCTCCTTCTCCTTCAAGCGCTCCGCCTCGGAGGTTGCCAGCTGTGCCTCCGCGACAACTAATTGAGCCCTTACTTTGTCCATCTCGGCCTTGGAGGCATCCTGCTCCCCCTTAAGAGAATCAATCTCCTTGCGCTGCTCCCTATTTTGGTTCAGCACGGATTGCTTCTCGGTCACATGCCCCCTGGTAGTGAATTGCAAGGCCCCGATCTCTTTATCCTTCTCGGCGAGCCCCAACTGCAGCATAGACACGAGATCCCTGCTCCTCTTATGGAGTTGCTCCTCCTCGTGCAGCTTACTCTGAAGAGTGGAATATTCCTCTTGCTGCTTAAGGAGGAGATCATTTTTTGATTGCAAGCGGGCTTCCAAGGTATCCTTCTCCACCCTGGCTTGGGACAGCTCTTCCTGGAGCTTGGAGTTTTCGGCCTTCATCTCATCCGACCGCTGTCTGAACTCATTCTCTGCCTTGGCCCGGTACTCTTGATATTTGGCAAGATATTTCTTGTCCGCCTCTTCCTCAGCCGTGCGCCGGACCTGATCAATCTTCTCCGAAGCCTCCAAGGCCTGTTGGGTCAGTTTCTGCTTCTCCGCCTCCAAGGCCTGGCGAGCCAGCTGGCTCTCCTCCAGCTGAACCAGAACTGCACCAACCTCCCAGAACGAGCGTTCCGCGATCATAGAGGCCTGCAAGGAAAGACAACAGAATGAGTTAAGCCGGACCAAAAGACAAATGATCCCAAAACACAACAACTGACGGCTTACCCCGGACAATTGCTGCTTCACGGCATGTGTCAGCAACAGCGGATCCTTACTGCTACTGATGGCCCATTTCTCAGAATTGAGCTCGCACAAGCTCAGGGCCATGTGCTCCATCATCTCCGCTCCGAACGGCGCCAATGCACGTCCAAGCCTAGGCACCAGCCTCTTCTCCAAGGCTGGGCCATCCAAAACCGCTCCAGCCGGGTGAAGAGACCTCACCCCCTCGGCCAACTCAGCTCTCTTCACAGCAGACAAGTTGTCTGCCCTTCCCTGGGTAATGGCCTTCTCAGCCTCCAACCGTCTCTTCAAAAAATTATCGGCCCGTCTTACACCCTCCAGGAGGGCAGCGGGGAAACGGGTTGGTTTCTGCAGGAAGTGGAACTTCAGGCCAGGCAGAGGAAGGTTTGTTGGCTGAGAAGAAGGAGACCCCGAAAGGGTAGACTCCCTTTGGGCTGGAGGAGGAGGCAGACGGGGTATTAAGGCCCCGGTCTGTTGCTTTTTCTGCTGCGGCAGCGGAAGTAATTGCCCTTGTTGCTGCTGCTGGTTTGGATGTTGTTGTTGCTGCCGCTGTGGCGTCGGTGATTGTCTCTGTTGTTCTTGTTGCTGCTGTTGTTGTAGTTGTGGTTGCTGTCGTTGCTGTTGTTGTTGCCTTCGACCAGGAGAAGAGTGTCTAAGGCGTTTCTTCTTAGCGCCCTCAGCATCTTCTCCGGGACGCTTGCTCACCCCAGTTGTCTTCACGGGGAACACAAGCCCTTCCCCGTCGCTGCTGCTACTCGAGACCATCATAGTCTCGGAAGGCCCATCGGCAGGAGACTTCTCTACCCCCGGAGACGCTTGCGCCTCGCCACTTGTCTTCTTGGGGGAGGCAGCTTTACCTCCCCTACCAGCCTTGGTCTTCCATCCTTTCCCCGTGGACGGGTCTTGGCTGGTGGCAGCCTTCTTAATGAGCAAAGTAACCCTCCCCAACATCTTGGCTTCTGGATACTCTGCAAGAAACGTACAAAGCAAGGTTAACGAACCAACAAGCAATGAGAAAGAAGATAAGCGGAAGACAAGACAATCAACAACATAAAAGCACAAGCAAGCCCGCCAGCAGGGAACAAGAAACAAGAAAAAGAAAAGTTTGAAAGGGACGACCATGCACGAGAAACGTGGATGGCCTTCCCCGAGCAAAACAAAACACCGCTTCCTGCTCCAGGAAGCTCCCGTACTCCTTGAAGTCCGGGAATGACATGCTGAGGGAAGAAGGGTCAACCATGATGACACCTTCTGGCAGACTACCGTCACTCAGACACCCGAGGAGCTCATCTACCCTATCGCAATATCTGTCAAAGGGTATCCTACGCGGATCTAGCCTAAGGAAGCGGGGATCGAACCCCATCTGAGAGGTCCGGGAAACCTCAGACAGGCTGGGGGTGTGGATCAATCGAAAACTAGTCTTACCTCTCCCGGAGGTACTAGCCCCCGGAGCCCCTTCGTTAGGGTAAGCCGCGGCGTGGCGGGCCTCGATCTCCTCTTCCTCCGGCTGGGGGTCGGGGAACCTCTCCGCCCAACTAGGAGATAAAGTATTTTCGTCCCGGGCTGCTTGGTTGATCACCTTGGACATCTCCAGGGCAATCTGCTCCCGGATGTCGGCAGACACCTGACTTTGCCCCCTGCCACTCACTGGCTCGATGTTTTGGAAAGAGGCGAGTAGCCCATACTCCCTCAAAGATTCGGAGGTCACAAGTCCCTCCACTTTCAACTCTTCCTCAGAAAGCCCTTCGTAGAACTTGGACCTCCTTATCATCTCCGCACAGCGAGGTGTCCGCGGAACGACTTCTGCAAAATTCAAATACAAGCATTAGAGATCCTCCCAAAGGGCAAATCAAACGCAAAGAAACAAAGTTGAAAAGGAGAGGAAGGAGCACTTACCAGGGATTTTGAAGTCCAAAGATAGGGCTGGCACCCTCTTCAGCGGGAAGCCAGTCGTCAGGAACCAGTACTCCCGGAGGTCTGGAACCCTCGCGGTATGACAGGTGGGGCACATCACGTCCGGGTGCCTCTCCAGCCTGTAAAACCCCACCTTGTCTGAATGACCCCTCATAGGCTGAGACTTCAACCCGTAGAAGTACAGCACCTCCTCCGGGGTAGGAGCTTCCAGTTTCTGGGACTTGCAAAAGATGAACCACCCCGCTAGGAGCTTGTAGCTGGGAGGAATCAACTGGAAGGGGGCAATCCCCGCCTTCACACAGAAATTGGCAAAGTAACTTCTTAGGGGCAAGTGCGCCCCACACACTATGTGTGCCCAGCTCCAGGCACCAAAGCCCTCGTGACTCTGGCTAGCCGACTCGCCCAGCACCGACAGACGGTGCCACATCAGACCTGGGATGTTCTTCAGGCCTGCCTCGGAGGAATACAGCTCCAGCATGCCATAATTCCTAAAAAGGTTCGGCTTCTGGTCCATCTCCCAGATTGAACTATTGGAAGTCGGTGGGCTGGCCACGACCACTTTTTCCTTTCCTTTCCCCTTTACGCCAGCGACAGGGGAACCCTTCTCCTGGGCAGAATCAACCTCCACGACAGCGAGTAGTTGTTCCTTTGAGATGTTCGTCACTGAACAAAAGAAACAAAGAAGAAAACACTCTAAGCAGTCAGCACCCTTGTCATACCCTAGTGGTATCAAAGGCGTCGGGGAGACCCTCCCCGAAAACTGCTTGGAGAGGCTCCCACCGAGCTTACCGAGGGATTGGCACCATGCCACCCGAAGGGCAGCAAGGAACCAGACTCAGACTCCGAGCCTAAGCCCACCAAAAGAAGTGTTTTTCCAGAGAAAGACACCCTAAAGGCGTTCATGCTTATGCCCTAAAACAGCAAAACAAGGAACGACTTTCCAAACGCAAATCGTCAAAGCATGCAAAAAAGGCTACTTATCGACTCACATCAATCACATGCCTACCAAAGCCCTATTCACGCATGCACATAAGCGATAATGGCAGAAACCCCAACTCTAACAACTACCAACAACCTAAGGTTTGGGAGGAAAGAGCAAAGTAGAAATACTTACTGATATTCGGGTAGTTGGAGGTTGAAGGAGTAACCGGATCACTGCACAGCATAATCGCGAGAAGTAAAAGCTGCAAAGACAAACGGCGATTCAAACCCTGAACTTCGGCGAATAAGCCCACTGCCAAACCAAAAGAAAAGTTTCTAGATCCCTTACCAAAAGAGGTGGCAAGGAATGAGAGCTTGGAAGCCTGAGAGTTCGAAGGTTTGAAAATCTGAAAATCCGAAAGATAGAGAATTTGAAAGCGTAAAGAGGAAGAAAGGTCCGTTCCCTCATTTTTATAGCATGGAAGAAGTCGTTTCGAATTCCTCAAATGGACGGTCCCGATCTTCCCATTCCGTGTGCATCAGATCCAACGGCTGGAGATGAAGCGACGATCCTATTTATGACTCCTCGGATGGGAATAAAGAATTTATTTCCCATCATTATACCACCTCGGGCCCGGAGTACCATTAAAAACCCTCAAATCATTACTCAGATGACTGACGCACGCATACTCAACCAGTCGCCTCACGCACACGTCTTGGTCGCAGAACCATTCCCAGCATGACGCGTGGTCCTTGCCGCACTTGAGTACTTGAGTTCAAACAGAAGAAATTCCCTTTCTTTTTCATACTAACACTCAGGCGGGAAAAAGGAACCCTTCCGGGAACACAGAAGGTGGCCCCTCGCCTAAACTAAGAAACCGAAATACCCGGAGGACTGTACAAGCTCCCGGATCTCTCAAAGCTCCGTGACCTTGGGGGGTAAATGTTATCCAGATTTCCGGATAGCGTTTAGATTGATGTCCTCGGGGAAGCAGAATTACCAATGTCTTTCACGGTAGGTGACCAGAGCTCGCGGATGGACAGAAAGGCTTCGCCTCTCCCGTTTAGTGTCCGGATTACTCTTTCAAGCAAACACGACACGGAGGCTCGTCGACCCTCTCGGACTCCCGAAGGGGTATCCTTCAGGGAAGCTCCTTCCAGGAGAAGCTCTTCAAGTGGTCTTCGCGGAAACAGTTCCGTGCCTCGCACGGAACTAAACCAAGCGGTCGAGTCATGGAGGAGGCATATTTGGAATGATATCCACCTGACACAGGATCCCGCCTGACACGCCCGACAGGTCAAAGCCGCACACATCCCAGCACGCCTAAGGGCACCTTTTCGCCTACTGTTCCGCTGACAACTTGGAAAAGACGGCTGACTTTGTGTGTTCCCCATACTTTCACGTAAATATACCCACATAGAGTTTTGTAGCCACGCTACTACAGTAATTGTATCCCCTATTTATGGCTGGAGTAATTAAGACTCATGTACGTAGAGAAAAACCCTAATCCAAAACCCTAGCTATAAAGACCCCTTCATTTTACAAGAAGAAGGACGTCCAACAGATCACATAGCAAAAACTCTACAAAAATCTCTCTAGCTTCATCTTCTTCAAGAGAACCCGAGAGAAACACTGTGAGTGTGTGAAGTTCTTGTACACCAGCCATCTTACTGTAGTCCTTTCCAAGTATAATAACATCGACGTGGACTAGGGCTTGTTAACGCCTGAACCACGTAAAAACACTGTTTGTTTAGTTACATTTCAGCACTTCTACAGTTCTTATCTTTTTATTATTCTGTTTGTATTCGTTTCCGAAAAACTCGGTAAACAAAGCTCTACGGGAACAATAGTTTTCTTACCTGTGTCCCGAGTTTTCCAATCACCGATGTCCCAAGCACAGTCGCCTAATCCGAGCTTCGCCGAAACCTTAGTCACAACGCATTAACAATATTAATCCATCATGTTCTAATCCATTAAATAATTTCAAGCCATAATTCTAATCTCCGGGACCTTGAATTCTATCAATCTGGGTGATAAAATCCATCCCAAGCCTAAACACACTTTAAATCTCAAAATTGCACTAAGAGCCACGGCCCCATAAGGCCATGCCGCGGCCCGCCCCCAAAACAGAGAGCAACCCCAAATCAGGGCAGGTGCGCCACAGCCCTAGCTAAAGCATGGCGCGGCCCGCCCTTCTTCCAGGCCACCAAAATGCTTCGGAGGGCCGCAGCTCAACAAGAACAATGTCGCGGCCTGACCCTTCAAACCCAGAAAAATCCTCCATTTTTGCCATAGAAACCCATCCAATTAACCCCAAAATCAACCCAACAACTCAAGCTAATCATCACAGGGGTTATACTATGGATTCAACAACAATACCCAATAAAAATGCAAGTTCAAAGCGTCATCAAACTCAAGAATGATCCATCACCCTATACACATGCAAACTCTATGAAAATCAGCAGCTACTCAAAACAATTTACTGAGATTAAAGCTTACCTTAAGCTGAAGTGATTCCCTAAACCAGTTCCCTAAGCTCCAAGCCTCAAGCTCCCAAAATCCCAACTGAATTCCTTAGTCTTGACTAGTTTCCACCAAAGTTTCCCTTGCTAAGACTTAGAGAGAATAAAGAGAGAGAAGAGGAAATGCTTGGGTCGGTTTCTCCAATTTTCTAAGTGTTTCTTGATTTCTGTTTTATTTAACTTAGGTCTTTAAGGTTACCTCAAGGCCCGAGGTGCCAAAAACGTCCACGAGGGAAAAATGGTAAATTTCCCCAATATTCCCTCCTAAACATTCTAACCTCAATTATATCTCCAAATATTTATTTGCACAACCCGATAACCACATAAAACATCTAATACCGGAAATACCCCTTGACTCGTCCTGAGTTAGATATTCAACCCCATTGTAACTTTCTGGCTAACAGCTCCTAGGGACTGTCTCGGATCGTACTACACAAATATATCACAATTAGAACAATTATCACATTTATGCCCTCAGCGGGCTAAAATTACAAACATGCCCCTAATACCCAAACGGGGCCCACATGTATATTTAATTCAACTAAACATGCATCTCTAATCACATATTATAACAATAATTCACTTATTGCCCTCCAGGCATGCTAATCAAGGCCCTAAGCAAGAAAATTCAAGAAAATTTGGGTCGTTACAAGAAAATTGAAGCTAGAGTCTTTGAGAAGGGGCAGAAAGTGTTACTCTTCAACTCGCGCTTGAAGTTGTTTCCTGGCAAGTTGAAGTCCCGCTGGTCAGGCCCATTCACCGTGGTTGAAGTTCGGGAAGATCGTTCCAGAAGGGAATTTAAAGTGAATGGGCAGCGTCTGAAACATTATTGGGGAGGTGAGGTCGATCGCGAGAAGACCTCCATCACTTTGGGGGATCCTTAAAGTCGTTGTTGTTTTGGGTTGTCAAGTGATTCAGGCACTAAATTTAAGGCAGCCCAAAAAGAAGAAAATGCAAACTAAAAGTGTATATAAAAAAACAACAAAAAAAAGAGACAAGAAAAGAAAAGAAAAGGAAAATATATATATGAGTGTTTTTAATTATTTTTATTTTCAATTTTTATAATTTTAATTCCATTTTATTGTGATGTTTTTGGAGTTGTTTTATGTGTATTTTGGTGTTTCAGGTGGTAAGAAAGCAAGCAAATGGTGTTTTGGAAGTAATTTCGAGGTTTGATAGTTTTGCGCAATTTTTGCTTCAGCAAACAGAGAGCAAAAATTTCTGAAAAAAGAGGAGTTACGTCAAATTTTGGTTGCTGAAGCAAAACTTAGGCAAAATGGTGGAAGTCTGGGCAGGCAAAAAATTCTCGATGGTGGGTTCATTAAGAAAAAAAAAACATATATATATAATAATATATTTATATATATACAAAAAAAACCAAAACAAAATTATATATATATAAATATATATTTGCTGAAATATATATAAACGAAAAATGAAAATATATAATATAAAATTTACAATAAATACATATATAATATCAATCCAAATATATATGTATAATACATATATATATGAATATATAATACACTAACCCATCTTCCCCATTTCGCACCATCCTCTCCTCCTTCAGCTCCAAACACTCTCCAAGCCTGGGTCGTGGATTCGCACTCTCCAAACCTTCTCAGCAATCACATGTGAAGCACCAAGGACCCAGGGGCCATTCCAACCGCCTTGCCGAGAGCCCAGACGCTTCATTGGCTAGGAGCAACCCAGCACCACGGAACCAGGTGCTGCTTAGTGAGTCCGCTTGTGCCATCCTGCCTTCACAAGCCTTCTTCAAGTGTGCATTCAACTAAACCCAGCTTCCCCAGGTGTGCATTCCTGTCAGACGAGGACTGTGCAGCAGGTCCACCAAGCGCCGTCCCAGCTCCACGAGACCCCTCTGCCTTCCCTCGCAAACTCGTAGCACCTAAGTGCCATTTGCTCGGGTCCTTTCAACCCTGTGCACTTCTAGCCTAGTCCGAGCCTAGGCGTCCCCAAGAAAAAGTCCCCACCACATCCGTCTGAGCCCCTGTGCACCTCAACAAGCTCTGAGTGTCAGTCAGCTGAATCTCCACCAGCTCTTTCGGTCCAGCCATCCTAATTTGGGGTGCCAATTTCCTTATTCTTTTATAGTCTTCTGAATATTGTTGGTCATGGGATTCATTGCTAGTGTTTGATTTTGGGGTCAGCCATTGGGAAAATCTATTGGCATTATTGTTCAGGGGTTGTTATATTTCTTGGGTGAGTCGTGTTCTATTGGAATTTTGGGGGGTGACCTACTATTGTGAGCTGTATTATTCAGATGTCGTTGTACTGCTTTGTTACTTTGGTGCTATAATTTTCCCAATAGATATATTCGGTTTGTGGGTGCCTGTTAAGTTGTTGGGTTGCTACTTTGTGATATACTGAGTTCCTTGTTGACATGTATGGCCACTAAAACACGAGCCCAGAGAAAGAAATCCAAGCCAACTCCTGCCCCACCACCACCCAAAAAGAGCACCACTGTCCCCAAATCTACCCCACCACCAGCCAAAAAGAGCACCCCTGTCCCCAAATTTACCCCACCATCAACTGTCCCACCCTAAGACAAACAACAATCTAAACTAGCCTCTATCCCACAACCAGCCTAGGGGTATTTTGGGAACTTAACATATATTTGTGATTTACCAGGTAACAGATAATTATTTGGTGATTAATTGGGCATGTCGGGATTAATTTGGACTTTATAGGACTACTTGAGGATTAGAGGTTAATGCGGTAAACGACAAGTTTGCCCTTAAAGGAAATAAGAGACTAAGGATAAGTTAGGGGCATTTTGGTCTTTTGTCTTAAGAGAAAGGATTAGGATAGACTTGGTGTAACGCCCTACTACCTTAGAGCCGTTACTAAGTGAGTTTAAAACAGAAATTATGCATTTAATTGACTCAAAGTGGTTTCTAAAACCAAAAGTGTGATTAAACCAGAGTTTAAGGCTGTACTCTTTTAAAAATGTTTAACTTCATTAAAAGCGTTAAGTATAGAACATCTGGGATCCCAAAATAAGGTTTACAAATTGTTTACAACTCAAAAATAGATTTACACCAGGTTATCTTTCAAAAGAATGGATTAATACAGCCATTTACAAAATGCCCCCAACCAAAGCAGTCGGGCAGGCCGAACATGTACGCGCCGCTCCCACGCTCTCCATACTCATGGCCGGTTGACTGACTCCTTGCTTTTACCTGCCACACGGAGCACCCGTGAGCCGAAGCCCAGCAAGAAAACCCAAATAGCACATAACATATGCAAATAATATCACTGGCATAATTCACTGATAAATAGGAAATCATCAATTAAACAAACACGGCCATGCCGCCCCAGAGGCCTTACCAAAGCTTGGGGTCTCGGTCATTACCGTAGGATATCCCATGTATCCCTTGGGTCCCACCCTGGCTATAGCATCCCATGTGCTGAGCGTTACTTCTGGCCCCGCTGCCGTACCCAGCCTACGCCGCTCTCGGCCTTAGCCGTTCATTCCATTACAATCACACATATAATACATTCAGAAATAACCATTCAAACATACAATAATTTATCTAGGATTACACATTCGCACACAATACAGTCTAGGGTCGTGCCCTGCATTCACACAGTGGGCCTATGCCCTATTCTCGGGTGTTATGGTTTTCTTACCTGTATTCCGTGCTTTCCGATGCACCACGGTCACGAGCACAGTCCACTAGCACGAGCCTCTCCGAAATCCTAGTCACAACACACATAAAACACTTTTAATACTAACCAAGCCCAAAACCACTTCCCGGTACTAATCCCGTACTCCCGGGACCTCCAAAACCTTAAAACAACACCCCGGAGACATCCCCCGAACCCCCGGAGCGAAGGCCTAAAATTGCTAAAAAAGACATCCTGAAAATGGCCTTGTGCCGCGGCACAACTTTCTTGTGCCGCGGCACCCAGCAGTCAGGGACTCCACGCCGCGGCACACAAAATCCGTGCCGCGGCACGCCTTCGCAGCCCAGTATTCTGGGTTTTTCCCTTTGCGTTTTCCCGAGTTTCAACCTCTCCAAATCACCCCAAACCAATACCTAAACCCCAAAACTCAAATCCAAACTTCATATGAACAATCTAACACCCTATAAACACTAGAATCAAGATCAAAACATCAACACACCCAAGATCCACACCTTTGATCTCAAATTCAGCAACTCAAACCAAAACCCATGAAAAATCTTAACTCAAGCATTAAACTCCTCAATCAACACAGAAAACAAACTTAAATAAGCACAAGATCCTTACCTCAAGAGTAGAATCCTCCCTAAAAGTTTCCTTGATCTCCTCCTAAGCTCCCACTTCTCCTTCTCTTCTTCTTCTTGCCCTAGCCTTTCTCTCCTCTCCTTTTCCTTCTCTTCTAATTTTATCAAAACACTAAATGATCCAATGCCCAAACCGTACACCCCATATACCCAGCTGAAACTTGTCTATTTGCCTTGCCAAAAGACCAATTTACCCCCTTCCTAATAATCCCTCCTAACTAAACCTTCAAGGGCACTTAAGTCTTTACACTTCTATTTCAATTCTACCATTTTCTATCTAAAACTTGTTACTCACAGCAGTTACAAATGGTTACCAAAATACCAATGACTAACCACTCATTCTCAACTCAACTTATAAGATTCCCGAAGTACCCCTAGGCTCCTCCCGAGCCGGGTACAACATCCCGTTGTGACTTTTAGACTAATTGGCTCACTAGGACCGTCTCGGTGCGTGCATCCTCATAATAACATCACACTCACATGGCACGATCACATAATACAATTATCACAGTCGTGCTCTAAAATGGCCAAATTACAATCATGCTCATTCTAAGACAATCAGGTCTACATGCATACTAATTCACATAGTCATGCATCTCAAATAATCAAATAGTCATATAACGTGCAATAAGTCATAATCATGCATAAAACTCATTAAAGACACACACAGAATTCCATTATGCCCTCCTGGCACACTACTCCAGGCCCTTAAGCCTTAACACTGAATTTGGGTCGTTACACTTGGGGGACCTAAGTAAACAACCAGAAACTAAAAAGTAAACACACAGCTGCTCTCGCTCTCTCTCTCTCTCCATCACTCTCATTTTTCTCACTCTCTCTCTCTAGAGCCTTGGGAGATATTTGGAGTCTTGGTGAATTCAAGGGTAAGGATTGAGTTTTTTTCTAAAGAATTGGCGCTAGGATCACTTGAGGATTAGTTCAGGGGTGGAACCACTATCAAGGTAAAGTTTAAAACAAGTTTATTAGCAGAATTTCTCTGATCAAGTTAAGATTTTCTTAAGTTTTAGCCTAAGTATGAATTTTGAGATTTAAGGTAGTTTTGAGCTAGTTTATAGGTAACATATGTTGTGTATGTTGCAGTGAACTTGTTGGGGGTTTGATTTAGGTAAAGAAGAGGTTTTTGGTAGGGAAATACTGGCAATTTTTGGATTGAAAAATTTGAAGATTTCTGGGTTTTGGGCTCGAGCCGCAGTTGTAGCGACCCAAATTTGCTAATAAGGCTTGGGCCTTGATTAGTGTGCCTGGAGGGAAAAAATTGCTATATTGTATTAATATATGAGAATTTAATGAATATGTGATTAGAGTGCATGTTTAGGCGATTAAATATGCATGTGGGCCCCGTTTAGTCGTTAGGGGCGTATTTGTATTCTTAGCCCGCTGAGGGCACAAATGTGATATATGTGATATAATGGTGAAATATTTGTGATGCACGTTCCGAGACGGTCCTAGGGAGCTGATTAGCTAGGAAAGTCACAACGGGGTCAAATACTCGGCTCGGGAGGAGCTTGGGGGTATTTTGGGAATATTATAAAGTGTTCAGAAATTATTGAGTAGCGGTTAGTGACAGTAATAGTTTAGACATGTTGGGATTAAAACAGGGATTTTTAGGCATACTCGAGGGTTTAGTGGGATGTGTTAAAAGACTAAATCGCCCTTGGTGGCAAAAGAGGACTTAGGCTAATTTAAGGGGCAATAGGGTCTTTTTGGTAGCTGGTTAAGATTAGATAAGGGCTGGGAATTATTAGAACAGTTTAGAAAAGGCTAAGGAAAGGAAAAAAGAATAGAATTTTTCAGCTCTTCCTCTCTCTCATTCAGTTTCTTCTTTCCCTCTACTTGATGTTGAGAGTTTGCTGAGTATTGAGGGATTTTGGCTGCTGTGACTAGGGGAGTTAGCTCAAGGGTGTGTTAAGATCAGAGGTAAGGAATTCATCTCTGTTTTCCTTAAGCTTCCAAGCTTGATTTTGAGAGTTTGAGAATGGAAGTTGAAAGCTGGATTTGTGGCTGGTTAGTGTGAGAATTCAGCTTAGTAATCAGAAGGGGCTTAGCTTGGAGTTGGAATTGGAGGAAGCTCAAGGTTGAATTCTTGTTTGAGGTAAGAATTCCATGCATTTCTGAGGTTAAGCTCTATTTTGGTTTAAGTTTTATGAAGTTTTAAACCAATTTGTGAATCATGGATTTGAATGTGTGTCTAGGCTTGTTGTTGATGTTTCTGAGTTCTTAGATGGTCTAAATGGGGTTTTGGATTGAATTTGAGACTTAGGTATGCTTTGGTATTGATTTGGGAGTGTTTTGGCTCAGGGAAAATGTTCGGAAAAACCCAGATTTCTGGGTTCGAGTATGGGCTTCGCGGCCCTATTCTTCCGTGTCGCGGCGCTAGGATGCATCAGGGGAAGGGCACCATTCTGGGCAGGGAAAATTTTCAGTTTTTAGGCTTTGCCCAGGGGGCTCAAGGGATGCTTCCGCTACCTTTTGGGGGGAAACGGGAGGTCCCGAGACCACGGGATTGGTTATGGGGGATGATTATAAACTGATTAGTAATGAGAGTGCTATGTATGTGTCGTGACTAGGTTTCCAGCGAGGTTTGGGTTAGAGGACTGTGTTCGTGATCACAATGCTTTGGAAGCTCGGGACACAGGTAAGGAAACTACTGTTCCCACAGAGCTTATATGCAGGGCAAGGCCCTATATGATTGTGTTGCAGGGCGTAGCCCCTTTGATTGAATTTATTCATGTTTGGTATTTTCTTTACTATGCTATGTGTGAATGTTCGGCAAGAGCCGAGAACGACGCAGACCGAGGTCGGGAAGGCCAGGAACGGCAAGGGGCCGAGAATGGCGTTAAGCACATGGAGTGCAAGGCCAAGTGCGACAAGGGGTCGGGAGCAGCATTTAGCACACGGAGTGCGAGTTTCCAGGGTGAGACCCTAAAGGGTACCTGGGATATCCTTACGGCATGGACCGCGAACCCAGGGCCTGGTAAAGCTCCTGGGACAGCATGGCCATATAAGTATAGCCTATTGATGGCCTGTTTATATGCTAGGTGTTTGATATGCATATGTTATCTGCTTGTGAGGGTATTCTTGCCGGGCTTCGGCTCACGGGTGCTCTGTGGTGCAGGTAAGGGCAAGGGGAAAGTCGACCAACCATGAGTACGGAGAGCGTGATGTGGCGCGTATGGAGAGCTGCTCTTCCCAATCAAGTTCCAAGCTCAAATTACAACCTCCTGCTGAACCTCAATTCATTGAGTAATCCTCCAAGTTCCCTTAGCTTTAATTCTCTTCTTGATCCTAAGAGATTTGCCCTTAGTTTTCCCTTTCCTCCTCTAGGTTTTCTTTCAATTTCAGCAAGAACATAAATCTGCCTAAGTGTAAAACGTGAATGACCCTTTTTCCCTCAGCTGAAGGTTCCTATATCCTACCAAAAGACCATTCTACCCCTCCAAGTAGATCATTTCCTAACTAAACCTCAAGGGCACTCTCGCCATTTCACCAATCCTACAAATCTATCACTTTCTCATCTAAACTTGTTACCCTTACTAACTACCAATGGTTACTCAAGTTACTCAGTCACCAATAACCATTAACCACTTATTCTCAACCCAATATACAAAATTCCCAAAATACCCCTAGGCTCCTCCCGAGCTGGGTATAAAATCCCGTTGTCACTTTTAAACTAATTAGCTCCCTAGAACCGTCTCGGCACGTGCATCACCATCATATCACCACTCACACGTGGTACAAATCATATAATACAATTATCACATTTTTGCCCTCAGCGGGCTAAAATTACCAATTTACCCCTATCATATAGACGGGGTCCACATGCATATTTATACCACCTAAACATGCATTATAATCACATACTCATTTAAATTCATATATTAACATGTTAATTCAATTATTGCCCTGCAGGCACGCTAATCCAGGTCCTAAACCTTATTAGAAAATTGGGGTGTTACAGAACCTTTGTATGAAAGGTTTAGGAAGCAGCATCCTCCCATCTTCGAGGGTGGACCAGACCCACTGCGGGCAGAGCAGTGGATGAATATGGTTTCCTCTATCCTAGATTTCATGAGGGTTGAGGGGAACGAGAGAGTTGCCTATGCCAGTTACATGTTTAGAGAGGATGCCCGCATCTGGTGGGATGTAATGGTTCAGAGAAGGAATGAGGCAGTCATGACCTAGGAAGAATTCAAGAACATCTTCAAGGAAAAATATTACAGTGTTGCAGTCTAAGCTGCGAAGGTTGACGAGTTCATCAACCTGACTCAAAATCGGTTGACCGTGACTGAGTATGCTCTGAGATTTGACTGATTGGTGAAGTTTGCGCCAGATTTAGTGCCGACTGACGCGACAAGGAAAGACAGATTTGTATGGGGGTTGAATGTTATGATCGCCCGTGATGTGAAGATCACTTTGGATCCAGAGACTACCACCTATACTCAGGTTGTGGACAAAGCCCTTACAGTTGAGGGGGCTGAGGACCAAATTTGGAGAGAGAGCGCTATTAGGCGCGATGCTAGGAGGACAGTGCCACCTTTTATTGGATCCAGTCGGGGTAGTGGCCCTAGTGAGCAGAAGAGGAAGGCCCTAGATTCCTTTGTTCCTCCCAGTTCTGATAGGAGGGCACTGGGTACTTTTAGTGGTCGTCAGGGTGGAAGTGACAACTGGAGGAGTTTCCCAGTATGTCTTTGGTGCGGACGACGACACCAGGGTGAGTGTAACGCCCTACTACCTTAGAGCCGTTACTAAGTGAGTTTAAAATAAAAATCGTGCTTTTGACTGACTCTAAGTGGTCTCAAAAACCAAAAGTGTGGATAAATCAGAATTTAAGGCTGTACTCTTTAAAAATGTTTAACTTCATTGAAAACGTAAGTATAAAACATCTGGGATCCCAAAATAAGGTTTACAAAATATTTACAACTCAAAAATAGATTTACACCAGGTTAACTATCAAAAGAATGGATCAATACAGCCATTTACAAAATGCCCCCAACCAAAGCAGTCGGGCAGGCCGAACATGTACGCGCCGCCCCCACGCTCTCCATACTCATGGCCAGTTGACTGACTCCTTGCTTCTACTTGCCACACGGAGCACCCGTGAGCCGAAACCCAGCAAGAAAACTCAAATAATACATAACATATGCAATTCATATAGCTGGCATAATTCACTGATAAATAGGAAAACCATCATAATAAACAAGCACGGCCATGCCGCCCCAGAGGCCTTACCAAAGCCTGGGGTTTCGGTTCTCACCGCGAGGATAACTCATGTATCCCTTGGGTCCCACCCTGAATATAAGCATCCCATGTGCTGTGTGTTACTTTCGGCCCCACGGCCGTACCCGGCCTACGCCGCACTCGGCCCTTGCCGTTCATTTCATTATAATCGCACATATAGTACATTCGAATAATCATTCACACACATCATGATTCATTTAAGGTTAAACATTTGCACATAATACAATCTGGGGCCATGCCCTGCAATCACACAGTGGGGCCATGCCCTATTCTCGGGTGTTACGGTTTTCTTACCTGTGTCCCGAGCTTTCCGATGCACCACGGTCACGAGCACGGTCCTCTAGCACGAGCCTCACTGAAATCCTAGTCACAACACACATAAAACACTTTTAATACTAACCAAACCCAAGACCACTTCCCGGGACCAATCTCGCACTCCCGGGACCTCTAAATCCATAAAACAAAGTATCGGAACCATCCCCCGAGTCCCCGGGCAAAAGCCCTAAAACTCAAATTTTGGGCTGCCAAAATGGCCTAGGGCCGCGGCACACCCATCAAGGGCCGCGGCGCCCAGCGACCTGGCCCCCATCCTGAAGCCTCCTCGCGCCGCGGCGCCCAAGAACAGGGCCGCGGCGCTCCTTCGCGAACCCAGATTTTCTGGGTTTTTCCTGCATTTTTCCCGAGCCTTAACCTCTCCAAATCACCCCAAACCAATACCTAAACCCCAAAACTCAAATCCAAACCTCAAATGAACAATCTAACACCCTATAAACACTAGAATCAAGACCAAAACATCAACACACCCAAGATCCACACCTTTGATCTCAAATTTCAGCAACTAACCCAAAACCCAAGAAAATCTTAACTCAAGCATTAAATTCCTCAAATCAACACAGAAAACAAACTTAAACAAGCATAAGATCCTTACCTCAAGAGTAGAATCCACCCTAAAAGTTTCCTTGATCTCTCCTAGACTCCCACTTCTCCTTCTCTTCTTCTTCTTTTCCTTTTTGCTTGCCCTAGCCTTTCTCTCCTCTTCTTTTCCTTCTCTTCAAATTTTATCAAAACACTAAATGATTCAATGCCCAAACCATATACCCCATATACCCAGCTGAAACTTGCCTATTTTCCTTGCCAAAAGACCAAAATACCCCTTCCTACTAATCCTTCTTAGCTAAACCTTCAAGGGCACTTAAGCCTTTACACTTTCATTTCAATTCTACCACTTTCTATCTTAAAACTTGTTACCCACAGCAGTTACAAACAGTTACCCAGGTTACTCAATTACCAATAACTAACCACTCATTCTCAACTCAACTTTATAAGATTCCCGAAGTACCCCTAGGCTCCTCCCGAGCCGGGTACAACATCCCGTTGTGACTTTTAGACTAATTGGCTCACTAGGACCGTCTCGATGTGTGCATCCTGATAATAACACCACACTCACATGGCACAATTCACATAGTACAATTATCACAGTTATGCCCTAACATGGCCAAGTTACAATCATGCTCATTCTATGACAATCAGTTCTACATGCATACTAATTCACATAGTCATGCATCTCAAATAATCAAATAGTCATATAACGTGCAATAAATCATAATCATGCATTAAACTTATTAAATTTACACATAAAATCCCATCATGCCCTCCAGACATACTGCTCCAGGCCCTTAAGCCTTAACACTGAATTTGGGTCGTTACAGTGAGTGCAGAATCAGGTCCTGCTTTGTTTGTGGGAGTGCCAATCATTTGAAGAAGAATTGTCCACAAGTCAGGAAGGAGGAGCCGAAGAAGGGTGATAGTCTCGCTCCTGCCAGAGTGTTTACTTTGACTCAGACTGAGGCAGAGGCTAGCCCCTCAGTTGTGACATGTCGGATTTCTAGTGCTGGTTCTTTGTATACTGCATTGATTGATTCAGGAGCTACCCATTCATTTGTGTCTGCTAGGGTGATAGATCAGCTGTGTAGACCTAGTGCTTTGTATGCTAGGGGTTTTCAGACTTTGTTGCCAACTAGGGAACTGGTAGTCTCTAGGAGATGGATTAGAGCATTGCCAGTAGAGGTAGATGGTAGGGAATTGTCTGTTGATCTGATTGAGCTTGCGATGGATGACTTTGATATGATTTTAGGGATGGATTGGTTATCGAAGTACGGGGCAACGATTGACTGCAAGCGTAGAATGGTGACTTTTGAACCAGAAGTGGAGGCACCCTTTGTATTTGTGGGGATGGTTAGTGGACCGCCGGTGCCTATGATTTCGGCACTGAAGGCTAGAGATCTGATGCAGGAAGGTTGCATGGGATTCCTAGCGAATGTTGTGGATACCTCCAAGGTTGTGTCAGTTGGACCAGGAGAGACCAGACTAGTGTGTGAGTTTCCAGATTTATTTCCAGTAGTTCTATCAGGTTTGCCACCGCAGCGAGAGATTGAGTTCGTTATAGAGTTGGCACCAGGGGTGGAGCCAGTATCTAGGACTCCTTATAGAATGGCTTCGGCAATGTTGAAAGAATTGAAGATTCAGTTACAGGAGTTACTGGATTTGGGGTTCATCAAACCGAGTTTTCTCGCCATGGGGTGCTCCAGTGTTGTTCGTCAAGAAGAAGGATGGATCCCTTAGGATGTGTATTGATTATAGGGAGCGGAACAAGTTGACCATTAAGAATAAGTATCCACTACCTAGGATTGATGATTTGTTTGACCAGCTACAGGGAAGTACGGTGTTTTCCAAGATTGATCTTCGGTTAGGTTACCATCAATTAAGGATCAAAGAAGAGGACATAGCAAAGACCACTTTCCGCACAAGGTATGGGCACTATGAATTCCTGGTCATGTCCTTTGGATTAACTAATGCCCCAGCAACTTTTATGGATATGATGAATAGGGTTTTCAAGGACTATTTGGACAAGTTTGTGATTGTGTTCACCGACGACATTCTAGTGTATTCTTAGTTAGAGACGGAGCATGAGCAGCATCTACGTCTGGTGTTGCAGCGGCTGAGGGAGCATAAGTTATATGCTAAGTTTAGCAAGTGCGAATTTCGGTTATCGCGAGTTACATTTCTGGGCAATATTGTTAGTAAGGAGGGGATTCTAGTCGATCCAAGTAAGATTGAGGCAGTGATAGATTGGCCTAGACCGAGCAGTATTCCTGAAGTGAGGAGTTTTCTGGGATTGGCGGGGTATTATCGGCGGTTTGTTGAGGGGTTCTCCAGGATAGCTACGCCATTGACAGAATTAACAAAGAAGAAGACAAAGTATGTTTGGATAGATGGATGTGAGAACAGTTTTAAAGAGTTAAAGCGGCGACTGATAATGAGAAATTTGTGGTTTACTGTGATGCTTCCTGACAGGGTTTAGGGTGTGTGCTGATGCAAGCTGGTAAGGTGATAGCCTACGCATCAAGGTAGTTAAAGGAGTATGAGTAGAGATATCCCACACATGATCTGGAATTGGCAGCGCTGGTATTCGCACTTAAGATTTGGAGACATTATTTATATGGTGAGAAGTGCGAGATATTCACCGACCATAAAAGTTTGAAGTACTTCTTTACTCAGAAGGACCTGAATATACGCCAGAGACGGTGGCTGGAGTTGGTTAAGGATTATGACTGTGATATCCTATACCATCCTGGGAAGGCTAATGTAGTTGCTGATGCATTGAGTTGAAAAGGCTATGGACAATTATTCTGTATGAGACAGATATCTGACAAGCTAGCTAAGGAGATGACTAGAGCAGGCATAGAGTTGGTGGTTGGTCGGTTAGCCAACATCACTCTTCAGTCTACACTCCTTGAGAGAATCAAGGAGGCGTAGGGGAGGGATTCCCAGTTGAGAGGTCATAGAGAGAACATCTTAGTTGGAGCGACTAAGGACTTTTCTATTTCAGAGATGGGGTTACTGAGGTACAAGGGTCGGATTTATGTTCTGATGGATTCGGATGTCCGATAGGAGATCTTAGATGAATCGCATACCACTCCCTATTCCTTGCATCCGGGTACAACGAAGATGTACCAAGATCTGAGAGCTTTATATTGGTGGTCGGGCATCTAAAGGGATGTGGTGGATTATGTGGCCAAATGTTTAACATGTCAGCAGGTTAACGCTGAACATCAGAGGCCAGCAGGGTTGCTGCAGCCTCTAGGGATTCCAGAGTGGAAGTGGGAGGACATTACCATGGACTTCGTGGTTGGCTTGCCGAAGACCGTGGGACAGCATGACTCGGTGTGGGTGATTGGGGATAGGTATACCAAGTCCGCCCACTTTCTACCAGTTAGGATCACTTTCACTATGGAGTAGTATGCCGAGTTATATGTGAAGGAAATTGTTCAGCTTCATGGGGCTCCAAGGTCAATAGTATCCGACAGAGACCCCACCTTCACCTCCATGTTCCGGAAGAGTCTGCAGAAGGCTATGGGCACACAGTTACGGTTCAGTACCGCTTATCATCATCAGATAGATGGACAACTTGAGAGGATGATTCAGATATTGGAGGACATGCTACGAGCCTGTGCGTTAGATTTTGGGGGATCTTGGAGTAAGTATCTCCCTTTGATTGAATTCTTGTACAACAACAGTTATCAGGCGACTATCAGAGTGGCTCCGTATGAGATGCTTTATGGAAGGAAGTGTAGATTACCTATCCATTGGGATGAGACGGGCGAGAGAAGTTATTTGGGTCCTGAGATGGTCCAAAGGACCAATGAGGCGATAGAAAAGATTAGAGCTCGAATGCTCGCCTCCCAGAGTCGTCAGAAGTGTTACTCAGACCTGAAACACAGGAGCGTGGAATTCCAGGTCGGTGACCATGTGTTCCTTAGGGTTTCACTTTTGAGAGAAGTGAAATGGTTTGGCGTTCGGGGCAAGCTGAGCCCTAGGTTTGTCGGCCCCTTTGAGGTTCTGGAGCGGACTGGGGAGGTAGCCTACAGGTTGGCAATGCCTACAGCCTTTTCAGGGGTTCATGATGTATTTCACTTGTCCATGCTCCGGAAGTATGTGTCAGATTCTTCACATGTGTTGAGTTATGAGAATTTAAAGCTGGACCAGGATTTATCTTTTGAGGAGAAGCCAGTTCAGATTCTTGACTGCAAGGATAAAGTTTTGCGGAGCAAGACCATCGCCTTGGTGAAAGTGCTGTGGAGGAACAACAAGGTTGAGGAGATGACATGGGAACTTGAGTCAGATATGCGGGAGCGGTATCTCGAGTTGTTCAGGTAATTTCGAGGACGAAATTTCTGTAAGGAGGGGATAGTTGTAGAGACCCAAATTTGCTAATAAGGCTTGGACCTTGATTAGCGTGCCTGGAGGGAAAAAATTGTTATATTGTATTAATATATGAGAATTTAATGAATATGTGATTAGTGTGCATGTTTAGGCGATTAAATATGCATGTGGGCCATGTTTGGATGTTAGGGGCGTATTTGTAATCTTAGCCCGTTGAGGCTATAAATGTGATATATTTGATATTTGTGATATAATGGTGAAATATTTGTGATGCACGTTCCGAGACAGTCCTAGGGAGCTGATTAGCTAGGAAAGTCACAACGAGGTCAAATACCTGGCTCGGGAGGAGCTTGGGGGTATTTTCGGAATATTATAAAGTGTTCGGAAATTATTGAGTAGCGGTTATTGATAGTAATAGCTTAGACATGTCGGGATTAAAACGGGGATTTTTAGGTATACTCGAGGGTTTAGCGGGATGTGTTAAAAGACCAAAACGCCTTTGTCGGCAAAAGAGGACTTAGGCTAATTTAAGGGCCAATAGGGTCTTTTTGGCAGCTCGTTAAGATTAGATAAGGGCTGGGAATTATTAGAACTGTTTAGAAAAGGCTAAGGAAAGGAAAAAGAATAGAATTTCTCAACTCTTCCTCTCTCTCATTCGGTTTCTTCTTTCCCTCTCCTTGATGTTGAGAGTTTGCTGAGTATTGAGGGATTTTGGCTACTGTGACTAGGGAAGTTAGCTCAAGGGTGTGTTAAGCTCGGAGGTAAGGAATTCATCTCTGTTTTCCTTAAGTTTCCAAGCTTGATTTTGAGAGTTTGAGAATGGAAGCTGAAAGCTGGATTTGTGGCTGGTTAGTGTGAGAATTCAGCTTAGTAATCAGAAGGGGCTTAGCTTGGAGTTGGAATTGGAGGAAGCTCATGGTTGAATTCTTCTTTAAGGTAAGAATTCCATGCATTTATGAGGTTAAGCTCTGTTTTGGTTTGAGTTTTATAAAGTTTTAAACCAATTTGTGAATCATGGATGTGAACGTGTGTCTAGGCTGGTTGTTGATGTTTCTGAGTTGTTAGATGGTCTAAATGGGGTTTTGGATTGAATTTAAGACTTAGGTATGCCTTGGTATTGATTTAGGAGTGTTTTGGCTCGGGGAAAATGTTGGGAAAAACCCATATTTCTGGGTTCGCGTATGGGCGTTGCGACCCTGTTGTTCCGTGCCGCGGCACTAGGATGCATCAGGGAAAGGGCACCATTCTGGGCGCTGCAGCCCTTATGGGTTAGTGCCGCAGCTCTAGGCCATTTCTGGGCAAGGGAAATTTTCAATTTTTAGGCTTGGGTTTTGTAACGACCCAATTTCGCTAATAAGGCTTGAGGGCCTTGATTAGCGTGCCAGGAGGGCACGAAGGGATTCATGTGTGATTTCATGAGTTAAATGCATGGTTATGATTTAAAGCATGTTACTTGGCTATTTGTTTAACTGTGATGCATGGCTATGTTTACTAGTATGCATGTAGGCCCGGATCGTGTTAGAAGGGCGTAATTGTAATTTTGGCCATGTTGGGCATAACTGTATTGATATGTGATAATTGTATTATGTGAATTGTACCACGTGAGTGTGGTGTTATTGTTGTGATGCACGTGCCGAGACGGTCCTAGAGAGCAAGTTAACTTAAGAGTCACAACGGGATTTCTATACCCGGATCGGGAGGAGCCTAGGGGTACCTCGGGAATTTTATGGTTAAGTAGAGAATTGGCGGTTAATGGTTATTGGAGATTTAGTAACCTGGGTAACCATTAGTTACTGCTGAGAGTAACAAGTTTAGGTGAAAGAAATGGTAGAATTGCAATATAGGAGAAAGGACTAGGGTGCCCTTGAGGTGTAGTTAGCAAAGGGTTTTGATGAAGAGGTAAAATGGTCATTTGGCTGGGCAATTGACATTTTGCAGCTGGGTATTAAGGGGTACACGGTTTGGGGGACTTAGTCACTTGATGCTTTGATATTTGAAGAGAAGAAAAAGGAGAGGGAAAAAAAGCTAGGGCATGAAGGAGAAGAAGGGAGCTGAAAACTTGAGGACTTAGGGGATGAACCAAGGAAGCTTAAGGTTGGATTCTTCATTCAAGGTAAGGTTCTATGGAATTTTAAGATTTATTTCTGTTATGGTTTAGGAATTTGATGCATGGTTCAAGCTTTGGTTTATGTTTTTGGTTTATGGGTTTAGATTTCTTAAGTTGAGATTAAATGGATGGATTTTGAGTATGATTGTGTTATTGAGTTGGGTTATGATGTTTATGGGTTGATGTATGGTCTATTTGAAGTTTGGAATTGGTTTTGGGGCTTAGGTGATTGTTGGGATGATTTGGAGGGGTTTAAGTTCGGGAAAAACGAAAGAGAAAACCCAGATTTTCTGGGTTCGCGAAGGAGCGTCGCGGCCCTGTTCTTGGGTGCCGCGGCTTGAGGTTGCATCAGGAGAGGGGCATCTCGCTGGGCGCCGCGGCCCTTGAGGGGAGTGCCGCGGCGCTAGGCCATTTTCACGGCACCAAAAGTTGCATTTTTGAGCTTTTGCTCCGGGGGTTCGGGGGATGTTTCCGATGAATTGTTTTAGGGATTTGGGAGTCCCGAGAGTGTGGGATTGGTCCCGGGAAGCGGTCTTTGATTTGATTAGTGTTGAGGGATGTTTCTTGTGTGTTGTGACTAGGTTATTGGAGAGGCTCGTGCTAGAGGACCGTGCTCGCGGCTTTAGTGCATCAGGAGGCTCGGAATTCAGGTAAGAAAACCGTAACACCCGAGAATAGGGCATGGCCCCACTGTGTGATTGTAGGGCATGGCCCCAGGTTGTATTATGTGCAAATGTTTAACCTTAAATGAATCATGATGTGTGTGAATGATTATTTCGAATGTACTATATGTGTGATTATGATGAAATGAACGGCAAGGGCCGAGTACGGCGTAGGCCGGGGCGGCCGTGGGCCGAAAGTAACACGTAGCACATGGGATGCTATAGTCAGGGCGGGGCCCGGTGGATACATGTGTTATGTTATATTTAGGGTGGGACCCAAGGGATACATGAGTTATCCTCGCGGTGAGAACCGAAACCCCAGGCTTTGGTAAGGCCTCTGGGGCGGCATGGCCGTGCTTGTTTATTATGACGGTTTTCCTATTTATCAGTGAATTATGCCAGCTATATGAATTGCATATGTTATGTATTATTTGGGTTTTCTTGCTGGGCTTCGGCTAACGGATGCTCCGTGTGGCAGGTAGAAGCATGGACTGAGTCAACCAACCATGAGTACGGAGAGCGTGAAGCGACGCGTACATGTTTGGCCTGCCCGACTGCTTTGGTTGGGGGTTTATTTGAAAATGGCTATAATAATCTATGATTTTATGATTTATCAACTGTAAACTTACTTCAAGATGTAAATAGTTTTCAATCCTTATTTTGGGATCCCAAAGGTTTAATACTAGCAGTTTTAAATGAAACGACGCAATTTTTCTAAGATTACAGCCTTAAATTTTAATTAGTCACACTTTTGTCTCAAAACCTCGGTTAGCGAGTTCTTTGCACACTGTTTTGTCTTAAAAATCACTTAGTAACGGCTCTAAGGAAGTAGGGCGTTACAGGTTTTGCCCAGGGGGCTCGAGGGATGCTTCCGCTACCTTATGGGGGGAAGCGGGAGGTCCCAAGAGCATTGGATTGGTTTCAGGGAATGATTATAAACTGATTAATAATGAGAGTGCTATGATGTGTTGTGACTAGGTTTCCAGCGAGGCTTGGGTCAGAGGACTTTGTTCGTGATCGCGGTGCTTGGGAAGCTCGGGACACAGGTAAGGAAACTGCTTTTCCCACAGAGCTTGTATCCAAGGCAGGGCCCTATATGATTGTGTTGCAGGGCATAGCCCCTTTGATTGAGTTTATTCATGTTTAGTATTTGCTTTACTATACTATGTGTGCATATGTGTGAATGTTCGACAAGATCCAGGAATGGCGCAGGCCGACGTCGGCAAGGCCGAGAACAGCAAGGGCCCGAGAACGGCGTTAAGCACGTGGAGTGCAAGGCCGAGTGCGGCATGGGGCCGGGAGTAGCGTTTAGCATGCGGAGTGCGAGTTATGAAGGTGAGACCCTAAAGGGTACTTGGGATATCCTTACGGCGTGGACCACAAACCCAGGGCCTAGTAAAGCGCCTGGGACGGCATGGCCATATGTGTATAGCTTATTGATGGCCTGTTTATATGCTAGGGGTTTGATATGCATATGTTATCTTCTTGTGAGGGTTTTCTTGCTAGGCTTCGGCTCATGGGTGCTCTGTGGTGCAGGTAAGGGCAAGGGGAAAGGCGACCAACCATGAGTACAGAGAGCGTGAAGCGGCGCGTACATGTTTGGCCTGCCCGGCTACCACGACCAGGGGTATTTTGGGAGATGATTGTACTGAACCTAGATTTTGTTGTTTAGCCGACTTTGATTATATTTTTGAGTTGTAAATATTTCTAAACAGTATTTTGGGATCCCAAATGTTTAACTCTTTATGATTTTCAATAAATGGAATTATTTTCAAAGTTTATAACTCAGGTTCTTGGTTTAATCACACTTTTGCCTTAAAACCTCGATTAGCGAGTTAATTGCACGTTTTAAACTCACTTAGTAATGGCTCTAAGGTAGTAGGGCGTTACAGCGGCTTTGTTCTTTAGGCAACATAGCTCGTGTGTGCGAGAAGGCCCTGGGGTCCCTGAAGTTTCCCAGGCACCGCGACGCAGGTTAGGGCGCCCCACGACGCGTGTCTAGGGTTTTTCTTTAGGAGACTCTCTAACTTGTAGAGGGCCTCGATGCTTCTGAGGAGGGTCGCGGTTCAAATAGGACATATTGGAAAAATAGGGTTTTTAGGCTGGGGAACTCAAACCTAAGTGCTCGGGAAGGATTCTACTACCCTGTTTAGTAGAATTCGAGGTCCTGGAGGCTAATATGTTATTCTAGAATTTTTAATTGGTTTAGGTTTTAATGGTTATCCATTATCGCTTTGTGACTAGGGTTACCATTAAGGCTCGGGATTGAGGATCATGCTTGGAACCGCTCTACACCTTCAGGTCAGGACTCTAGGTAAGAAAACTACACCCGGGTTGTGATTGGGGCTTGGACCCCTATTAATGTATGTGCTTATGATTGTGAATATACATGTACTTGAGAATATCTGGATAAGCATTCTTGTTTTTGCTGCGATCGATTGCATGCTCTACAATCTAAAGTTCGGCCTAAGGGAGCTAGGGATGATGTTAAGTGCGCGGAACGTAGCTTGGCCTAAGCATGCCGGGGTCAGCTATATAACCAAAGGGCTCTACATAAAGGCATTAGGCCTGAACGTCTTTGAATAAACAAAAGTGTTTTTTTGCACTTAAATAAGTGTATTGAATTTTGAGATTGAATTACATGATGGAATAAACTGTTTATCATTGTCTAGCTTATTTCTTATGTTCTGTTGTCATTTAATTGATCGATCTATGTTTAATTTAAATATTGTTGTTCATCTATGACTGTGAATTATGTTTTCTTGCTGAGCCTTGGCTCACGTGTGCTATGAGCTGCAGGTAACCAGCTATGTGTTGGAGAGCTTTAGGGGCGGTGTGCACACCTGCAGCTGCTGAGGGATTAACAGGGACTAGAGCAAAATTTTATTTTACCACTTAGGCTGGCTTCAGTTGTAATTATTTTGAGGGTTGTAATTTCCTTGTAAACACCTTTTTGGGATCCTGTGTACATACTCTTACTTTTTTAATGAAAAACAACTACTTTATGATCAACTACTTTAACCCTAATCTGTTAATTGACCTTAGTAACACGTTTATGTCCAAACGACTTGATTAGCAAGTCCAAAATTATTTAAAATACATAGTTTAATGGTCTTGGCTATCCAGGGCATTACGGAACCGGTAGGACATAGCGTCCTTTACTTGAATCATCTTCGAGGATTGCCATACCCTTGACTGAAGTAACGTAGGAACCTAAAGTTTTTTTGAATGGATAGTTCCATGCCAGATTTTTAGAAGTTAAAATAAAGATTGATTAGCATGTCGTGGTATTAGAATATGCATGTGATGGACTGATACAAGAGGATGGTATCGTGGATATTGTCCATGTTTAAAATAAGGAGTTAGTAGTAGGTTGTGTCAAGTACAAGGGTGTGGCTGTGTGTAGACTGAAAAGGTGATTGTCTGTGCTTCACAGTGGATAAAGGAATAATAACATAGATGCTATACATGGGACTTTAAGTTGACAGTAATGTTGAATAGTCAGAGTTAAGGTGAGGAGACGGTACCTATTGATAAGAAGTACGTACACTAGCATGAACGTTAAAGCGTTTTGTCACCCATAGGGGGGTTGACCATGAGACAAAGGCACTACTGGGAACTAGTGAAGGACTCACATTGAAATTCTTTATTACTCAGAGAAAACTAACAAGGAGGCTGACATCTTGAGTTAGAAAGGTATGTGTCAGTTGTATGATTCGCAATGGATTAGAGTAAAGTTAGATGAGGTAATGACCGATATTGGTATATAACCTGCGATTGATAATTTGTAGATATACCTCTACGAACAATGAAATACATAAAGAAGATCTTGTAGGAATGGTTAAGAATCCTACCATTTTAGCATGGATAGATTAAGATATGAGGATCGGATGTGTGATCTGATGGATCCCGACGTTAAGGTGGAGATTTTGGATGAATCTTATACTATCCTGTGTATCCTAATTTCTGCACGAGTCTTTTACTCTAATCGTGTACAGCTGGCAAATAACTACATGGAAGGAATAGCCTATGAGTCCAGGTATTCTCCACATTGACAGCACGAGTCTCATAATGGTTGTATGAGTTAGGGATGCATAACTAGATAAGCGCGAGCTTATAATATTTATAAGGCACGACCTCCATGATACGAGCTCGACGGTGTATTCAGCTCATGGTAAATTGAAAATATGGCGTGTCCGCGGATCCCTAAAGACCCAGATACTTTATACGATGGCTTATGGCCAGCCTGTGATATTTAACGTCCCAGATATTAGGAGTCTATTTATTTCATGATCATATCATATCCTAGTATAAATGGGAATATTTCATATTAAATGTAATAGATACACAAATATGTGATTGATTCACGCGGTTACCCAAACTTGTCCAAGAAATTTCTCTATAAATACTGAGAATATTAGACAGGAAAGGGGATGATTATTCTGTAATATTGAAACTCTGTGAAAATAGAGAGAGAAAAGAAGTAATAATATAGACTCGTGGACTAGGTGGATTTTAACCACTGAACCACATAAGAAGAACAGTGTTCTTGAGAGTTATTTTCTTACTTCGATTTACCATCAAGCACTAATTCATTCTTGTTATTTTCTTAATTCACTGTTGGCGAAAAACCGTGTCAACAGTTTGGTGCTTTCATTATGAGGAAAATTAGTGCTTTCATCAAAATCCCAATAAAATCTCATCATGGTGGTCACTCACTCAATGCACGACAATGAGATGGAACAGCCTGGTGGGCAGGGGGCCCACCATACAGCTATTTCAAATGAGAATGACCCTGAAGTTCAGCAACGCCCGAGAAAGCAACTGGTCGGCCACGTCGACACTAGGAGTTCGGCGTCATTGCTGCCGAATCCAAACCCAGACTACTTAACTGCAGTAGAACTGGAAAACATGTAGTTAAGGAGCCATTTTGCTAAGGAAAACATGCAAATCAAGGAGGTTTTGGCTCAGTTACCCCCTCTTGCAACTGATGTTAATGTCGGAAAAAGGCAAAGTGGGTCTCATAAGTCCCACAAGAATAACTAATCCAAACCAAGCCAGTCAATCAGAACTGCCACCCCAAGTTTTGTACCCGCAGCATGAGATCGCCAAAATAATCAGCCTAGTGGCCTTCCCAGGGGTCATCGGCAGGTCAGTCGATCGGTGAGAATCGCGACCCCAAGTTCGGTACCACCGTCGCATGTGCATGGGAGTGCCCATGGCAACCCACGAGGAGGAGCCAGAGCAGGCTCATAGAGACAAAATGTTTCGACCAACCCTCCTATGTCACGATCAAATTGCCAGACACAAAGAGCTGAAAATGGTGGAGCGGAGTGACCGATGGCTAATTTAGTTCATCTTGATGGGACAAGAATTGCCTCGCTAGTCAGGCATCACCCATCACCCATCACCCATCACCCATAAGACATCCGACACCGCCTTGTTCTGCTCGAAACATTCCTAGTTATGGGAACAGTAGAAGAAATCCTCCTCCGTCCGTGCGGTACATTCCTGCTTATGGGGACAGAATGAGAAATCCTCCTCCATCTGCCCCTACTTATGTCCCGCAGACACGTGTCAATAGTCCAGATCCTCAGTCTCAACCGCAAGTAGTAAGCTTTGCTAATGGAAGTTATTGGACTAAAAGCCATCGAAGTGACAGGTCCAAAGGCGATCTGAGAAATCACTTGAGTTCGACCCAGAGTCCTCGATTCGATCCACAACCTGATCTTCGAGACCGCTTAAACTCGTAGAGAAGAAATTCAGCCCGAAATGAAGGATTTAGTTACACTCGACAAGGCAGAGGTCCTTCTGAAGTACGTGATAACGGGAATGTCCCACAAAACTGAGCCTGAACTTGGAGGGACAAAAACCCGCCAAACACGTACGATAGGATGAGAGCTATTGAACAGCCCCACAATAACCAAGGAACCAGAGAGCAAACCCTCGAAAGGTTAGCCCAGGTGGAGGAGCTAATGAAAAGGCTCCTGTCGGAAAAATAGAAAGATGAGTGCGATTCAAAGGATGAGCGCGTGGATGCTACTGCATATCCACAGGGCTTCAGGATGCCACACTTGTCAAAGTTTGACGGAGATGGACATCCATCTGACCACTTGGGGATGTTCAACACCATGATGATGGCCCATGTAACGACCCAAATTCGCTAATAAGGCTTAAGGGCCTTGATTAGCGTGCCAGGAGGGCATGATGGGATTTATGTGTGATTTGATGAGTTAAATGCATGATTATGATTTAAAGCATGTTATATGACTGTTTGTTTATCTGAGATGCATGACTATGTATATTAGTATCCATGTAGGCCCGGATCGTGTTAGAAGGGCATAACTGTAATTTTGGCCATGATTGGGCATAACTGCATTGATATGTGATGATTGTTGAGACCACATTATGATGTGGATGTATCTGTGAATTGTGACTCGAGGCGATCCCAGTGAGCAGGCTAGCGGAAAAGTCATGATGGGAATTTATACCCGGGTCGGGGCGAGCCTGGGGGTATAAGCAGGAATTTAGAGAATAGAATGAGATTAATTTTGATGATGGGGAATATTTATTTGGTGGTTTATCAGGTGTTGGAAAGCAATGGGAAAATATTAGAGACACTTGAGGATTAGCGGGAATTGGGTAAAATGACTAAAATGGCCCTATTTGGACAAAAGGATTTAGAATTAATAGGGTGGGCATTTTGGTCATTTGGCTTTTAAAGATAGATTTTATAAGGCTTTATATAGTGAGTGTGATTGTTAGAGAGTGAGAAAGCTGAAGGGAAAAGAAAGAAAAGAAAGAAAGAAAAGAGAGAAAACAGAGGGGTTTTTCTCAAGGTTCGGTTTGTGCATTCTTGCACCATTTCTCTCCATTTTTCTTGGGGCAAAGCTCAGTGGAGAGCTAGGATAGGCTGAGCATCAAGAATCTTAAGGTTATACTTGAAGATTTGGCAAGGATTAGCAAGAACACATCAACTTTTGAGGTAAGTTTTTAGAGATTTTAGTTTAAGGGTTTTGATGGTTTGAGCTGTGTTTTAAGCTGAGTTGATGGGAATTTTAGGGAATTTCTGGGCAAGCTTTGAGGATGAACAAGCTAAGGAGGTCTAGGGTTGAATCAAGGTCGGAATTTGCATCAATGGTAAGAATTCTAAGCCTTTAACTTTGTTGTTGATTGAATTTTTGGGTTTAGGGTTGTTCATGGTGAATTTTTGAGATTTGGGTTGAATGTGCTTGGTTTTTGAGTTCTTGGGATGCTTGGGATGAGTGTGAGGTGTTTATAAGCTTGATTTTGGGTTTGGACAAGTTTGGGGTTGAATTGGTTGAAGGAAATCGCAAGAGGCGATTTTTGGGTTCTACTGGGCTGCAACTAGCGCTACAGCGCTAGTCAGTGGGTGCTGTAGCACTAGCCCCTGTTCTGGGGGGTGTGTTCTGCTTGTAGTGCTACAGCGCCCTCTTTAGAGCGCTGTAGCGCTGAACTGTTCACAGAAGTGGATTTTTGGGTTTTTGATGAGGGATTTTGACCTAGGGTTCGGGGCTCGATTCCGCCACTTTGTTTTGGGGATTTAGGACTTCCCAGGGGCTCAGGATTGGTCCCGAGGCTAGGTATTCGGACTTGGGGTTCGGTGTTGACTTTGACCTATGTTTGTGCCTAGGTGTGCGCTAAGGCTCGAGTGGGATTGTGCTCAAGGAGTCAGGTGATCTAAGCTATTGAATGGAAAGGTAAGAAAACTATAACACCCGTAGGATGGGGCATGGGCCCATAGTGTGATTGCAGGGCACGACCCTATATTGCATTACATGTTAGGGTGCAGATTTAAATGAATTGATATTTTTTTGAATGTTATTTTGAGATATACTATATGTATGATTATAGTGAAATGAACGGCTATGGCCGAGGGCGGCAAGGCCGAGAACGGCAGCGGGGCCGGAAGTAACACTTAGCACATGGGATGCTTATAGTCAGGGTAGGACCCAGAGGATACATGTGAGATCCTTACGGTGAGGACCGAGACCCCGGGCTGTGGTAAGGGTTCTGGGGCGGCATGGCCGTGATTGCTTAGTCTAATGGTTGACTTGTTTATCTGTGGATTATCTGATATGATAAACTGTATAAATTGCATATGTTATGTTCTGCATGAGTTTTCTTGCTGGGCTTCGGCTCACGGGTGCTCTGTGTTGCAGGTAAGGGCAAAGACTGAGTCAACCAACCATGAGTACGGAGAGCGTGAAGCGACGCGTACATGTTTGGCCTGCCCGACTGCTTTGGTTGGGGGTTTTTACGAGAAATGGCTGTAATAATCTATGATTTTTTATAACTAATCAACTGTAAGCTTATTTCAAGATGTAAATAGTTTTCAAACATTATTTTGGGATCCCAAATGTTTAATACTAGAAGTTTTAATGAAACGACGCATTTTCAAAGATTACAGCCTTAACTTTTTATTAGTCACACTTTTGTTTTAAAAACCTCGGTTAGCGAGTTCATTGCACACTGTTTTTGTCTTAAAACTCACTTGGTAATGACTCTAAGGTAGTAGGGTGTTACAGCCCACAACATCAGGCCCAAGCTAAGATGCCTAATATTCCCCTCGACTCTGATTAGGCCAGCCAGGAAATGGTTCAAACAGTATAAGAGGAATTCAATCAGCTCGTGGAAGAGTTTTTCCACCAATTTCAAGAGAGCATTCAGGGCTTCTCAAGTAGCTCGGATTAAGGCTAACTCTCTGGAAAATGCAAAGCAGAAAACCGGTGAACCGTTGAAAGCACACCTAAGTAGGTTCGCCAATGTTGCTGTGCGGGCTAGAGACGCCGATGAGAGTTCTAAGCTCATGGCAATGAGGATGGGAATCCCTATTGGAGGCGACCTGTGGCAAGAGCTACAAAGGAAAGGAGTTAGTATTGTGGATGAGTTCTTAAACCGAGCTCAAATGTGGGTTAACCTAGAAGAGGTGCGAGCTTCCGTCGCAGGAACTAGCCAAGTCCCTGTCCAGCCCGTTGGAGCGACAACGGATGTAGCTGCTATGGCTCAAACCGTTGCCCAGAATAACCAAGGGGGAAATAATAAGAGAAAGGGAAATGCTGAGGGCGACCAGAATGGAACAAAGAAAAACTAGTCTGTGGAGAAATTTAAACCGATCTACACAACATATACCGATCTCACGGATACTAGAGAATGCATCTTCTTGGAAAATTCTGCTCGCCTTCCATGGAAGAAACTAGAACCGTTAAAGAATCAAAGGGAGAAGAGAGATTCTGAAGGATGCACGAGCAGAGGTGCCCAGAAGGTGTATATCAACAAACTGAAATCCCATAACGGAGTAGATTTTGTCCCAGAGCAATAGTTATCAAAGCAGCAATGTTTGGAAAAACAACCTATCAGTTTTACGAAGGAAGATGCCAGCCATTTCCAGTTCCCACACAACGATCCTCTGGTCATAACCGCTCAGCTCGCCAACTGGAGAGTTAGGAGGACACTAGTAGATAATGGAAGTTCTTTGAATCTACTTTTTAGGTCCACTTTAGAAAAAATGGGATTGTATGTAACCGACCTGAAGGCAATTTTCATGATTGTATATGGGTTTTCCGGTGAAGGGTCAGCAGTTATCGGAACAATCGAATTAGTGGTGACATTGGGTGAAGGCCCACAAACTGTCTCCAAACTTCTTGAGTTTGTGGTCATTGATTGGCCAGCCGCATACAATGCGATTTTTGGCCGACCCGCGTTGATGGCGTTCGAAGCCATAACCTCTATCCACCACCTAGCAATCAAATTCCCCTCATCCGCGGGAATATGCACTATTAGGGGCGATCAGCTCGCTGCCAGGGAATGCTATAGCATTTCAATGAAGGGAAAATCATAACCCTGGAAGCAAGTGATGGCCATAAGTGACGGAGGTGTGGAGTCCCAGGAAGTGGAAGTTGTCTCCAGGATGGAAGAATCTCAAGAAACAAAGGATAGAGGCATCGTCCCAAGTAATGACATCGATCCATGAATGGGCAAGGACAGGACAGAGCTCCAAGCTATTGAGGAGCTCAAGGAGGTAAATATAGATCCTAAAAAAGCTTCAATAGTCGGTAAGATTGGGAAAAATCTCGGCGATGATAGGTAAAAGGAGCTGGTTAAATTTCTACAAGGGAATCTAGATGTTTTCGCCTAGTCTCATGAAGACATGGTGGGAATAAGCCCGAGTGTGATCATGCACACCCTAAACTTGGATAAAAGCGTGCCTACGAAATCCCAAAAACAGAGACATTTGGAAACAGTCCCAGCTGAGGCATTGGAAGAAGAAGTAACTTGGTTATTAAAGTGCGGGTTCATTCGTGAAGCAAAATACCCGATCTGGGTCGCGAATCCTATCTTGGTACCGATGCTGAATGGAAAGTGGCGGACCTGCATCGATTTCTCTGACCTGAATAAAGCTTGTCCTAAGGATTACTTCCCATTGCTAAGAATTGATCAGTAGGTAGACGCCACCGGAGGACATGAGCTCATGTCCTTTATGGTTGCATACTCTGGATATAACCAGATCGTGATGAATCTTGTGGACCAGGAGCATACTAGCTTTATGACTCCAACGAATGTATACTGTTATAAAGTTATGCTCTTGAGGCTGAAGAATGTCGAGGCTACCTACCAACGGTTAGTCAACAGAATGTTCATTGATTAGATTGGGAAAAATATTTAAGTGTATGTCAATCATATGCTAGTCAAATTTAAGACTGCGGATAACCATGTTTCCGATCTAAAGGAATGTTTTAAAATCTTGAGGAAATACAATATGAGGCTAAATCCCTAGACATTTACTTTTTGAGTAGCGTTGGGAAAGTTTCTGGGATTCATAGTCAATATAAGGGGGATAGAGGCGAACCCAGAGAAAATCAGGTCATTATTGGAGATGCCTTCGCCCAGCTTGCATAAATATATTCAGAGCTTGACTTGAGAAGTGGCGGCGCTAAACCGATTTATTTCAAAGTCCACTAACAAGTGTTTTCCCTTTTACAACTTGCTCATAGGAAATAAGAAATTTGAATGGACTGAGGAGTACGAGCAAGCATTCCTCGCCCTAAAGATGCATTTGGCTGAACCCCCAATATTGTCTAAGCCTATATCTGGAGAGCCCCTGTTCCTATATTTGGTCGTGATAGAAAATGCAGCCAATGCTGTGTTAGTTCGGGAAGAAGACCATGCTAAAAAATTGGTGTACTATATAAGCAAAAGACATCTTAGGTCTGAATCATGGTAACCACTGATAGAAAAGATATCATTCTGCTTGATATTAGCTTCCAGAAAGCTTAGACCATACTTCCAGTCCCATTCAATCCACGTCATGACCGACCAACCTCTAAGGCGGGTATTGCAAAAACCTGAAGCGTCAGGATATCTTTTAAAACGGGTAATAGAACTCAGGCAGTTCGAGATACTGTACACACCACAAACCTCAATCAAAAGTCAAGCCCTTGCTGATTTTGTGGCTGAATGCACCAGATTTCAAGAGGAGCTTTTGAAGGAGTCGGTGCAAGAGTTATGGAGAATATTCGTGGACGGCACATCTAACGAGTATGGATCCAGAGATGGGATCATATTGATCTCTCCAGAGGGGCATCGATTCCATACATCACTGAGATTCAGATTCGAAGCATTAAACAATGAAACCGAGTATGAGGCTTTGTTAGCTGGGCTTAGAGTGGCAAAGGAATTGAAAGCAAGGGTTGTCCAGTGTTATAGCGATTCCCAGCTTGTGGTCAATCAAGTGTTGGGGGAATATCAAGTGCGTGGTACCAAGATGGTGGCTTATCTAGCTAAGGTGAAGGGATAGCTATCAGAGTTTGAATACAGTATTGTTGAAGAGATATTTCACGAGGAGAACTCTAATGCTGACACTTTGGCAAGACTTTCCCCCACCAAGGAAGCTGAGACTTTGAACGTAGTACCAGTTGAAATCTTGGAGAATCCAAGCGTGGCAGAAAAAATGGTCGAGGTCAAGATGATTGACACAAGGCCGACCTGGATGTCCCCCATAGTGGAATACCTTACAACAGGAAGGCTACCTGAGGAAAGAAAGGATGCGAGAAATATACTCTATCAAGCTCTAAGGTATGTGATAGTGGATGGTGCATTATACCGACGTGGTCATTCACTGCCTCTCCTACGGTGTGTTCTGCCTAAGGAGGCTAAAACCATCGTACAAGAGGTGCATGAAGGCTTTTGTGGAGATCATACTGGGGGGCAAAACCTGGCTTTAAAAATATTAAGGCAGGGTTATTTTTGGCCCACTTTAACAAAAGATTCCATCTCCCATGTTCAGAAATGCGACAAATGCAAGCACTTCACCACAGTCGCCCGAGCTGCTCCAGTCGAGCTGACGATGATCTCATCCCTGTGGCCATTTGTAGAATGGGGCATTGACTTAATAGGATCCTTACCTATGCGAAAGGGAGGAGTTAGCTACACAGTGGTGGCAGTTGATTATTTTACGAAGTGGGTAGAGGCCGAGCCTTTGGCAACCATCACTTCAAAGAGAGTCCTGAACTTGGTGGTGTAAAACATTGTATGCTGATTTGGGCTTCCTAAAAAGATCATGTCAGATTATGGAACCCAGTTTGACAGTGATTTCTTCACCGATTTCTATGAAAATCACGGAGTTATTAAAATTTTTTCTTCGGTTGCATATCCACAAGCCAATGGACAGGTCGAGGCTGTGAATAAGACCCTAAAGGCGAGACTTAAGAAAAGGTTAGATGAGGCCAAAGGAGTATGGCCCGAGCAGCTCCCGCAAGTAGTTTGGGCATACCAAACTTCCAACAAGACTTCCATGGGACATACTCCTTTCTCCTCGACCTTCGAAAGTGAGGTCGTCCTGCCCGCCGATGCAAAGGTAGCCACACACAGACTAAGGACATTCAGCCAGGAGCAGAATGATGAGTTACTTAATGTGTCTCTCAACCTAATCGATGAAAAGCGAGAGGATTCACAGTTAGAGCTTGCGCACTATCAACAGAAAATCACTCGGTATTTTAATTCTAAGGTCAAAAGGCGTAGTTTTGGATTGGGCGACCTAGTTCTCCAAAGGGTCTTTCTGGCAAACAAGGATCCTAAGGATGGCACTTTAGGCCCGAACTGGGAAGGACCTTATCAGATCTTGGAAGTTTTGCATGAGGGGAATTTCAAATTAGCTCGGCTTAGTGGAGAAGCAGTCCCACGGACCTGGAACGCCATGCAATTATAGAAGTATTACCAACCACTTATGTAAGGCTTAGTTATAAAAGCCATTTAATTAAATAACGGGGGATTATTATATAATTTTTCTTGCTAGCATGTTTTAAAATAATTTTTCTTTAACTAGCTCGTGTATTGATGTTTGTAAAAGCAACAAATAAAGTCTTTACATTCTGGTTACTTGGGGGGCATATAACCCGAGGTGATTCTACTCAAAATTCTGCATACAACCAGGTATAAAACAATCCTAGATACAACCAGGTCAGAAACATAGAAGCTTAGAAAATTGATTATCCGACGACTTTTTAAGAGTTTGAGGTGTCAATAAACCTAGCACGAACTAAGTTCAAATCATTTAAAATCATGGATACAACAAGATACAAAACATAAAAGTTAGCAAAATTTGATATTCAATGGCTTTTTTTAGAAACTCGAGATGTCAATAAACCTAACACGAACTAAGTTTAAAATATTTCAAATCCAAGATACAACCGGGTCCAAGGCCTAACACTTAACAGGTATGATATAAATCCACACATTAAATTTGGATATAACCAATCTCAAAATATCTATCCCGATCTAAAAATCGATTCCTAAAATCTCGATTGTGCAATTCTAAGAAAGCATAAATATGAGAGATAATGAAGGAAAAGACAAATAGATTAAAAGTTAGATATATGAATTGAAATTCAAGTTGTCCTGAGAATAAAAAACCTCGAACTAAGCCCAAAGGCAATTGTTTACAAACATAAAAAAAAAAAAAGAAGGAAAGAGTAAAACAATGAAGGCTTCATTAAGCCCCTCCAGGACGTTCTGAGGACGTGACCTCCTCGATCTCCTGCTCGCCCGCTGTAGAGGTGTCCCCTGTCTCCGACGGTTGTTGTAAGATCAAGGGGTTGAATTTTTCAAGGTATGGATCCCACAGCTCGGGGGCCATGAAACAAAAGTTTCCATCCTGGTTAAAAGCCTAGCAATGATACAACATGTCTTCCATGGCGGACAGTGAGGTCGCTTTCTCTTCCTTAACCGCAACCTCAGCCTCTAACTGCTTTGCTTTGGCCTTAGCAACCTCGACCTGAAGAGTATCCAAGGCAACATTTGTGGCCTACTCGCCTTTTAGAGATGATGCAAAGGCAGCCTTGGCATCGTGCTCGCCTTTTTTAGCAGCTGCAAAAGCAACTTTGGCAGTTTGCTCGCCTTCTTGAGCAACGGTCACGGTGGTCTTTTCAACTTGGAGCTCTGCTTGGAGTTCATCATTTCTAGCCCTAGATTGGGCTATACTGCGGTGTTGAGCCAGGGCCGACTACAAAATAAAGAGACAAGTTAGACGCATACTTGGGTAGGATGAAAAGAAGAAATTCACTAAGGAACGATATCTTACTGTGAGGGTCATCCCCAAGGCTGACTCCAGGACATTCTCCGGGCTCTGCTCTTCTATCTTCCTCAGATCTCTCAGGTTGGCTTTGTAAACGTCCTCCACCATGTGGTTTTCCGTCTCATAGAGGGTCCCCCGAAAGGTATCCGGGATCTTCTCCAGATCTTGAGGATCGACTGGGTTGCGCACAGTAGCGGTGGGGACAAGAGGAGCTGGGGAATCAACTTGTATTACCTGATCCTGAGCAGGCGCAAAACGAGGAGGAGGAGGTGGAGGAGGTGGAGGAGGAATCCTTTTCTCCGTCACGGTGGAAGCCGGAGCTGCTGAGCTCATACATTTCCCCTTAGCAGGGGATTTGGAGGTGTTTCCTGCCATAAGGGGGTTTTCTTTGTAAAATAGGGCTTCTTTACGATAGGACCCGAGCTGTACTTTCCGCCCTGGAAAGCGGTATGGAGGTCAGAAGCTGTGGATCGTTCCATTTCTTCATCTGAAAAGAATAAGAAGGGAGTTAGTACACAAGTAAAGTCAGAAATTTACAAAAAAGAAATAGATAAAAATCCTACCCTCCGGGCTGGGGGAGGAGTCTATTATCACGACCTCTATCCTTGGGACTACTGGAGAAGACGGGGAATCTAAGTCTATAATTTCTTGGATTACAGGAGGTTTGGGCTCAGGTTCTGTTTCGAGGATGGGCTCCTCTACATATTGCCTAAATCCAGGGGCAAAAACGCCCTGGAGCAAAAAGGGCCACAACCTACGATTGGTCCCATACTCCTAAAAAATGGCTGACCTAAAGGTTGAGGTATTATCTACAACAATAGTACTTCTAGGGTAACTCATATCATGGCACAACACTAAGTGATCCATGCACTGGAGCAGGGTAATGCTATGGTCTGGATTATTAGGATGGCGGTGGACGAGCTGATTTAGGTTAAATCTAACTAACCTAAAGTCGACGAAAACCCTATCTAATTCCACTCAAGGGTGCAGTTTTCTTACCTTTAATTTCGAACGAAGATAATGGAATGGTCCCGAGCATGATCCTCAGTCCCGAGCCTTGGCGATAAACCTAGTCATAGTGTCTAATGGGTAATTATTAACTTTCAATCCAAATAAATACTTAGGAGACAAAAACTAGCCTCCGGGACCTTAATTTCTATTAAACTGGATAGTAGAAATTGTCCCTCGTGCCTAGGTTCGAACCCTCGTGTCTTATCAATTCTAACAACCACACCAAGCCTAAAATCCCTAGGCGGGTCATGACCTGGCTTAGTGGGTCGTGACTTGCCCCCAAGTCAGAGAGGAGAACCTCAAGCCAAAGGGGAGGCGGGCCGCGACTTGGCTTAGTGGTTTGCAGTACGCCCCCATATCAGAGAGCATCTCAGGGCCAAATGGCCACATGCGCAACGGCACTCCAGGGTTGGGTCGCGGCGTGCCCCTCCGAGCCCAGAAATTCTGGGTTCCTTCCACACATTTCCCAACCACTTTCCCCATAATTCAACCTAAACAAACCTCCCCAATTAAGCCAAGCTAGCCATGAATTTTAGACCTTAATTCACATATTGAAGGGACAAAATCACCCAGCAAACTCCATTGAAATTGCTTACAATTTATCACCTAGAAACCTCAAACAATGAACGCCATGAACCTAAATTCAATCGAGATCCAGAATTCTACCTAAACAAACCCAACAGAACACAGAGATTAAAACTAGAGTTCTTACCTCAATTATGACTGAATTCTTCTTTGTTTTCCAGCTTGAATTCCCCCTAACTTTCCTTCTGTTTTCCTTCAATGAACTCCAGCTCAGGCCTAAGCTTACTTCCCCTTTCTTCCTTAGCTTCAAAACATATTGGGAGGATGAGAGAGAGAGTGAAACTGTGAGAGAGATGAGGGAGTTTGAGATGTTTCTACTTCTTTCTGCCTTAGCCATAAGTGATTTCTGAGTATTTCCCTTGCCTATCAAAAGACTATTTTGCCCTTCTAAGTTTACTAGTCCTCAAGTTATCCCTAGGGGTAAAATGGTCATTCTCCTCCTCCTAATTCCTCAAATGTTCCTAATATTTACCAGTCAATCCTGTCATCCCATTAATCACCATTTATTTACTCAATATCCAATAATTCCCAAATTATTCTCTAAATTTCCTTCCAAATGCCCCCAGCTCCCCCGAGCCGGGTATTAAATCCTGTTGTGGCTATTTTTCCAATCCACTCACTAGGACCGTCTCGAGCCATATGCTGCTAATATATCCACATAATAATGTGGTCTCAACAATTTATCACATATAATCACATTTATGCCCCTAACAAGCCAAAATTACAAATATGCCCTTATAAACTAAAAAGGGCCCACGTGCATATCTAGTACTCATAAACATGCATATCACATAGTCATATAATCATATTAATCATGCATGCCACATAATCATGAATTAAACCATTAAATCACACATATACTAATTATTCCCTCCCATCATGCTAATCAAGGTCCTTAAGCCTTATTAGTGAATTTTGGGTCGTTACAAAACGGGCAGTCTGAGAGGACGATTTAGATGCTTAGAACATTTGTGCTAGACTTTGAGGGGTCTTGGAGTAATTATCTCTAGTTGATTGAATTTTCATACAATAATAACTATCAATCAACGATTGGAGTAGCTCCATATGAAATGTTGTATGGAAGGAAGTGTAGGTCACCCATTCATTGGGATGAGATGGGAGAAAGGGAGTATTTTGATCCAGAGATGGTTCAAAGGTATAATGAGGCTATTGAGAAGATTCGAGCTCGAATGCTTGCTTCATAGAATAGATAGAAAAGCTATGCTAACCTTAAGCATAGGGGCGTGGAGTTCTAGGTAGGGGACCACGTATCTCAACGTGTTTCACCTATGTGGGGTATAAAGAGGGTTGGAAAGAAGGGCAAGCTGAGCCCTAGGTTCATAGGACCTTTTGAGATCCTGGAGATCAGGAAAGTAGCCTATAGATTGGCTCTGCCCCCGTCATTATCAAGGGTTCATGATGTGTTTCACATCTCAATGCTTCGGAAGTATGTGTCATATACGACCCATGTATTGGGATATGAGGATCTAGAACTACAGACGAATTTGTCTTATGAAGAACGACCAATTCAGATCCTAGATAGAAAAGACAAGGTTCTGAGGAACAAGACGATTCCTTTGGTTAAAGTTTTATGGAGGAATAACAAGGTCGAGGAAGTGAACTGGGAGCTAGAGTTGGTTATACGGGATCAGCAGCTCGAATTATTTAGGTAAATTTCAAGGATGAAATTCTTAGTAGGACAGGATAGTTGTAACATCACAAATTTGATAATAAGGCTTAGTGCCTCAATTAGTGTTACGGGAGGGCATAATTTGAATTATATGTGAAATTAATTGAATATATGTGTGATAATGTGGCTTACATGATTTATATGGTGATATGAATATATATATATATATTTATGCATGTTTATGTGTATTAAATATGCATGTGGGCTCGTTCTTGTTAATAAAGGCATATTTGTAATTTTGACCTGTTGAGGGTATAAATGTAATTATATGTGTTATGTGATTGAGACCACATTATCATGTGGATATATTTGCAATATTTTTCTCAAGGTGATCCTAGTGAGCGAATTACCGGAAAAGTCACAGTGGGGTTAAATACCCAGCTCGGGGTGAGCATAGGGGTATTTTGGGAAATTTAGTGCGTATTCGGGGTTTATCGAGTAAAGGGTAATTATTTGGTTATTATTTGAGTATGTTGGGATTAGTTGGGAATTTATATGACCTATTTGAGGATTAGGGGGAAATGCGGCTAATGACAGTTTTGCCCTTGAGGCTTTGAAAGGAAAGTCTTGTATGAGGGGCATGATGGTCATTTCCCTAGACTTGAGCTACCTTAGTCTTCTAAGGACCTTAGGAAGTTTAGGAATCAAGCAAAAATAAAAGAAGCACTCAGTCTATTCCCTCACACACTCTCTCTCGTTCATACCTTTTTCTCTTGGACACTAGGGGATTCTTTAATTTTGTGGAGGAAGGCTTGGAGAACTGGATCATGGTGCTAGGTACTGATTTAAGGTGCAGTTAGGAGGATGAATCCCAGCTAAGGTTATACCGCTAGGGCTCGAGAATAGTGATCATGCTCAGGATCACCGTACCTTATTTGCTCGGAACTCAAGGTAAGAAAATTGCACCCTATTTGTGATTGAGGCTTGGACCACTGTGAAAGAATATGACTATGATTGTATGTGAGATTGTGACTATATCTGTATTTCAGAATACCCGGTTAAGCATGCTTGTATATGTTGCATCTGTTTATCTATTACGTGATCGATATGCTTGATTATAACTAGTTTGAAAGTCCGGCCTAAGGGAATCAAGACCGACGTCAAGCGTGCGGAACGCAGTTCAACCTAAGAAAGTTGAGGTCGACCGTAAGATCTGAGAGTTTGGCCTAAGTGAGCCAAGCCTGAACATCACCTAAATATATGGAAGTGTTGTTTGCACTCGTTTCATTTATTGATTGATAACTTGGATTATATGGTTGTTTGAGCATGTTATCCAAAAAACAGGCACGGATGACATGGCAGGCGAATTCTGAACACATGGCTGACACCTGGCAGAGTTCTGTTAGAGTATCGACCAATACGACATTACAGGCGCGGTGGTTGAGATTTTCATACGACTAGCATGGTCGTACACTCCACATATTTCAGAATGATCTTGGGTGAATCAAAGTCAATCCCAAGATTATCTCCTATGATTCCTGATTATCCGATTAATTAGGAGAGAATATCTGTAACAAATTCATGTAATCCTCCTTGAGCCTATAAATAGAAAAATATAGCTCAAGGAAGGGACTTTGGACTACTTTTGGCTTTTGCTTAAGAAGAATTGCATACTTACGAGAGAATTAAGAGCTATTTTATTACGATTGTACTGTTTATCTCCTTGAGGTTGGTGAAACTCGAAGAACCCTAGTTCTTTGATCACCCCTTTGAGATCTCATATCAATAATAACTTAAGTGGACGTAGGTCATTACCAGTTTCTGGGGCCGAACCACTATAATTTCTTGTGTTCTTTACTGTTTTTGTCATTATATTCATTCCAACACATTCATCCACATCAAGCATTTTGACTCCATGTCAGTTGACTAAAATCAGGGTCAACATTCTGGTGCTTTCATTGAGAGCTTGATACGATATTGTTGAAGCATAAATAGCTAAAACAACAAAGAAGACTGGGCAGGCGACCGGCGCTGCACCATCTCAACCACCTCCTCCTCCAAACGTGACCGAAGATGGGCCGAATTTGGAATTTGATGAGGAAGAACTGGATTCCGAGACGCTGAGGAATACCCTGGGGGTATTGCAGGATGAACCGACCAATCTGAGGGCCAGTCAAAAAAGTGTTGCTGAGGTTACGGCGCGGCAGCAACAAGAGATTAAGCGACAGTGCTAGGAATTGAGTGAGAGGCAAGCGGAGATGGACCGTGGTCAGAGGGAGGCCATGGTAGCCCTCGAAGCAGCCCTACAGTTGGCTAAGAATCAGGCTGCTCCTACCTCACAGCCTGATCAACCTTCAAATGGGCCACCCCAAAGGGGTCCCAATCCTAGCTCGCCGATCCAGCCCTCGAGCCCCCAGAGGCACGAGCAGCCACCAATGCCTCAAGAGGATGTCCCACCAAGGGATCCTGAAGCGCAGCCTCCATCCTAGGCTGGTCGAGACATTCCCCCGCAACCCTAGATGCCATAGGGTTGAAGGACCAAATCCCCCGAGCAGAGGGCAGCATCCTTTTGGCAACAGAAGGAACTCAGAGATAAGCTCTGCGTTCCGGGGCCCCCTACGGTATGATAATGCACGGGGACCTACCGACCAACGTAGGCCACCCTCTAACGCTCGGGAAGTTCCAGCCCGAGGAGGCAACCGAGGGGACAGTCGATCCCACCATAGCCAGTCGAGGTTCAAATATGGCCATGGTTACAATGAGGCCGACTCAGGCAGAGGAAATGCCGGTCGGAGAAATGGAGAGAGAGGTGGGGGCAGAAGCCCACCACCTAGGGAAGACCAACCCGAGAGACATGACGCTGGGGGGCAGCCCAGGCATAAAAACGTCTTTAACTGGCTCGGAGCAAGCGAGCAACGGCGAAGAGACGAGGAATTAAGAGATGTACTCAACGATCACCGAGAACGGCATGATGAGTACATTCCCCCAGCAGCAGAGGCCCCGGAAATTCCTGACATCGTGCAAGCCCAAATAGATGCCCTAAACCAGGCAGTACAACAGCTGGTCGAGGGAAGAACGTCTCATATAGAGTACGACAGGAGAAGGGGTGTAACACCCCAAGTTTCTAATAAGGTTTAAGACCTTGTTTAGCGTACCTGGAGGTCAATAAATGAATTAACATGATAATATATGAATTTGAATGATTATGTGATTAGTAATGCATGTTTAGGTGGTATATAGATGCATGTGGGCCCCGTTTGTATGTTAGGGGTAAACTGGTAATTTTAGCCCGTTGAGGGCATAAATGTGATAATTGTATTATGTGATTTGTACCACGTGAGTGTGGTGTTTTTATTGTGATGCACGCATCGAGATGGTCCTAGTGAGCTAATTAGTCTAAAAGTCACAACGGGATTTTGTACCCGGCTCGGGAGGAGCCTAGGGGTACTTTGGGAATCTTATAAGTTGAGTTGAGAATGAGTGGTTATGGTTATTGGTGTTTGAGTAACCTGAGTAACCATTAGTTACTGCTGAGGGTAACAAGTTTAGATGGAAATTGGTAAAATTGTAATATAGGTGAAAGGACAAGAGTGCCCTTGAGGTTTAGTTAGGAAAGGATTACTATGAAGGGGTAAAATGGTCATTTGGCAGGGGGTTTAGACAAATTTCAGCTGGGATATAGGGGTACTCGGTTTAGACACTTAGTCATATTATGGGTTTTGTTAAAAATTGAGAGAAGAAAAGCTAGAGGGAAATCTAGGGCAAGAAGAAGAAGAAGAAGAAGAGTAGAAGGAGCTGAAGTGGGGATTTAGGAGGAGAATCAAAGAAGCTTAAGGTTGAATTCTCCACTTGAGGTAAGGATTTTATGCAATTTTAAGGTTTGTTTCTGTTTTGGTTTAACGAATTGAAGCATGGTTTAAGTTTTGAGCTATGGGTTTAAATTTTCTGAAGTTGAAATCAAAGGTGTGGATTTTTGGGTGTGATTGTGTTTTTGATCTTGATACTAGTGTTTATAGGTTGTTAGATGGTTCATTTGAGGTTTCAAATTGGTGTTGGGGTCTAGGTGTGTGTTTGGGTTGGTTTAGAGGTGTTTTGGTTCAGGAAATTGCAGAAGAAAAACCCAGAATTCTGGTTTCGCATAAGGGCGCCGCGGCGCAAGGATGAGTCAGGGGGGGAGCTTTCTGACTTTTCTGGGCGCCGCGGCCCTCACGGGTAGCGCCGCGGCGCTAGGCTATTTTCAGGATGGGAAAATTTTCATTTTTGGGCATTTGTTCCGGGGGCTCGGGGGATGTTTCCGATGCATTGTTTTAGGGATTTGGAGGTCCCAAGAGTGTGGGATTGGTCCCGGAAAGTGGTTTTGGATTGGTTAGTATTAAAGAGTGTTTTATTTGTGTTGTGACTAGGGTTTCGGCGAGGCTCAAGTTAGAGGACCGTGCTCGCGTCTTTGGTGCACTGTGAGGCTCGGGATACAGGTAAGAAACTGTAGCACCCGTAGGACTGGGCATGGGTCCATAGTGTTATTGTGGGGCACGACCCTAGATTGCATTGCATGCTAAGGTGTAAACTTAATTGAATTATTATATGTTTGAATGTTATTTCAAGTTGTGCTAATGTGATTATAGTAGAAGGAACGACAATGGATCCGAGAACGGCAAAGGGCCGAGAACGGCAGCGGGGCCGAAAGTAACATTTAGCACATGGAGTGCTTATAGTCAAGATGGGACCCAAATGGACACATGGAATATCCTTACGGCGAGGACCGAGACCCCAGGCTTTAGTAATGCTTCTGGGGCGGCATGGCCGTGTTTGTTTAGCCTGATGGACTACTTGATTATCTGTGGATTATCTGATATGTTAACTATATAATATGCATGTGTTATATACTGTTTGAGTTTTCTTGCTGGGCTTCGGCTCACAGGTGCTCTGTGTTGCAGGTAAAGGAAAAGATAAAGTCAACCAGCCATGAGTATGGAGAGCGTGGGGGCGGCGCGTACATGTTTTGCCTGTCCGACTGCTTTGGTTGGGGGCATTTTGAAAAATGGATGTATTAACCTGTTCTTTTGATGGATAATCGATTGTAAATCTATTTTTGATTTGTAAATATTTTGTAAACCTTATTTTTGGGATCCCAGATGTTGATACTTGAAGTTTTCAATGAAACTAAGCATTTTCAAAGATTACAGCCTTAATGTTTGTTTAGTCACACTTTTGGTCTTAAAAACCTCGTCTAGTGAGTTAGTTGCACATTTTTAGTCTTTAAACTCACTTAGTAACGGCTCTAAGGTGGTAGGGCGTTACAAGGGGCACTCCTTTCGTTCAGAGGATAGCTGTAGCAGAAACTCCCAGCAAGTTTAAGATGCCCACGCTTCTGAACTTTGACGGGTATGGTGACCCGGTATCTCACGTCAACAAGTTTGAGATACAGATGGACATTCAGAAAGTGTCCGAAGATGCTCAGTGCAGGATCTTTCCTGCAACACTTTCTGATGCTGCACAGGAGTGGTTTTTCAAATTCCCTCCTACAAGTATATTTTCTTGGGAGATGTTCGTAAAAGAATTTTATGGGCAATTCTACGTGGGTCGTGTAAACCTAACTGAGGCAAACCAGCTGGTGGAGATACGCCAGCTAGAAGGAGAGCCATTGAAGGATTACGTCTAGCGCTTCATGCGAGCAGCAGCTGGAGCTAAAACAGTGGGAGATGAGGGCAAGATGATGGCCCTAACTATAGGAGTTAGGCGTTGTACACCCTTGTGGAGTAGCCTCAGGAAGCACGGAGTTAGGACTACCCAAGAATTTTTGGATAGAGCTGATTGGTACATCAAGCTCGAAGATGCTATCGCCAGTGAAGGAAAGCCCCCAGGCAAAGATAAGGGGACTACCGATCCCGCCAAAGCCGTCAATGGGTCAAAACCTAACAGCAAAGGCAATGGGAACGGCAATGGCAATGGCAAGAATGGGGGGAAACGGCCGCATAATGAGCCTTCCACCTCTGAGAATAAACGCGCCAAGAGCAATCGTTATGAACCGTGGTTCACTAACTACACTGCCCTTATTGAGTCACGGGGAGAGGTGTATCAGGCCACGAGTTCTAGTGTGCCTTATAAAAAACCCGCTCCCATTCGAAAAGATATTTCGAAGAGAGATACTACGAAGTTCTGTCGTTATCATAACGACTACGGACATGATACAAATGAATGCAACCAGTTGAAAGATGAAATCGAGTTCCTTATCAGAGAAGGACACTTCAAAAGATACGTACGGGCCTCGGGAAATTCCCAACAAGAGGCTCCAGGTGGCAATGAGCAGGCGCCCGCACGCCAACGCTCGCCACCTTTGCAGCCTGACCCCATAGCTGGCACTTTACTCACCATCTGTGGAGGCCCGCACCTCGTGGGAAACAGCGGAAAGGCAAGGGAACGATATGCTCGGACCCTACGTCACGACCAGGACATCGAGATGATGACTATGAAGGACAGGGCATCAAAGAAGGCTCGATCAGAGGATGGTGAAATAACCTTCTATGATTGCAACGCCCAGCATGTCCGGTTCCCATATTCCGATCCGCTGGTCGTGGACGTTCAAATGGCCAACATGATGGTGAAGAGAGTACTGATTGATTTAGGAAGTTCAGTGAACATCCTTTACAAATCTTCGCTAGAACGCATGAAGTTGTCCGTCAAGGACTCAGAGCCCTGCAACCAAACAATTTACGACTTCTCTGGTGAGGGACTCCCCCCAACGGGGTCAATCAGACTTCCGGTAACAGCAGGTACAGCACCTGCTACCAGGACATTACTCGCTACTTTCATAGTAGTCGATTGTCCTTCGGCGTACAATGCTGTAATTGGAAGGCCCATACTGGGTTACCTTCGGGCCGTCACCTCAATATGGCATCTGGCCATGAAATTCCCAACAGACGCAGGGTAGGACGAGTGTTGGGAAATCAGAGAGAAGCAAGAGAGTGCTACAATGCCTCGATCACCAAGGCAAAGAAAGGAATGGTGAAGAGCACTCCCCCGAAAAGGTTGTAGATGGCCATTGATACACAAGCCCAATCCAGTGATGGAGTCACCAAATAGGGTGTTGCCCAAAGTGAGGATAGATATTTAGATCCTCGCTTTGGGGATTTTGAAGAAGATGTTGGACCCGTCGAGGACCTTGAAGAGGTCCAACTTGACGAAAAAGACCCGACCAGAGTTGTAAAGGTCAGGAAGCAACAGCGAAGCATGCACTAGTGGAATTTTTGAGAAAGAACCAGACAGTTTTTGCCTGGTCACACAAAGACATGGCTGGGATAGACCCTGTAATTATCATCCATGTCCTGAACATTGACAAGAGTTTTCCACCCGTGCAATAGAAAAGAAGGCTACTCGATAAGGATAGATCGAAAGCCTTAAAAGGGGAAGTTGAAAGACTGAAGGAGAATGGGTTCATCAGGGTGGATTTTTTATCCCTCGTGGGTCTCTAATCCAGTACTAGTTCCCAAGCCTAATGGCAAATGGCGAACCTACGTGGATTTCACAGACCTTAATAAAGCCTGCCCAAAAGATTGCTTCCCACTCCCAAGGATAGACCAGATGGTCGATGCAATTGCAGGACATGAGATCCTCTCTTTCATGGATGCATACTCAGGATACAATCATATCAGTATGCATCCCCCTGACGAGGATCACACTAGCTTTCGGACCGATACAGGGTTATACTGTTATAAAGTAATGCCCTTCGGACTGAAAAACGCTGGTGCGACTTACCAGCAATTGGTTAACCACATGTTTAAGGAGTTAATTGGAGTAAACATGGAGGTGTACGTGGACGACATGCTGGTAAAGTCAAAAAAGGAAGAAGGACATGTAAAGGATTTACAAGAGTGTTTCAATGTTCTGAACAAATATCAGATGAAGTTAAATCCTCTCAAATGTTCCTTCGGAGTAGGATCAGGGAAATTTTTGGGGTTCATTGTTAATTCAAGAGGAATCGAGGCCAACCCCGAAAAAATCAAAGCCCTGATCGACATGAAATCGCCGGTGAAAATCAAGGATGTGTAAAGTTTGACTGGAAGAATTGTCGCACTAAGTAGATTCATTTCCAAATCAACGGATAAATGCGTCCCTTTCTTTAATCTACTTAGAGGCAACAAGAAGTTCGAATGGACTGGAGACTGTGAACAGGCTTTCCATGCATTAAAGGCCCACATTGTAACGCCCTACTACCTTAGAGCCGTTACTAAGTGAGTTTAAAACAGAAATTGTGCATTTAATTGACTCAAAGTGGTTTCTAAAACCAAAAGTGTAATTAAACCAGAGTTTAAGGCTGTATTCTTTTAAAATGGTCAACTTCATTGAAAACGTTAAATATAAAACATCTGGGATCCCAAAATAAGGTTTACAAAATGTTTACAACTCAAAAATAGATTTACACTTGATCAGCTATCAAAAGAATGGTTAAATACAGCCATATACAAAATGCCCCCAACCAAAGCAGTCAGGCAGGCCGAACATGTACGCGCCGCCCCCACGCTCTCCATACTCATGGCCGGTTGACTGACTCCTTGCTTTTACCTGCCACAGGAGCACCCGTGAGCCAAAGCCCAGCAAGAAAACCAAAGAGCACATAACATATGCAAATCAAATAGCTGGCATAATCCACTGACACATAGGAAAACCATCATAATAAACAAGTACGGCCATGCCGCCCCCAAGGCCTTACCAAAGCCTGGAGTTTCGGTTCTCACCGCGAGGATAACTCACGTATCCCTTGGGTCCCACCCTGAATATAAGCATCCCATGTGCTGTGTGTTACTTTCGGCCCCACGGCCGCCCCGGCCTACGCCGTACTCGGCCCTTGCCGTTCATTTCATTATAATCACACATATAGTACATTCAAAATAAACATTCACACACATCACGGTTCATTTAAGGTTAAGCATTTGCACGTAATACAATCCGGGGCCATGCCCTACAATCACACAGTGGGGCCATGCCCTAATCTCGGGTGTTACGGTTTTCTTACCTTTAGATTCAGTAGCCTTGATCAACCCGACTCCTTGAGCACGATCTTACCCGAGCCCTAGCGCTTACCTAAGCAAAATCCACAAGTCAAAGTCATCACCAATCCTCAAGTCCGAAACCTAGCCTCGGGACTAATCCCGAGCCCCCGGGAAGTCCTAGATCCCCAAAACAAAGTGGCGGAAACAAGCCCCGAACCCTAGGTCAAAATCCCTTCACAAAAGCCCAAAAATCCCCTCTGTGAACAGTGCAGCGCTACAGCGCTCAAAAGAGGGCGCTGTAGCGCTACAAGCAGAACCACCCTCACCAGAACAGGGCTAGCGCTACAGCGCCCCCTGCCTAGCGCTGTAGCGCTAGTTGCAGCAGACCAAAACCAAAAATCGCATCTTGCGATTTTCTTCCCCCATTTCGACCCCAAACTTGTCCAACTCTTTCTCAAGCCCAAAAAAAAACTTACACACACCACACACTCATCCCAAGCACCCCATGAACTCAATCCCAAGCTCAAGCAACCCACAATTCAAAATCCAACCCAATGAACCCAAAAACCAGAAAATCACTCAAACAACAAGGATAGGGTCTTAGAAATCATACCGTGGGTGGAATTTCGACCTTGAACTGAACCCTAGACCTCCTTGGCTTGCACCTTCACAACCTTGACCTGTTTTCCCCAAAAACCCCATCCATTTAGCTCAAAAACACAGTTCAAAACCAGCAAAACCCTAAAACCGAAAACCTCAAGAACTTACCTCAAATCTCAGATTTGATCTTGCTAATCCCTTGCTAATCCTCAAGCCTAGCTTAGGAACCTTGATGCTCAGCTAACCCTAGCTTCCCACTGAGCTTAACCTCAAGAAAAATCAAGGAAAATGGTTGGGAGAGCCACAAACCGAATCTTCAAAGCCAAACCCTTCAGTTTTCCTCTCTTCCTTCTCTTCCTTCCTTCTTTCTTTTCAGCTTATGGTTTTCTCTACAAAATCCACTAAGTATAAAGACCTTCTTTATTTTATCTCTTACAAGCCTAATGACCAAAATGCCCTCCCTTACTAATTCTAAGCCTTTATGTCCATAAAGGGGCATTTTAGTCATATTACCCAAATCCCCACTAATTCCTCAAGTGTTCCTAATAATTCCCGCTCGCTACCCAATACCAGATTAACCATCAAATATATTCCCAGATTCTCAATTAAACTCCCCAGGCTTAACCCAAGCCTGGCACAGGTTCCCGTTTTGACTTTCCGCTAACCCGCTCATTCTAAGATCGTCTCGAGTCATAGATCACAAGTATCAACATAGTCATGCCCAACATGGCCAAATTACAAATATGCTCAATCAGGTCTACATGCATACTAATTCACATAGTCATGCATCACAATTAATCACATAGTCATATAACGTGCAATAAGTCATAATCATGCATTAAATTCATAAAAATCACACACAGAATCCCATTATGCCCTCCAGGCATACTACTCCAGGCCCTTAAGCCTTAACACTGAATTTGGGTCGTTACACACATGGCACAGCCTCCTGTTTTATCAAAGCCCATAGATGGAGAAACTTTGTTCATTTACCTGGCGATCACCGAATTTTCTGCTAGTGCGGTACTAGTATGGGAAGAAGAAGGCCTACAAAAGGCAGTTTACTATGTAAGCAAAAGGTTAATTGGGGCTGAATTAAGGTATACTCCCATCGAAACATTAGCCTATTGCTTAATCTTGGCCTCAAGGAAGTTACGTCCTTACTTTCAAGCCCATCCCATCACAGTCTTAACTGACCAGCCCCTTCGGGAAGTTCTGCAAAAGCCATAGGTGGCTGGCCACTTATTGAAATGGGCAGTCGAACTTAGGCAGTTTGATATCACATATTCACCGCGAGCAGCAGTAAAAGGACAAGTCTTGGCTGATCTTATCGCTGAATTCACTGAACTCCCAGATGACGAGTAGTGCGAAAAAGCTAGTGCGCCTGAGCCCCAAGTCGAAGCTCCTTCGTGGAAGTTATTCACAGACGGATCGTCCAACGAATCTCACACCGGAGCAGGAGTGATATTGATAATGCCAGAAGGGCATCGATTTCACTGCGCTATTAGGTTCGATTTCACCGCATCAAACAATGAGGCCGAATATGAAGCACTACTCGCTGGACTGAGGTTGGCCAAAGACATTAGTATAAAAGTGCTTGATATTTACAGTGATTCACAGATGGTAGTGAATCAGGTCTTAGGGGAGTATCAAGCACGGGACCTGAAGATGATGGCCTATCTTAATAAAACCAAAGATCTGTTGGCGCAATTCGAGAAGTATATCCTCCAACAAATACCTCGAGATCAGAATTCAAATGCAGATGCCTTAGCCAAACTCGCGAGTGCAAAAGATGCTGACACTTTAAATATAGTGCCAGTGGAATGACTACACGAGCCGAGCATACGAACAGATGAAACCAGTATGGAAATTCGGATAGAAAATACGTGGATGGCATCGTACTTGGAGTATCTCACAAATGGTGTACTACCGGCAGATAGAAACAAAGCCAGGACTCTTCAAAGACAGGCTGCTAGGTATATACTGGTCGATGGTGTTCTTTACCGAAGAGGATACTCCATGCCACTGCTCATATGTATTACAACAGAAAAGGCTAAGGAGCTGATGAGGGAAGTACATGATGACTTCTGTGGGGATCACGCTGGGGGGCAGAGCTTGTCGAAAAAGATTCTAAGGTAGGGTTATTTCTGGCTGACTATGAATGAAGACTCAATGGAGTTTGTCCGAAAATGCGATAAGTGCCAGAGATTTTCCAAGATCCCAATCGCAGCTCCCAACGAGTTAAAGCAGATGCAAAGTCTGTGGCCCTTCGCAGTATGGGGTATTGATTTAATTGGATCCTTGCCCACGGGAAAGGGTGGAGTAAAATACGCAGTTGTAGCAGTCGACTACTTCACCAAATGGGCCGAAGCTGATCTGCTTGCAACCATAACGACAAAGAAAGTTCTTGACTTTGTCATCAAGAACATTGTTTGCCGATATGGTTTGCCTCGAAAAATTGTCTCAGACAACGGCACCCAGTTTGACAGTGACTTATTCACAGACTTTTGCGAAAGGCATGGAATCGTCGAAAGCTTTTCTTCAGTTACGCATCCACAAGCAAATGGGAAAGTCAAAGCAGTGAATAAAACACTTAAAGATACCCTGAAGAAAAGGCTAGAAGCAGCTAAAGGAGCGTGGCCGGAACAGCTGCCCGAAGTACTCTGGTTGTATAGAACTTCTCATCGAACAGCAACAGGTCATACCCCATTTTCCTTAGCATACGGGTATGAAGCTATGTTGCCAGTCGAGTTAGATCCGCCCTCACATCGAAGAATCACATACGACCAGGACCAGAATAGCCAACTGTTGATGGAGTCTCTAGATTCGCTTAAGGAGAAATGAGAAAAAGGCCAACTGCGAGTAGCTGCGTACCAGCAAAAAGTCGCCCGGTATTTTAACTCAAAAGTGAAAGAAAGAAAGTAAAGCGTCGGAGACCTAGTACTTCGACGAGTTTTCTTAAACACCCGCGACCCAGCTGCTGGAGTACTCGAGCCAAACTGGGAATGTAACGACCCAAATTCGCTAATAAGGCTTAAGGGCCTTGATTAGTGTGCCTGGATGTCATATTGGGATTTATGTGTGACTTTATTGAGTAAATGCATGGTTATGATTTAAAGCATGTTATATGACTATTTGAGATGCATGACTATGTGTATTAGTATGCATGTAGCCCCTGATTGTGTTAGAAGGGCATAATTGTAATTTTGGCCATTTTGGGCATAACTGTATTGATATGTGCTGATTTTCGAGACCACATTGTTATGTGGATGTATCTGTGATTTGTGACTCGAGACGATCCCAGAGAGCTGATTAGCGGAAAAAGTCCAGGCGAGGATTTATACCCGGCTCGGGGCGAGCCTGGGGGTATAAATAGGAATTTAATGAGTATATTGGGGTCTATTTTGATATCGAGGAATATTATTGGTGATTAATCAGGTATTGGAAAGCAAGCGGGAAAATATTATAGACACTTGAGGAATTAGCGGGAATTGGGTAAAATGACTAAAATGGCCCTACTTGGACAAAAGGGTTTAGAATTAATAGGGAGGGCATTTTATTCAATTGGCTTCTTAGAGATAAGTTTATTGAGGCTTTATATACTTAGTGGGATTGTTAGAGGGAGTGAGATGGCTGTGGAAAAGAAAGAAAAAGGAAGAAAAAGAAAAAGAGAGAAAACAGAGGGGTTTTTCCAAAAGGGGCGGTTTGTGGATTCTAGCACCATTTCTCTTCAAATTTCTTGGAGCAAAGCTCAGTGGAGAGCTAGGATAGGCTGAGCATCAAGGATCCTAAGTTAGACTTGAAGATTTGGCAAGGGATTAGCAAGAACACATCAACTTTTGAGGTAAGTTTTTAGAGTTTCCAGTTTTGGGTTTGGCTTGTTTAAGTTGTGTAATTAAGCTGAATGATGGGAACTTTAGGGGAAATTTCTGGGCAAGCTTTGAGGAAGATCAAGCTAAGGAGGTCTAGGAATTAAATTAAGGTCGAAACTGCATCAACGGTATGAATTCTAAGCCTTTAACTTTGATGTTTGACTGAATTTCTGGGTTTAGGGTTAATCATGGTAAATTTTGAGATTTGGGATGAATGTGCTTGGGTTTTGAGGAATTGGGATGAGTGGAGAGTGTTTATAAGCTTGATTTTGAGTTTGGTAAAGATTTGGGGAGGTTTGGGTTGAGATTGGCTCAAAGAAATCGCAGAAAAAGAATTTGGGAGTTGCCTGCCTGCAACTAGCGCTACAGCGCTAGTCTTTGGGCGCTGTAGCGCTAGGCCCTATTTCTGGGTGGTGCGGTTCTGCTTGTAGCGCTATAGCACCCTCTTTTGAGCACTGTAGCACTACCCTATTCCCAGAAAGGGGTTTTTGGGTTATTTTTAAGGGATTTTGACCTAGGGTTCGGGGTTCGATTCCACCATCTTGTTTTGTGGATCTAGGACTTCCTGGGGGACTCGGGATTGGTCCCGAGGGTAGGTTTTCGGACTTGAGGTTCGGTGATGACTTTGACCTATGGCTGTGTTTTGGTGTGCGCTAGGGCTTGAGTGGGATCGTGCTCAAGGATTCAAGTGATGAAAGCTATCAAATTGACAGGTAAGAAAACTATAGCACCCGTAGGACAGGGCATGGGCCCATAGTGTGATTGCAGGGCACGACCCTATATTGCATTACATGTTAGGGTGCAGACTTAATTGAATTGATATATGTTTCAATGTTATTTGAGTTATGCTATTTGTGATTAGAGTGAGAATGAATGGCAAAGGAGCCGGGAACGGCAAAAGAGTCGATACAGCAAGGAGCCGAGAACGGCAAGGGAGCCGAGAACGGTGAAAGGCCGAGAACGGCAGCTGGGCCGAAAGTAACACTTAGCACATGAAGTTCTTGTAGACAGGGTGGAACCCCAATGGATAAAGGGGATATCCTTACGGTGAGGACCGAGACCCCAGGCTTTGGTAATGCCTCTGGGACGGCATGGCCGTGTTTGTTTAGTTTGATGGAATACTCATTTATCTGTGGATAATCTGATATGTTAACTATATAATCTGCATATGTTATATATTGTATGAGTTTTCTTGCTGGGCTTCAGCTCACGGGTGCTCTGTGTTGCAGGTAAGAGCAAAGATTGAGTCAACCAGCCATGAGTACGGAGAGCGTGAAGCGACGCGTACATGTTTGGCCTGCCCGACTGCTTTGGTTGGGGGTTTATTCGAGAAATGGCTATAATAATCTGTGATTTTAATAACTAATCAACTGTAAACTTATTTTAAGTTGCAAATAGTTTTCAAACCTTATTTTGGGATCCCAAATGTTAAATACTAGAAGTTTTCAATGAAACAACACATTTTTAAAGATTACAGCCTTAACTTTTGCTTAGTCACACATTTGTTTTAAAAACCTCGGTTAGCGAGTTCATTGCACATTTTTCGTTTTAAAACTCACTTAGTAACGACTCTAAGGAAGTAGGGCGTTACAGGGAAGGACCTTACCAGATTGAAGAAGTCCTTCACCCAGACACGTACAAACTTGCACGCTTAAATGGAGATCCCGTTCCACGATGTTGGAATGGAGAACACCTGCGCAAGTATTATCAATAAACAGTCCTTTTTAAAGGACTGGCTTGTATTAATTTTTACTTTTTACAAGTTTTGAAAAAGGGTTAGCCATGTTATATGGCTAATCGCTTATAAGTGTAAGATCTTTTTAAGATCACTCATAAAGACATGTTTAGTCCATTTTAATACGAGAATTATAAGGGACTGTGCGCAGCCAGTCATTTTTGCTAACCTTTGTAAATTTTATTTACAAGTATTTGTTCATTACATGTGTTGTTTTGCTGTATTATAAGTGTTACATTTTATACCGAGCAGTAACGTTCGCACAGGTCGTGGCCAAGGCAAGTGACCAAGGACCTAAAGTTCCTCAGTCACTTGGGGGGCATATAAGGTACATCGATAGCAAAGCATACCAAGAGTTATGTAAACACATGAACAAAATAAGTGAAAGCATGCTACGGTACTGAGAGTACTTTTCAAATTTTATATTTTGTTAAATCAAGCCAAAGTACTATGCTAAGTTCGGTCATGTGAACAGATGTTATAATAAACAGAAATATTATAATATTAAAAGGAATTCTCTTACACCGCAAGCAGTACTGCTTGGATGTAATTGTTCAAAGTAAAAGGAAAATATGCTGCCCATGTAGCAAAATTAAAAGTAAAATTTAGTCTTTACATCACGACCCGTGGGTCGTGTAATTAAAGAAAAGTTAAAGAATAAAAACTTCAAGGAGCAGGAGGATCTTGTTCAGCACTCTGGTCGACTACGTCCCCGGCGGCTTCTCCTCCCTCCGCTCCAGCAGCTGGCTGAATGCTTGGGGAAGCAGGAACTCTAGCTCTCTCTTCGACAGCCAGCCGAGCAGTGCAGCGGGCTAGCTCAGCATTCCTGGCATCTTCTTGGAGGTAACTGAAGTCGGCACCTTGGTTGTGTTTCCAAAAATCATAGAAACATCGAAGTGTCGTGTTCTTATACCTCTCCAGGTCCTTGGCATTAGTGAGCTTGAGCTATTCCACCTGGCTTTTGAGAACAGCAATGGTCGCATCCTTAGAGAAATGCTCCTCCCTAAGTTTCTTGACTTCATGCCAGTGGATTCGGCTGGACTCCAGGTATTCATCCCTCTACTTCCTCAGAGTTTCTTGAGAAGCTTGTTTCTCTGCCAGTTCTGCCACCGCAGCATCCTTTTGCTGGGTAACCACCTCCAACTCCCTAGCATACCTGGCCTCCGCGGCCTTAAGCTCCTCAACAACCTTCGCCCGGGACTGCTCGATGCTAACGATATTACGAGTACGAGCAGCGGTCATTGTCAGCATGGCCTGCAGTCAAAGAATAAAAGTTAGGCTACATTACAAGAAGGAAAGATAAAAGTCGAGAGAAAGAGTACTTGCACTAGCCACTTCGTTAAGAGCCCTGTTAAGGATCTGATCGACCCCCATGTTCTCAGCCTCAGCCATTGCTTCCCTGCAACGGTCATGCTTCAGGATGTGAGCAAGACGATCTTTAGCTGATCGCAGGGAACGGTTCGAGAGTTTGGTCCCAGGAAGTTCAGCTTGTTGGTCCTGTTCTTTCTGACCCGTTGACAGAAGGTTGGTGGTGGCAGGTGGGGCCTCCTTCTCAGCAGAGGCAGGTGTTTGAATACAAGGTTGGCCAGAGGGCCCATCCTTGGGAGGATCAGCTGCTCGACCCTTCTTGGCCGAGGGTGCTTGGCTAGATTCGCCATCGTGCCTCCTGGTCGATTTTTTCTGTCGGACCAGGGGGACCTCCTCTTCCTCTTGAGTCAGGTATAAGTCGAAAACATTGGGAGAAGCCATCTCTGCGGAAAAATATAAGCATGCAGACAGTAAGACAAAAATAGATAAAATATCATGGCATATCGGAAAAGAGGTAAAGGAAATCACAAAGTTCAATACCCGAGCTACAACTCCTTGTTGCTACACTATTGACTCTATTAGTCATACACCCACTCTCTGGCACGAAGAATTTTGGCCCTAGATTTGGAGTATATGTAAAATTGCTGTCCCCATTAAACAAGTGACATGGAATTGGCAAGCGATTTAAAAGCAAAATAACAGTACCATTTTCATCTGAAGACTCGTCCAAGTCTATAACAGACTCTGTCACCTTTTGTTTCCCCTTCCCTTGGGGCGCAGAAGGTCTCTCTACTGAAGGGACGCCAGTGGGTTCCCTGATCGTAACCCCCGTTGGCCTCCTTCGAGGAGGGGACGCTGGGGGTTATTGCTCGGGATGCCCCTCGGCAGTGGCGTCTGCCACCACGGGTTCCCTCGTTTCCTGACGAGGAGCCAGTAGGCCAGACAGCCTCAGGTTTTCATCAATGACCAGGGACTTAACGCTTTTTTCAGCGTTAGCCATCCTGGCCAGTGCGTTGGACCTCAACACCATGTCTGGTGTTGGGTTCGGGCGTAACCATGGTCCTGAAAGGCACAAGATACTTTAGAGAAGTGAAAAATAATTTGTTAAGGAAAAATAATGACGAGTGGGAAAGGATATTTACCTCCTCGAGCGAAGGCCAAGTTGTTCGTAGTCATGTCTGGCGTGAGGAAATACTCCTGATTATATTTCCCCACATTGGAGATATGAGTAGTGTCACTCAGGAACGTGCGGTTTGTTTCCTGGTGACAAAGGTGAAAAAAGCCCATCCCGTATTGTTGAGGGTTGGACTTAAGGTCAAAAAGGAAGTTGACCTCGTGAGGGGTGGGCTATGGCCATTTTTTGAGTTTATAGAGGATATAGAGTGCAGCCAGCATTCTATATCTATTTAGGGTAATTTGAAAGGGGGCAACACCGAAGTAGTTTGCCACCCCCTGATAAAATGGATGTAGAGGAAGGGTAGCCCCCGCCTCTATGTTGTACCTTGACCAAGCGCTATAGGCGCCCCCAGGCAGATTAGCTCTCTAGTCAGTAGCAGGGATCTTGAGATTAACCCCGGTAAGAGGATACTTCCTAAGGTAATTGGAAAGCATCCGGGGAGGCACCTGGCTGGTGGGAGAAAGATACCACTCGACATCAGGAAGGTTTGAATGCCAAGGGTGAGCCCTGGCCTGAATGCGAGGGTCAGGGACAATGTTTTCTCGACCACTGGTCGAGGGAACCCTAGCCTGCGAATTAGGCTGGGCAGGTGGACTTGGATTGTTTTCAGGGTTTGGTTTTTTCATGCCTGGAGATTTAGAGCGGGCCATTTGAGGTGGTGATGGTTGAGGTCTATAAGAAGAAACTCTAGAAAATGGAATCTCATGAACGCGATGGGCTGGCTGTTCTTCGCCTTCAAGTAGTTGTGCAAGGAGATCGTCATCGATGGGCCGCTCACCTCCCCACAAATCTGGCATTAAAATCTGCGAACAGAAGAATGGGGAGGTGAGGATGATGAATCTTGAAAGTTTTTTAGAATAACGCGGGTCGAGTATAAAAGTCAAACTTTTATACAACAGCATTCTAACAAAAAACTAATTTTTTCGCAAAAACAGTTTGAAAAACAGATCAAAAAGTGAAACTAAAAAGTTTTTGAAAAAAGCTTTTTCAACTCCTTTAAGGGCAGGAAAAACTCAATTTTTAAACTAGCATAAAAATCGAATCTTTACTTCGGTTTTACGTCCTAAATCTGTGATCTCAACTATCAAACTAACTCGTAACTTCTAAATGGCAGAGAAACATCATCCTATCTACTATCACCCAATAAATCCCCAACCTTCATGCATCTCAACCCAGAAGCATGCATGACAAAAATAAAAAAGCATAAAGGTTCTAAAACTTACCAGAAGCAAAGGTCGTGGAGATTTGGAAGAGATTCAAGCGAAGACAAACGGACAGCTAGTTCTTGAAATACTGAAAGATGGTCTTCAGAGAGATTGAAGGTTCTGGTTTTAGGGTTTCTTGAAGGAGAAATAACTTGCGTAAAAAGGAAAAGAAGACTATGAGAAGGCTATATATATTTTTGTCCGTGGCATGAAAGAGGAAGTAATCATCAGTTTCCTCTTTTCGAAGCATGGGGAAGGGTGATAGCCGTCAATAGGTTACTTGGGAACCGAAAAGCCGTGATTGGAAAGGGGTAGGTTACTTTTCCCAAGGATGCACGAACTACTGTGACAGATCTGGTGGGGTAATCGAAGGGTCGTTTCCTTAAAGTTTATTTATTGTTGGTTGTATTAAATAAACTTGGGGGGCAAATGTTATCCAAAAAACAGGCACGGATGACATGGCAGGCGAATTCTGAACACATGGCTGACACCTAGCAGAGTTCTGTTAGAGTATCGACCAATACGACAATCCAGGTGCGACGGTTGAGATTTTCATACGACCAGTATGGTCGTACACTACGCATATTTCAAAATGATCTTGGGTGAATCAAAGTCAATCCCGAGATTATCTCCTATGATTCCTGATTATCCGATTAATTAGGAGAGAATATCTGTAACAAATTCATGTAATCCTCCTTGAGCCTATAAATAGAAAAAGATAGCTCAATGAAGGGACTTTGGACTACTTTTGGCTTTTGCTTAAGAAGAATTACGTACTTACGAGAGAATTAAGAGCTATTTTATGACGATTGTATTGTTTATCTCCCTGAGGTTGGTGAAACTCGAAGAACCCTAGTTCTTTGATCACCCCTTTGAGATCTCATATCAATAATAGCTCAAGTGGACGTAGGTCATTACCAGTTTCTGGGGTCGAACCACTATAATTTCTTGTGTTCTTTACTGTTTTTGTCATTATATTCATTCCAACACATTCATCCACATCAAGCATTTTGACTCCGTGTCAGTTGACTAAAATCAGGGTCAACAGAGCATATTATTACTGCTAAGCTTATTGCTTGTATTTTGTTGCTTATTGAATTTGTCGATTTAAGTTCACTGTTTATATATTGTTGCTCATTGATAACTGTTGATTTAAGTTATCTTGCTAAGCCTTGGCTCACGGGTGCTATGTGGTGTAGGTAAGGGGAGGGGAAAGTTGGACCAGCCATGAGTTGGAGAGCATTCTGGGCAGTGTGTACATTTGCAGTTGCTAAACCGCCACGGCCGAGCGATCAACTGTGTAACGCCCTACTTCCTTAGAGACGTTACTAAGTGAGTTTTTAAGACGAAACAGTGTGCAATGAACTCGCTAACCGAGGTTTTGAACAAAAGTGTGACTAATTAAAAGTTAACGCTGTAATCTTTGAAAATGTGTCGTTTCATTAAAACTTCTATCATTAAACATTTAGGATCCCAAAATAAGGTTTGAAAACTAAGTACATCTTGAAATAAGGTTACAGTTAAGAAATCATAAAACCATAGATTATTACAGCCCTTTTCGAATAAACCCCCAACCAAAGCAGTCGGGCAGGCCAAACATGTACGCGTCGCTTCACGCTCTCCGTACTCATGGTTGGTTGACTCAGTCATTGCCCTTACCTGCAACACAGAGCACCCGTGAGCCGAAGCCCAGCAAGAAAACTCATGCAGAACATAACATATGCAATGTATACAGTTTATCATAACAAATAATCCACAAATAAACAAGTCAACCATTAGACTAAGCAAACACGGCCAAGCCGCCCCAGAGCCTTACCGAAGCCTGGGGTATCGGTTCTCACCGCGAGGATAACTCATGTATCCCTTGGGTCCCACCCTGAATATAGCACAACACATGTATCCACCGGGCCCCGCCCTGACTATAGCATCCCATGTGCTAGGTGTTACTTTTGGCCCACGGCCGCCCCGGCTTACGCCGTACTCGGCCCACGGCCGCCCCGGCCTACGCCGTACTCGGCCCACGGCCGCCCCGGCCTACGCCGTACTCGGCCCTTGCCGTTCATTTCATCATAATCACACATATAGTACATTCGAAATAATCATTCACATACATCATGATTCATTTAAGGTTAAACATTTGCACATAATACAATCTGGGGCCATGCCCTAACCTCGGGTGTTATAGTTTTCTTACTTGTATTCCGAGCCTCCTGATGCACTAAAGCCGCGAGCACGGTCCTCTAGCACGAGCCTCACCAACAACCTAGTCACAACACACAAGAAACATCCCTCAATACTAATCAACCCAAAACCACTTCCCGGGACCAATCCCGCACTCTCGGGACCTCTAAAACCTTAAAACAACACCCCGGAGACATCCCCCGAAGCCCCGGAGCAAAGGCCTAAAATTGCCAAAAATGTGAACCTGAAATTTGCCTTGTCCCGCGGCACAACTTTCTTGTGCCGCGGCACACATCAGTCAGGGACTCCCTCACCGCGGCACAAAAAACCTGTGTCGCGGCACGCCTTCGCAGACCCAGAATTCTGGGTTTTTCCCCTGCATTTTCTCCGAGCTAAAACCTCCCAAATCATCCCAAACTCACACCCAAGCTCCAAAACCAACTCAAAACTCCAAATAGACCATACATCAACCCATAAACATCATAACCCAACTCAATAACACAATCACACTCAAAATCACCCATTTGATTCCAAATTTCAGAAAACTCACACCCAAAGGCCAAAAACACAACCCAAGCTTGACAAACCTAAACCATGGCTTCAAAATCTTAAACCACAACAGAAAAGAAAACCCAAGGATGTTTGAAACTCTTACCTCAATCAAGAATCCAACCTTAAGCTTCCTTGGTTCATCCCCTTAGTCCTCAAGTTTCAGCTCCCCTCTTCTTCTTCATGCCCTAGCTTTTTCCCTCTCCTTCTTCTTCTCTTCAAATTATCAAAGCATCAAATGACCAAGCCCCAAACCGTGTACCCCTTAATCCTCAGCTGCCATATATCCAATTCCCAGCCAAATGACCATTTTACCCCTCCTTGCCTATCCTTTCCCAACTAACCTCAAGGGCACTTAAGTCCTTTTACTTCTATTTCATTTCTACCATTTTCTATCTAGAACTTGTTACTCTCAGTAGTAACTAATGGTTACCCAGGTTACTCAATCACCAATAACCATTACCCGCTAAATCTCAATCTTAGCCATAAAATTCCCGAAGTACCCCTAGGCTCCTCCCGAGCCGGGTATAGAAATCCCGTTGTGACTCTTAAGTTAATTTTCCCTCCAGGACCGTCTCGGCACGTGCATCACAATGATAACACCACACTCACGTGGTACAATTCACAGAATACAATTATCACATATATGCCCTCAGCGGGCTAAAATTACCAATTTACCCCTATCATGCAAACGGGGTCCACATGCATAATTATTTCACCTAACATGCATACTAACCACGTAGTCATGCACCTCAATGTTCAATTAGTCATATAACATGCTTTAAATCATAACCATGCATTTAATTCATAAAATCACACATAAATCCCAACCTGCCCTCTTGGCACACTAATCAAGGCCCTTAAGCCTTATTAGCGAATTTGGGTCGTTACAACTATCCCCTCCTCATAAAAATTTCATCCTCGAAATTTATCCAAACACATCAATCAGTAAACTCGCAACTCTGACCCTGAATCCCAAGGTCCACCGCCTTTACTTTACTTTTCAACAGCACCCTTACGAGAGTAACAATCTTGCCCCACAAGATCTTGTCTAATAGCCATACTCTCGATAGCTCCTCGTTTACACCGCAACCCTGCTGAAGCCTCAGGGTCTGCCTAGATTACAATGACCAATTCATTGTCTTATCCCTGATTCCAGAGATACTCAAAAGTCATCACCTCTACCAGGTGGGATCAACTTGTAGGCCCCGCTGGCCTAACCCTTAGTACAATTTCGGAATTTTATGTTGAATCAAGGGTCAGAACTCTCCCTTCTTTCTCTGTACACCTTACAGATCCTCGTCTGTTATTGCGCAGAGATGCAACTCTTTCCTTCCGGAGCTTTGTTTCCTCGAAATTTAACAATTTACCAGCTCTTATGCTTTCAAATAGGCAGACACTCCTGCCTTAAGAGTTCCAACAACCTTTTCGACGTTCTCTCTGAACCAATGCCAAATCGTAGTATTCACTATCCTTCGCCTCTTACCATGTCCTATGTCGTGTTACATTAACAAGACGCCAGCATTTGCCACCACGGCCAACTCAACAGGGAATACACTTCCCTTAATACCTCAAGTATTCGCCTACTCAGCGCTTAATTCCTTAAGATATCTGATAGGCTTTCAGACTGCCACTACACTTGCAATCAACTGATAATCCCAGATTCCCATTCTGCTCTTTTCGTCCTCTAGGCCCATTCCAAAATTTAAACTACTAAAGGGCCTCAATTCAGTATCATCGACGTTCTATCTCGAAACCAATTCACTTGACCCAACAACATTAACTCCCTCAACTGAGTTAAAACTTTTCATGTCCAAACAATTTACTCAGGGTCTAAAGTGGTCTATTCCCATGATACACTACCACATCACCTAACCCCTCAGGGTCCAAAGGAAAACGCTATATTCCGGCACCCGCTCGACCCTCCCGGTACGACGTACCCTAGGAGGTGGAATGATATCCATTCAGAATTCTCGCTCATAAACCAAATCTAATTGGATCCTTCATCCATTCCTGGTATCCTACTGTACCACCATGACAGGGTCCTTCCCTGTTTCAACTCAAGTCAACACTTCGGATTCCATAGCTCAGTGACACTCACCAGCTAACCCTTACCTATTAACATCATGCCGATCTCAGTCGTTGCTTTGACCACCCCAATACAATCTATGGCGCTATTCCCCGACTGACACACGCCTCACAGCTAGGAGTTCCGCCTCCAATTGAATTTCCCTTCGCCCAATCGAGGATTCAAACACTGATCATCAGTCTGTTACTTTTCACCACCTCTGTGTCTTCAACGCTATCTTTCTTACTAATACCCAATACTCAATCACCTTATGATATGCATAACTGCCAACTTAACGTTCTAAGTGTATCAACCAGGTTCATACTTTCGTCTCCCGCAAGGTTCGATCCAACCTCGCGCCAGATGCGCCTGGGCGTGCACAATCCGTGATACACTACCCCCATTTCCATATCCTCACCACCGAACAGGTCCTTTATTCAATCATTCTTTACTTAACCTTAACACACACATATTCCATCATCGTCCGTAACCAATCAAATCTTACCTTGTCCTCTGAATTTCTTTCTGATTTGACACCACTCAATCCGTCTAACCTCAAGTTTTGCTGTCCTTCTCATCTCGGATGTAGTCGTCTCCGGAGGTGCTTGTGCAATAGATGACGCGCTTACCAGTCTTGTTATGCTTTCAATTCTTCAGACGCTCTTTATTAGCTTCTTTGCGGCTTCAGATCAATTCTTCTCTTACCTGTCCTTTCTTCTTGCAGCTGTAATCTGAGAACTCCTGACGACACCCAACTAACACTCCGTAGAACCTTACCTGAGACTCTGCCTTCTGGGTACTAACGTCTTCAGCATAATAATCAGTTGCTCACCATTTCCGTCTGGGAGTAATCCATATGCACTGCTCGTGAGCTTGAAGGGGACTTGCCCACACCGTTCATGCATTCTCTGTCTAAAGATCTTACCTGTGCTGCTGCAGCTTGAACCGTTCCAGAATCCTTGTTACCAATTCCTCACACCCTGCCCGATGCAACCCAATTAATTCACGAAAAGTCTTTATCCTTGGTTTCCAACTGGCAATAACCAGGTCGTAGATCAACTCTTGGGGACATCGTCCCACCTTGTATCCAACATTGTACTTTTCGTCCTAACCCGACGATACTAGCAATCCCGCAGTATAACACTCTGGCTAATCCAAGATCAAATTCCTTCGATTGTTTCAATAGACTTTCTGTCGGCCAAAACCGGCTTCTACAACATCCCCTATACCAACCTATCTGTAGTCCGACCTTGAAGTATTCCCTAAATCTTTCTTTGCATACCCACATAACTTTCCCACTGGTCAGCTCTGTCTCCTTTACGTACTCCAGATGATATCCTCAACAATCCATCTGCCAAAGTTTCTAATTCCTTCTCCATAAGTATTACTGTCCTCGGCCTCTCAAATGGCACCTTTGAGGCAACCTCTCTATGTCCATCTCCCTCGCGGAACATTCTCAACACCGAGCCATTCTAGTTCGCTACATGCCCAAAGCACAAGCTCGCCAGTTAAATACTCAGCCTCGAACCTCGAATGTATCGGTGCATTCCAGTTCTCCATTTCCCGCACCATGGGAAATCCATCCTAACATCTCGAGTCATTCTTCGTAGAAGTCATGTCCTCACCTGACCTCCTCTCAGGTGGCATCCTCTTCCTCATGTGCATACCAATTAACCTCCTGGTTCCTGTCGCCATCTCGATAACTACCTTTTCGATCAGGCTTCTTTCCAATCTCAATCTAGGTGCCCAAGCACTGTCTGGAGTCATTGTACCTCAAAATTGAGAATCCGACCTCGCTGCGTTCTATCAACAAAAGTACTGTCTTATCAGTCAGACTTTTCCCCTTTTTCTTGGCAATCCAAAAGCCACAACACCATCCGGGGTTCTTTCAACTTGATTATCACGAATCTATCTTTACTAATTCCATCAAAGGAAGCACCGCCCTTGCGGCTCTAGCACTCATGCTCTATACATCAACCATCAGTTCCTCAAACAATATGGCCCTCTCCGCCATCCACATGCAGACAAAAAAACTCTTTCCTCAAAGCAGCCCAAATGCCTTAGACTATTCCAGATCTCATGTCCTTAAATGGGTCGCCACCAATTCCAGATACATCCATCTGTATAAATTTCCGAAATGAACTATCCAATTCACCAAACCCATTGATCTACGCTGTCGTTACCCCTAACAGTCCAAACCAGACTTAAACATTTGCCCGCCTCCACGGTTCTAATCATGTCTTTAAGATCTCTCCTAACCATTCATCATCTAGGTTCTTTCTAACCCATTAAGCCAGTACCTCAGCCCGAGTACCAATTCCAGGCATCCCTCTGCCTCAACATTTAACATAACCCTCTAATCAGGATCTCTCATCCTCTTAACCATGGGTGGAAATAACTCTGCCCGTCTATTGATAAATCCCTTGTCAGTCCGAATTCTCCTCAAAACCCGAGGATAACACCCTTTAAGCCTTTCATTTAGTACCCTTATCTGACCATACTTCACAGTAAACCAACACTTGAAACCTTACTGTTAAAACATCGGAATCAGCTATTTCCCCAGAGAAATCCGATGTTCACTTATCCCATCTCGACTAACAAACTCCACAGCTTACCCACACACTAGCGACCCTCTGTTGCTGCTTCCAGGGATAACTGGAGATCTCAACTCCAACCTATATCTAAAAACCCCTCTGCAAACACAATATCAGGTCCCCAAACCCTACTAGGAACCAACAACACAATTTCACCTGTCAAAACTGACCCAACACCTGAACTCTGGGGTTCCTACTCTGAACCAAACCACCACTAGGTCCAAATATCCACAGGTATAATGCACACACAAGCATATACTAGGTCAAGCCCACAATGATATACATTTAGCTTACCAAATTTCTATCACCACTAAGTGTATCCACACTCATCATGCTTCATACAAGCCAGTAAACAGATATAACATATGAATTTAATTCAGAAAACCAACCACATACGCTCAATATGCGAACCACTATGCCAATTTTCATCCACATGCATAATAATGTTATTCAGCACACATTGATGTCAACATGCAACAGTCAAGGGCCAGGCCAAATCAGTATCTCATGCATATGTCATCTCATTCCTCATGCTCCATATAAATAAGCAGGCAAACAGGGCATTCAAACATGTATTCAAACATGTCAATCATTCATACCAACCAACCCTGAGTCGAGCTTGTCACTGACAGCGAGCGTACATGTTCGGTCGATCTCCAGAACCAATAAACCTTGGCTCGCTCTGATACCAAGTTGTAATGCCCTACTTCCTTAGAGCCGTTACTAAGTGAGTTTTTAAGACGAAACAGTGTGCAATGAACTCGCTAACCGAGGTTTTGAACAAAAGTGTGACTAATTAAAAGTTAAGGCTGTAATCTTTGAAAATGTGTCGTTTCATTAAAACTTCTATCATTAAACATTTGGGATCCCAAAATAAGGTTTGAAAACTAAGTACAACTTGAAATAAGGTTACAGTTAAGAAATCATAAAATCATAGATTATTACAGCCCTTTTCGAATAAACCCCCAACCAAAGCAGTCGGGCAGGCCAAACATGTACGCGTCGCTTCACGCTCTCCGTACTCATGGTTGGTTGACTCAGTCATTGCCCTTACCTGCAACACAGAGCACCCGTGAGCCGAAGCCCAGCAAGAAAACTCATGCAGAACATAACATATGCAATGTATACAGTTTATCATAACAGATAATCCACAAATAAACAAGTCAACCATTAGACTAAGCAAACACGGCCAAGCCGCCCCAGAGCCTTACCGAAGCCTGGGGTATCGGTTCTCACTGCGAGGATAACTCATGTATCCCTTGGGTCCTACCCTGAATATAGCACAACACATGTATCCACCGGGCCCCGCCCTGACTATAGCATCCCATGTGCTAGGTGTTACTTTCGGCCCACGGCCGCCCCGGCTTACGCCGTACTCGGCCCACGGCCGCCCCGGCCTACGCCGTACTCGGCCCACGGCCACCCCGGCCTACGCCGTACTCGGCCCTTGCCGTTCATTTCATCATAATCACACATATAGTACATTCGAAATAATCATTCACATACATCATGATTCATTTAAGGTTAAACATTTGCACATAATACAATCTGGGGCCATGCCCTAACTTCGGGTGTTATAGTTTTCTTACTTGTATTCCGAGCCTCCTGATGCTCTAAAGCCGCGAGCACGGTCCTCTAGCACGAGCCTCACCAACAACCTAGTCACAACACACAAGAAACATCCCTCAATACTAATCAACCCAAAACCACTTCCCTGGACCAATCCCGCACTCTCGGGTCCTCTAAAACCTTAAAACAACACCCCGGAGACATCCCCCGAAGCCCCGGAGCAAAGGCCTAAAATTGCCAAAAATGTGAACCTGAAATTTTCCTTGTGCCGCGGCACAACTTTCTTTTGCCGCGGCACACATCAGTCAGGGACTCCCTCGCCGCGGCACGAAAAACCTTTGTCGCGGCACGCCTTCGCAGACCCAGAATTCTGGGTTTTTCCCCTGCATTTTCTCCGAGCTAAAACCTCCCAAATCGTCCCAAACTCACACCCAAGCTCCAAAACCAACTCAAAACTCCAAATAGACCATACATCAACCCATAAACATCATAACCCAACTCAATAACACAATCACACTCAAAATCACCCATTTGATTCCAAATTTCAGAAAACTCACACCCAAAGGCCAAAAACACAACCCAAGCTTGACAAACCTAAACCATGGCTTCAAAATCTTAAACCACAACAGAAAAGAAAACCCAAGGATGTTTAAAACTCTTACCTCAATCAAGAATCCAACCTTAAGCTTCCTTGGTTCATCCCCTTAGTCCTCAAGTTTCAGCTCCCTTCTTCTTCTTCATGCCCTAGCTTTTTCCCTCTCCTTCTTCTTCTCTTCAAATTATCAAAGCATCAAATGACCAAGCCCCAAACTGTGTACCCCTTAATACCCAGCTGCCATATATCCAATTCCCAGCCAAATGACCATTTTACCCCTCCTTGCCTATCCTTTCCCAACTAACCTCAAGGGCACTTAAGTCCTTTTACTTCTATTTCATTTCTACCATTTTCTATCTAGAACTTGTTACTCTCAGTAGTAACTAATGGTTACCCAGGTTACTCAATCACCAATAACCATTACCCGCTAAATCTCAATCTTAGCCATAAAATTCCCGAAGTACCCCTAGGCTCCTCCCGAGCCGGGTATAGAAATCCCGTTGTGACTCTTAAGTTAATTTTCTCTCCAGGACCGTCTCGGCACGTGCATCACAATGATAACACCACACTCACGTGGTACAATTCACAGAATACAATTATCACATATATGCCCTCAGCGGGCTAAAATTACCAATTTACCCCTATCATGCAAACGGGGTCCACATGCATAATTATTTCACCTAACATGCATACTAACCACGTAGTCATGCACCTCAATGTTCAATTAGTCATATAACATGCTTTAAATCATAACCATGCATTTAATTCATAAAATCACACATAAATCCCAACCTGCCCTCTTGGCACACTAATCAAGGCCCTTAAGCCTTATTAGCGAATTTGGGTCGTTATAAACTGGGACTAAAGCCAAACCATATTTTTATAAGGAATTTAAAACTATTCCTATGATCAAATCACTAAACCCTAATCTAGTAATTAACCTTAGTTACACGTTTATATCCAAATGACTTGATTAGCAAGTCCAGCACTATTTAAAATACATAGTGTAATGGTCTTGGCTATCCAGGGCATTACAGGACCAAACAAAAACAATCAAAAGAAAATATACTAGAAAATTTCATAAACTTATCAGAAAATAAGAAAATGAAATCTAAACCAGATATAAAAATACTTACAATTTGGCTTCTCGATCGAGGAAGTGATAATAGGGTTAGAAGTAATGGCCTGAAAGCTTCTTGAAAATGAGGGAATGCAGAGAGCTTTGAGTATTTTGAGAAGAAAGAGAAGAGGACAAATTCAATCACATATAAAGCCCAAAATTAACTCGCACCAAGCCAAAACAAGCAAAAGAAAATATAGTAGAAATTTAATAAAACTAATCAAAAAATAAGAAAATGAAATTTAAACCAGATATAAAGACACTTACAGTTTGGTTTCTTGATCGAGGAAGTAATAATAGGGTCTGAAGTAATGGCCTGAAAGCTTTTGGAAAATGAGGGAATGCAGAGAGCTCTGAGTATTTTGAGAAGAAAGAGAAGCATAAATTTTTTGAATGCAAAGTTGGTAAGACTCAGGTTTGGTTCTCCTATTTATATGTAAACATTGTGAACCAATCTAGGCCGAACGATTAAATCAATTCGAGATCCAAGGGCCTTAATTAAATAAGCCAAGCGACGACAAAAGGTTGACAAGACAATTGTCATAGTACTCGAAAGTCAAACAAGCACCTATTTCCAACCGACATGTGTCCCATACTCGAGTGAGTGGGGGGCACATTTTCTCATAACAGAAGTTGAAAAGCCCCTACTGTGTGTGTCAGAAGTGACATCATGCACGAACAGGAGCTTGGGGACAAATGTTGTACCCCAAAAATATGAGATGAATTACTCAACATGGGGTACAGTTGGTAGACAGGTGTATGAAGAAAGCAAGATGATGACATTGAAGTGAGCAGCTCGGGTCAAACTTGACAGCTTATGACAACTAGATAGTCTCTAGATCACCTAGATCGCCTTCATGAAGCTCTGAACATGACCCGTGCTAGTTCAGATTAGTCCTACGATATCCAGTTCGAAGGAAGGATTGAGCTCGCGGAATCCTGTTTATGACGCATATTGAAGGATCCCAAAAGACTCGGAGATTCCTTATTACGCCTCATAAAGGCCAAGATTTTATTATGCATTTTTTACCCGATATAATGGATATAAATTTAATAGGCAATTATATATTTATGTAAATGGGAAGTTACCCAAATTGTTCAATTACCATATTAATGTACAGTTACCCAAAACTGTCCATGAGAATCTCCTATAAATACAAGGGGAATGGATAGTTAAAAGGATCGCCATTTTGTGTGCAAAAACTATGCTGAAATTATGATAAGAAATTTCCTCTAGAGTCCAAACAAATCAATAAGAGTGACTCGTGGACTAGGTGGATTTTAACCACTGAACCACGTAAAATTGTGTGAGCATTTTGCATTCTTGTTTTTTGCTACTTTTTATACATTCGGTTTACAAAAGGTCTAATATCTCTACTGTCAGATTTTTAAATCCTCTGTTGCCGAAAAACTACATCAACAAAGAGGTAATTAGAAGGGTAAAACTGTAATCTTGATCAGCTCTAATTAACGAAACAATAAATGGAGGAAAGAACTACATTTATTGATTATATGAATGGACTACAAGAGAAAACTCTATAACATAATTCTATAAATACTTATAGTGTAATTCCATATTTAAAGTGGAGTAATCATTGAATTAATCAATAAGATTATTAGATTAAGGGTTTATACCTTTTTAGACCATGTGTTTTGTCTCATTACCTGTTTGGACCCTGTGTTTTGATAAATTACTTTTTGGACCCTATGTTTTGTAAAATGGTTAAAATAGAACCCTAAACCCGATTTTGGTCAATGTTTTTTCAACTAAAATCACAAATAATTTACCAAACTAACAATCTAGAATAAAAATAAAATCATTCTGCTTAAAAACTGTATTGTTATATTCAATTTTTTCTTCATCAAAATTGAGTTTAGGGTTCTATTTTAACTATTTTACAAAACATAGGGTCCAAAAAGTAATTTGTCAAAACACAAGGTCCAAACAGGTAATGAGACAAAACACAGGGTCCAAAAATGTATAAACCCTTAGATTAAAGAGTTTAATTAATAATCTCATTTATTGGAGCATTTTATTATGGGTCCATGTTCCCCAGATCATCTCAGTCCTACACTGTCTAGGGTAAGGTTTTCAAAAGAAAGATTTGTAGAGAGAATGACTTAATTACAAATGAAATAATTTTCTAAGGCAATGAAATAATTATGTGATAGTTATGGGCTATTGATTAATTATAAATTAATAAATTATTTAACTATATAGTTTTTATTTTGAATAACTATATGTTAAAATAAATATTAATCATGTTTGAATTAATATAAAGAGAGATTATTAATTATCTTATTTATAATAAGATATTTATTTATTTAAAACTGATATTTTAAGATAAAGTTAATTTTGAATTAACTTATATATATTTTGGGATAAATATATTGTCTTAAATATTAATTAAACAAACAAACGAAAAAATTAGGGAAAACCCTAATGTGCCTCACGCCACTCACTGTATGGTACAGTGAGTGGCATCACACAGGGATATTTCCTATCCCTGGGATTTGAATTTTGATTTTCAAATAATTTGTTAATTTAATTATATATATTTATTTTTTAAAATATGATTTAAATTAAATAACTAAATAGGTTATAACTAATAAGTTTTATTTTAAATAAAATAAAAATTAATTAAATTAGTTAATTATCTTTATAAACCTGAAAAGAAGCAATAATTTTTTATAAGTTGTTTTTCAAAAAGTTTTAACTGTCAGATACTCTCTCAGAAAAAGAAAGCGATAGATTTTTCTAAACCTGAAAATCTATTCACAACATCCTCTCTCTATCAAACCTCTCTAGATCTCATGTATTGAGTACATCTAGTGAGTTCTAAATCAACCTTTTGAATCCTACGTGCCCACACACGTCCTTGGGTGTTTAAGGATTGGTTTGGAGGAACAAAGTGTTAGCGTTCAAAATAAGGATAGGAAGATCGTTGATTTATACAAAAAGATTCATGGACTCTTGATTGACTACAAGAGGTAATCCCTAATTTATATGTGTTTGATTTAATATATCTATATATGTATGATCCTAGTTGGTATTAATAAAATTTTTAAGAGATTGCGAACTATTTTCATATTTAATACCAACATGTCCAACTTTGGGTTAAGCAATTCTTAACTATATAAATTCATTTCCCTCAATCTTAATCCTCTCGTACCAATACAAGATTGAGGTCACATTGATGAATTTGAGAATTTTCTAATATCTAAATAATATTATTCAAACAATAATATAAAACATTGAATATATGCAAGAAGTCATTTCATTTATTTATTTGATAAAAATATTGTCCATTACATATGCTTTAACGACACCATTCCCAAAAACAACACATTTAGTTTTAGGAGTGGGAGATTTATCGAATATGGTACCAACTACGACCTGAATCCCACCTTCCACCTAGTACCTTATTCCCTGTATAAAAAAAATTGGGAGTATGAACCTAACTCCGACGAAGAACTAGATCCTAAACATGTAGCCCTCATTCCCCCTCCTGAAATAATTGTGATAGAATCCTCTAATTTGGAGGGTAGGCTCACTAACATGGTTGTTCGCTTTTCATTTTTTCAGAAAGGTTTTACTAACCCCCTCTTCCTTTTTTGTTGCAGAAAAAGATATGAGCAGAATAGCCAATGCTCTCACCAACTTTGGTCCAGCAGTTAAGAAGCACCGACTTCCAAATAAGTCTCTCAACTCTGGCGCTAGAGGTCCTTCGATTGGGAACCAGGGTAAAATGGACGAGGTAACCATTATCGATGCTCCTCCACCTCTTCCTAGACAAGTTTTCCAGAACAAAGGTGTTGTGATCAACACTCGGCACATGCCTCCTCCTGCCCCTCGATCCGCTCCTGACCTGTCAAAATTTCTTGTCTGTCATCAGAGCTTGCTCTAGTCTTTGGTGGACAATCTCCATAGCTATGTGGAGCGACTCGTGGAAATGGAGCTGGACAGGTTTGAAGAGGCTCCTCTTCTGGATGTCTACAATCAAGCGTTTAGGATGAACTTTACGGTAAGCTTGTTTGGCAATTGCAAACACTTTTTATCTTTTGATGCAATCATGTTCTAATAACCCTTTTGTTTTTTAAGTCCCTCTAGCTTAAATCAAAGCTAAAGACATGATGTAGTCTCAACAGGAGGAGGCCGAGAAGAGGAATGCTCATCTCGAAGGCAGAGGTGAAGAGGCTTCAAGAGGAGCTAGGACCGGCCTAGGATAATAAGAAGAGTTCCAAAGAGTGCTCCACCGAGTTTGTGAGCGCTTTGGATGAGCTCAAGGATGAAGTTGATTCCATGAAACGGTCGCATCAAGCTGAGGTGGAGGCTCTCAAGAAGTCTATCGATACCAAGGTGGATAGCTCGGTAGAAGAATTTTTTTATCGCGTCTGGTGCTTCAACCAGGATACTGACTATTCATTCCTTTTTGACGAGATCTTGATCCCCTACCTGGCCATGTTTAAGGACTGTCTTTCTTGAGAGCCCACGAAGACTACAAAATTTGGAGTTACTAAAGAGCGCAAGGATGATGAGGTTTCTGTGTAGAAAGCTTGAGCTACAACTTGTCTTTTTCTTCATAGTTTTGAATATATATTTTTTTTATCTAGGATTTCCAAATCCCTTGTCTTGAGGCCTTATAGGCCGAGACAACTTTTTTTATAT